>NW_024609898.1:0-469611 GCF_016920785.2 Ixodes scapularis
ACCCCACCTGAAAAATAAAACATTTTCTCACTCACTTCTGCGTACTTATACTGACATGAATGAAAACGGTACCATCATCACTACCTATGACCAAAATGAGTATCAAGAAAAAGAAAAAAAAGAGTAGGGGGCTCTTAGTTGCCAGCCCATATGTCTTCTTAAAAAAAAACAAAAAAACCACACGCTCTTTTACTGACATGAATGAAAACAGCACCATCCGCACTGCCTATGACCAAAATCAGTATGAAAAAAAAGAAGAAAAAATAGAGTAGGGGGTTCTGAGTTTCCATCCCATCTGTCTTCTTAAAAAAAGAAAAAGAAAAGAAAACCACACATTCTTCTGCGTACTTATACTGACATGAATGAAAACGGTACCATCATCACTACCTATGACCAAAATGAGTATCAAGAAAAAGAAAAAAAAAGAGTAGGGGGCTCTTAGTTGCCAGCCCATATGTCTTCTTAAAAAAAACAAAAAAACCACACACTCTTTTACTGACATGAATGAAAACAGCACCATCCGCACTGCCTATGACCAAAATCAGTATGAAAAAAAAGAAGAAAAAATAGAGTAGGGGGTTCTGAGTTTCCATCCCATCTCTCTTCTTAAAAAAAGAAAAAAAAAAGAAAACCACACATTCTTCTGCGTACTTATACTGACATGAATGAAAACGGTACCATCATCACTACCTATGACCAAAATGAGTATCAAGAAAAAGAAAAAAAAAGAGTAGGGGGCTCTTAGTTGCCAGCCCATATGTATTCTTAAAAAAAACAAAAAAAAACACACACTCTTTTACTGACATGAATGAAAACAGCACCATCCGCACTGCCTATGACCAAAATCAGTATGAAAAAAAAGAAGAAAAAATAGAGTAGCGGGTTCTGAGTTTCCATCCCATCTGTCTTCTTAAAAAAAGAAAAAAAAAGAAAACCACACATTCTTCTGCGTACTTATACTGACATGAATGAAAACGGTACCATCATCACTACCTATGACCAAAATGAGTATCAAGAAAAAGAAAAAAAAGAGTAGGGGGCTCTTAGTTGCCAGCCCATATGTCTTCTTAAAAAAAACAAAAAAACCACACACTCTTTTACTGACATGAATGAAAACAGCACCATCCGCACTGCCTATGACCAAAATCAGTATGAAAAAAAAGAAGAAAAAATAGAGTAGGGGGTTCTGAGTTTCCATCCCATCTGTCTTCTTAAAAAAATTGACTGTATTAATGAACAAGTCTTCAGCAAGAAAGTCGTAAACGTAGAAAAATGTTTGAACAGCAGTAGAGGCTTTAATACACGACGTTTCGGGAAGAGACTTCCCTTCTTCAAGTGTGCAGAAAATACAGTTGCAAAGCGCTTTTTGGAGAGACCAAAGGAGAGGAGGAGCATTGGAAAAAGCGAAAGAAAAAAGTCATGTATAAAAGTATAGGTAAAAACACTTGAGCATGAAAAAAATATACATTCCAACAAAACACATATAAAAAAGAAAAAAGAGAGAAGTGGTAGTTTTAAGGGTAACATGGTCGCGGCACTCGTTAGCGAAACCAAGAAAATACATGAAAATACATCACAGGCAACGGCCTCCGTCACGTTAGAGTTAGAGCTCCAGATCCAGAAAAATAACAGCATACAGGGGTCAAGTCGAGTGAGCCCAAGCCAGTATAACGCCGAAGCAAACGAAGGTCATAAATAAGCCCGAAGTGTGTGTAAACGGACACCAGAAATGTCACACGCGGGTGGCACCGCTCAACAGAATACCGAGAAATACTCCTTAACACGCCTCCCAACTCGACCTCCCACCTCCCCGCAAAAAAAAAAAAACAAAAAAAAAAAAACGGAAAGGGGAGGGAAGTTAGCGGGCGACGTCCCCACATCCCAATGTTTCTAGCTCTCCCCTCAAAGAGCTTTAGCTCTCCCCCGCTCTCCTCCGCGATGGGGGAGGTGGTTAGCCTGTAGTATACTAAAAACTAAAAACCTACAACAGCCTATGTAAGTTTCCTTTTGAAATGTTCATACCAAGCGGGGTTAGTGTTTTAAATTTAGATATATAAAAGGACTCTTTATTTTTGCGTGTAATATCATTTTTGAAACTGCTTTCCACGATGATAATTTTTAGGTGCGTATGAATGTCGTGGTCGTCGGAGTTAAAGTGTTTAGCTACTGGTGTTTGTCCTTTATTTACAATATCAGACTTATGGCCATAAAATCGCTCTTTCATAGAATTTTTAGTTTCTCCTACGTATTGCTTCTTACACAGCGTGCAGTTAATAATATATATCACGTCAGGGGTTTTGCAGTCGATATGCTGTTTAATATTTACGTAGAAATCTGATACGTAGCTCGAAATTTTATCAGCGGTCGAAACGAACGGGCAAAGTTGGCAAGGAGTGTTGAAGCAAGGACCACAACCACCGCATGAATTGGGTTTTTTTATATACGAGGGACATAACATCCTCCCAAGATTCTGATGCTTACGAAATGTGACAAATGGTGATTCGGGAAATATTTTTTTAAGTTTATCGTCGGCATGTAGGATGTTTAAATGGCGCTTCAATATGGAATTCAGGCTTGATAGGTTCGAATAGTAGTTTATAACCAACGGAACCCTTGTTTCGTTGGAGTGAAGCTGTCGTGTGGATTCAAGGAGTGTGCTACGTTCCAGAGCGGATGCCTTTCTTGTGGCGTCGTCGAGAATAGAAGCAGGATATTTTCTTTTGAATAGTGTATTCTTCAAGGACGTTACGTTTTCCTTAAAGTTCGATTCTTCAGAACAGATTCTACGCAACCGGAGGAATTGGCTGTAAGGTATATTATTTTTTTGACATTTCGGGTGGTAGCTATCATAGCGTAGAACCTGACGTTTGTCTGTGGGCTTTCTGTACAACTCCGTTATCAAATGGCTTCCCATCTTTTTAACGTTAACGTCGAGAAAGTTCATAGAGTCTGATGAGTAATTACAGGTAAATTTAATTGTACGGTGGCAACCGTTGAGGTAACTTAGAAAAGAGAGGAGTGCATCTTCAGTGTCGTTCCAAATGATAAATATATCGTCAATATACCGAAGATATATGGCGGGAATCTTGGCGTAAGTCCACACAAAGGTCTCCTCAAACTTGCCCATAAAAATATTAGCGTAATTTGGGGACATTCTCGACCCCATGGCCGCGCCTTGAATTTGCAAATAATGATCATCATCAAACATAAAGTTATTGCAGTCTAAAATTAATTCCAATAATCGCAGAATACAGCTACTGTCTGCGAGAGACGAAGGGTGAAGGAAAAGGAATTCTTCCACGGCTGCCAGTCCCTCATTATGTGGGATGTTAGTGTACAAAGAGCTCACATCGATAGTGACCAGAATGCTCTCCTGTGATATTAAGCCGGATCCGTTCATATTGTCGATACGATTAAGAAAGTGCGTGGTGTCCTTTACGTAGGATTGTAGGAGGGGGGGTATATGTTTAATAGCGTGGTCTACAAATTCTGAAATTCGTTCGGTCGGTGTGCCTATGCCTGATATAATGGGCCTCCCTGGATTGTTGGGCTTGTGAACCTTGATGAGCATATAGAAGACACCTGGATGAGCGTTTTTTGACTGAAGGTAATTATATTGATCGCCGTTAATTTTATTGGAATTACGCAGATCTTCAAGTGTTTTGTTAATTATAATACTAAACCGCTGGGTAGGATCGTCAGGTAGACGTAGATAAAAATTTGGGTTTTCAAGCTGGGTCATTGCCTCCCGCATGTAGTCGGCCCTGTTCATAATTACAACACCGCCACCCTTATCCGCAGGACGAATAATGATGTCCTCCCTAGACTTCAAATTATTAAGGACCTGTTGCTCCCGTCTAGACAAATTACCCCTCTGTGGGGTTGTTTTAGCAAGCGAATCAAAAATATCATTCCGTATAGCTTGTACATAATTATCTATGTACACACTGGTCTTGCTTGAGTCCGGGGTCCAGTGTGACTTCAACTTGAAATTTGGTGTTGTGCTATCAAGACCCCTAGTTTCATTGCATCCCTCTTTTCCATTAAAATACGTTTGAAGGTGTAACCGCCGGGAGAACTGCTGTAGATCATCTAAAAGTTCAAATTCTTTTGCTGCCTGTGGGGTGGGTACGAAACTTAAGCCTCTGGATAAAACTGAACACTCCGTAGAGGTCAGGGGAGTGTCAGATAGGTTAATTACTGCACAGTCGCTTGTTTCATTAGAACTACCAGCCACATCTGACACACTGTTTAGGGAAGGCAATATATTATCGTTGTTAACCTTTGACAGGGAAAGGCCATCACGGTGCGCTTTTTTTGCCTTGTCAATTTTCAACTCATCAAGCTTTTTATCTGCGAATACGTTAAGGTCACTAATCTCCTCCTCGGTTAGTTCGGCAACGACAGTTTTTAGTTCAAGATCAAGATGTTTGATCACAGTTAGGCTCTCCTTAATTAGAATCTTTAAAAGTTGCATGGAAGTGGCCTCGAGAGTGTTGTCCCAGTTCTTGGTATTATCTGAATTTCTAAAATTGAACGACGGTTGTATAGAGAGGGCGAGTCCCTTTGGTATCACATTCTGATCAATGCAGTCCCTGTAGAAAGAATAATGCGAAACATACCTTAATTTCTTGTCTATAAGTTTCCGCACACGTAGAAACAAAGGGGTAAAAGTCTGGCCACCATATTGTCATCGTGCGAACTTGTGCGACTTGTTCTGCCGAATTCGGTGAGATCGGCGGGGGCTGTTGTGTCGAGGTGGTGGGTCCCGTGAGGTACTCGGCTTCGGAGGCACAGGGGGAAGGTCAGTGGGCGTTGTGTTGGATTGAAGTAGTGTATCCGGTGCGACGTCTGGCTTCGGAGGCACAGGTGGGTGGTCCGAAGAAACCGTGGCAAGTTGATGCGGAGAATTATGTGAGGCGTTTGGCTTCGGCGGTACAGGTGGGCGGTCGGTGGGCGCTGCCTTGCGCTGGGGTGGTAGTCCTGCTGATACGCATGGCTTGGGAGGCACAGGAGGCCGGTCAGTGGATCCAGGACGAGTCAGCCCCAGCCGCGCCCGATCGTCCACAACGGGCTGGACGGTGTATGCCCCGAGGAGAGATGGCGACGAAGCGTTCATCGCGGTCATCCGGTAACGCGTCAGGTTTTCCGTTGTCGTCGAATACCGCGCGATGGTGTCCGAATCAGACCCGCCATTATGGCGAGCCGACACGACCGGAGAAGGAGGCACTAGACCCGCCCCCGTGGTCGGTCCAGGGGCCAGGGTCCCAGCGGAAACTGGCAAGGAGGCCGCGACCGAGGCGAACGTCTTCACGCGCGTCTGAGCGATAACATGGCGTTCCTGTGGGGTAGCCCCAAGTAGCTGGGGTAACTCTCCGGTCGCCAGAACCCCGAGGCGGAAGTAGATAACATGCCTCAGGGTCTCTGCCATCCGCCTGAGTCCAAATCGGCTGGGGTGCAGCCCGTCACTCGCCAGCAACTCCTCGGGCCACCACTCCATCTCACGGTGGGCGACAAACCCCACATCTTTGTTGATAATAGACAAATACCACAAATGGTGGTTCAGCGCGCGGACACGTACGTTAATTTCGCCCAGTGCTTGAGGATCGAAGTATCGTTGGTAAAGGTCTGGAAGTCTTGGGGGAATGCTCAAGAAGACAGCCACGGCACCAGGTCTCGACGAACGCAGATGGCCAAGAAGCAAATGTACTTGCTCGATGCATGCATGAATGCCGACTCCCGCAACACTTTGCGTTCCGATGACGAAGATGAAGATTTTAACGGATGGTGGCACATTGTCCAGAATTTGGAGGTAGTTTTCAAACTTACATTCGGGTGTAGACCGATGGAAGATAAATTCCTCTGGGAGAGAGTTCGGAAGATGCCTCGTGAAGGAGTCTCCAATGATTGCAACCGTAGGTAAGCCCCCACTGCTGTTCATGCTTGATGAAGATAAAAATTATTGACTGTATTAATGAACAAGTCTTCAGCAAGAAAGTCGTAAACGTAGAAAAATGTTTGAACAGCAGTAGAGGCTTTAATACACGACGTTTCGGGAAGAGACTTCCCTTCTTCAAGTGTGCAGAAAATACAGTTGCAAAGCGCTTTTTGGAGAGACCAAAGGAGAGGAGGAGCATTGGAAAAAGCGAAAGAAAAAAGTCATGTATAAAAGTATAGGTAAAAACACTTGAGCATGAAAAAAATATACATTCCAACAAAACACATATAAAAAAGAAAAAAGAGAGAAGTGGTAGTTTTAAGGGTAACATGGTCGCGGCACTCGTTAGCGAAACCAAGAAAATACATGAAAATACATCACAGGCAACGGCCTCCGTCACGTTAGAGTTAGAGCTCCAGATCCAGAAAAATAACAGCATACAGGGGTCAAGTCGAGTGAGCCCAAGCCAGTATAACGCCGAAGCAAACGAAGGTCATAAATAAGCCCGAAGTGTGTGTAAACGGACACCAGAAATGTCACACGCGGGTGGCACCGCTCAACAGAATACCGAGAAATACTCCTTAACACGCCTCCCAACTCGACCTCCCACCTCCCCGCAAAAAAAAAAAAAAACAAAAAAAAAAACGGAAAGGGGAGGGAAGTTAGCGGGCGACGTCCCCACATCCCAATGTTTCTAGCTCTCCCCTCAAAGAGCTTTAGCTCTCCCCCGCTCTCCTCCGCGATGGGGGAGGTGGTTAGCCTGTAGTATACTAAAAACTAAAAACCTACAACAGCCTATGTAAGTTTCCTTTTGAAATGTTCATACCAAGCGGGGTTAGTGTTTTAAATTTAGATATATAAAAGGACTCTTTATTTTTGCGTGTAATATCATTTTTGAAACTGCTTTCCACGATGATAATTTTTAGGTGCGTATGAATGTCGTGGTCGTCGGAGTTAAAGTGTTTAGCTACTGGTGTTTGTCCTTTATTTACAATATCAGACTTATGGCCATAAAATCGCTCTTTCATAGAATTTTTAGTTTCTCCTACGTATTGCTTCTTACACAGCGTGCAGTTAATAATATATATCACGTCAGGGGTTTTGCAGTCGATATGCTGTTTAATATTTACGTAGAAATCTGATACGTAGCTCGAAATTTTATCAGCGGTCGAAACGAACGGGCAAAGTTGGCAAGGAGTGTTGAAGCAAGGACCACAACCACCGCATGAATTGGGTTTTTTTATATACGAGGGACATAACATCCTCCCAAGATTCTGATGCTTACGAAATGTGACAAATGGTGATTCGGGAAATATTTTTTTAAGTTTATCGTCGGCATGTAGGATGTTTAAATGGCGCTTCAATATGGAATTCAGGCTTGATAGGTTCGAATAGTAGTTTATAACCAACGGAACCCTTGTTTCGTTGGAGTGAAGCTGTCGTGTGGATTCAAGGAGTGTGCTACGTTCCAGAGCGGATGCCTTTCTTGTGGCGTCGTCGAGAATAGAAGCAGGATATTTTCTTTTGAATAGTGTATTCTTCAAGGACGTTACGTTTTCCTTAAAGTTCGATTCTTCAGAACAGATTCTACGCAACCGGAGGAATTGGCTGTAAGGTATATTATTTTTTTGACATTTCGGGTGGTAGCTATCATAGCGTAGAACCTGACGTTTGTCTGTGGGCTTTCTGTACAACTCCGTTATCAAATGGCTTCCCATCTTTTTAACGTTAACGTCGAGAAAGTTCATAGAGTCTGATGAGTAATTACAGGTAAATTTAATTGTACGGTGGCAACCGTTGAGGTAACTTAGAAAAGAGAGGAGTGCATCTTCAGTGTCGTTCCAAATGATAAATATATCGTCAATATACCGAAGATATATGGCGGGAATCTTGGCGTAAGTCCACACAAAGGTCTCCTCAAACTTGCCCATAAAAATATTAGCGTAATTTGGGGACATTCTCGACCCCATGGCCGCGCCTTGAATTTGCAAATAATGATCATCATCAAACATAAAGTTATTGCAGTCTAAAATTAATTCCAATAATCGCAGAATACAGCTACTGTCTGCGAGAGACGAAGGGTGAAGGAAAAGGAATTCTTCCACGGCTGCCAGTCCCTCATTATGTGGGATGTTAGTGTACAAAGAGCTCACATCGATAGTGACCAGAATGCTCTCCTGTGATATTAAGCCGGATCCGTTCATATTGTCGATACGATTAAGAAAGTGCGTGGTGTCCTTTACGTAGGATTGTAGGAGGGGGGGTATATGTTTAATAGCGTGGTCTACAAATTCTGAAATTCGTTCGGTCGGTGTGCCTATGCCTGATATAATGGGCCTCCCTGGATTGTTGGGCTTGTGAACCTTGATGAGCATATAGAAGACACCTGGATGAGCGTTTTTTGACTGAAGGTAATTATATTGATCGCCGTTAATTTTATTGGAATTACGCAGATCTTCAAGTGTTTTGTTAATTATAATACTAAACCGCTGGGTAGGATCGTCAGGTAGACGTAGATAAAAATTTGGGTTTTCAAGCTGGGTCATTGCCTCCCGCATGTAGTCGGCCCTGTTCATAATTACAACACCGCCACCCTTATCCGCAGGACGAATAATGATGTCCTCCCTAGACTTCAAATTATTAAGGACCTGTTGCTCCCGTCTAGACAAATTACCCCTCTGTGGGGTTGTTTTAGCAAGCGAATCAAAAATATCATTCCGTATAGCTTGTACATAATTATCTATGTACACACTGGTCTTGCTTGAGTCCGGGGTCCAGTGTGACTAGAAACATTGGGATGTGGGGACGTCGCCCGCTAACTTCCCTCCCCTTTCCGTTTTTTTTTTTGTTTTTTTTTTTTTTGCGGGGAGGTGGGAGGTCGAGTTGGGAGGCGTGTTAAGGAGTATTTCTCGGTATTCTGTTGAGCGGTGCCACCCGCGTGTGACATTTCTGGTGTCCGTTTACACACACTTCGGGCTTATTTATGACCTTCGTTTGCTTCGGCGTTATACTGGCTTGGGCTCACTCGACTTGACCCCTGTATGCTGTTATTTTTCTGGATCTGGAGCTCTAACTCTAACGTGACGGAGGCCGTTGCCTGTGATGTATTTTCATGTATTTTCTTGGTTTCGCTAACGAGTGCCGCGACCATGTTACCCTTAAAACTACCACTTCTCTCTTTTTTCTTTTTTATATGTGTTTTGTTGGAATGTATATTTTTTTCATGCTCAAGTGTTTTTACCTATACTTTTATACATGACTTTTTTCTTTCGCTTTTTCCAATGCTCCTCCTCTCCTTTGGTCTCTCCAAAAAGCGCTTTGCAACTGTATTTTCTGCACACTTGAAGAAGGGAAGTCTCTTCCCGAAACGTCGTGTATTAAAGCCTCTACTGCTGTTCAAACATTTTTCTACGTTTACGACTTTCTTGCTGAAGACTTGTTCATTAATACAGTCAATAATTTTTATCTTCATCAAGCATGAACAGCAGTGGGGGCTTACCTACGGTTGCAATCATTGGAGACTCCTTCACGAGGCATCTTCCGAACTCTCTCCCAGAGGAATTTATCTTCCATCGGTCTACACCCGAATGTAAGTTTGAAAACTACCTCCAAATTCTGGACAATGTGCCACCATCCGTTAAAATCTTCATCTTCGTCATCGGAACGCAAAGTGTTGCGGGAGTCGGCATTCATGCATGCATCGAGCAAGTACATTTGCTTCTTGGCCATCTGCGTTCGTCGAGACCTGGTGCCGTGGCTGTCTTCTTGAGCATTCCCCCAAGACTTCCAGACCTTTACCAACGATACTTCGATCCTCAAGCACTGGGCGAAATTAACGTACGTGTCCGCGCGCTGAACCACCATTTGTGGTATTTGTCTATTATCAACAAAGATGTGGGGTTTGTCGCCCACCGTGAGATGGAGTGGTGGCCCGAGGAGTTGCTGGCGAGTGACGGGCTGCACCCCAGCCGATTTGGACTCAGGCGGATGGCAGAGACCCTGAGGCATGTTATCTACTTCCGCCTCGGGGTTCTGGCGACCGGAGAGTTACCCCAGCTACTTGGGGCTACCCCACAGGAACGCCATGTTATCGCTCAGACGCGCGTGAAGACGTTCGCCTCGGTCGCGGCCTCCTTGCCAGTTTCCGCTGGGACCCTGGCCCCTGGACCGACCACGGGGGCGGGTCTAGTGCCTCCTTCTCCGGTCGTGTCGGCTCGCCATAATGGCGGGTCTGATTCGGACACCATCGCGCGGTATTCGACGACAACGGAAAACCTGACGCGTTACCGGATGACCGCGATGAACGCTTCGTCGCCATCTCTCCTCGGGGCATACACCGTCCAGCCCGTTGTGGACGATCGGGCGCGGCTGGGGCTGACTCGTCCTGGATCCACTGACCGGCCTCCTGTGCCTCCCAAGCCATGCGTATCAGCAGGACTACCACCCCAGCGCAAGGCAGCGCCCACCGACCGCCCACCTGTACCGCCGAAGCCAAACGCCTCACATAATTCTCCGCATCAACTTGCCACGGTTTCTTCGGACCACCCACCTGTGCCTCCGAAGCCAGACGTCGCACCGGATACACTACTTCAATCCAACACAACGCCCACTGACCTTCCCCCTGTGCCTCCGAAGCCGAGTACCTCACGGGACCCACCACCTCGACACAACAGCCCCCGCCGATCTCACCGAATTCGGCAGAACAAGTCGCACAAGTTCGCACGATGACAATATGGTGGCCAGACTTTTACCCCTTTGTTTCTACGTGTGCGGAAACTTATAGACAAGAAATTAAGGTATGTTTCGCATTATTCTTTCTACAGGGACTGCATTGATCAGAATGTGATACCAAAGGGACTCGCCCTCTCTATACAACCGTCGTTCAATTTTAGAAATTCAGATAATACCAAGAACTGGGACAACACTCTCGAGGCCACTTCCATGCAACTTTTAAAGATTCTAATTAAGGAGAGCCTAACTGTGATCAAACATCTTGATCTTGAACTAAAAACTGTCGTTGCCGAACTAACCGAGGAGGAGATTAGTGACCTTAACGTATTCGCAGATAAAAAGCTTGATGAGTTGAAAATTGACAAGGCAAAAAAAGCGCACCGTGATGGCCTTTCCCTGTCAAAGGTTAACAACGATAATATATTGCCTTCCCTAAACAGTGTGTCAGATGTGGCTGGTAGTTCTAATGAAACAAGCGACTGTGCAGTAATTAACCTATCTGACACTCCCCTGACCTCTACGGAGTGTTCAGTTTTATCCAGAGGCTTAAGTTTCGTACCCACCCCACAGGCAGCAAAAGAATTTGAACTTTTAGATGATCTACAGCAGTTCTCCCGGCGGTTACACCTTCAAACGTATTTTAATGGAAAAGAGGGATGCAATGAAACTAGGGGTCTTGATAGCACAACACCAAATTTCAAGTTGAAGTCACACTGGACCCCGGACTCAAGCAAGACCAGTGTGTACATAGATAATTATGTACAAGCTATACGGAATGATATTTTTGATTCGCTTGCTAAAACAACCCCACAGAGGGGTAATTTGTCTAGACGGGAGCAACAGGTCCTTAATAATTTGAAGTCTAGGGAGGACATCATTATTCGTCCTGCGGATAAGGGTGGCGGTGTTGTAATTATGAACAGGGCCGACTACATGCGGGAGGCAATGACCCAGCTTGAAAACCCAAATTTTTATCTACGTCTACCTGACGATCCTACCCAGCGGTTTAGTATTATAATTAACAAAACACTTGAAGATCTGCGTAATTCCAATAAAATTAACGGCGATCAATATAATTACCTTCAGTCAAAAAACGCTCATCCAGGTGTCTTCTATATGCTCATCAAGGTTCACAAGCCCAACAATCCAGGGAGGCCCATTATATCAGGCATAGGCACACCGACCGAACGAATTTCAGAATTTGTAGACCACGCTATTAAACATATACCCCCCCTCCTACAATCCTACGTAAAGGACACCACGCACTTTCTTAATCGTATCGACAATATGAACGGATCCGGCTTAATATCACAGGAGAGCATTCTGGTCACTATCGATGTGAGCTCTTTGTACACTAACATCCCACATAATGAGGGACTGGCAGCCGTGGAAGAATTCCTTTTCCTTCACCCTTCGTCTCTCGCAGACAGTAGCTGTATTCTGCGATTATTGGAATTAATTTTAGACTGCAATAACTTTATGTTTGATGATGATCATTATTTGCAAATTCAAGGCGCGGCCATGGGGTCGAGAATGTCCCCAAATTACGCTAATATTTTTATGGGCAAGTTTGAGGAGACCTTTGTGTGGACTTACGCCAAGATTCCCGCCATATATCTTCGGTATATTGACGATATATTTATCATTTGGAACGACACTGAAGATGCACTCCTCTCTTTTCTAAGTTACCTCAACGGTTGCCACCGTACAATTAAATTTACCTGTAATTACTCATCAGACTCTATGAACTTTCTCGACGTTAACGTTAAAAAGATGGGAAGCCATTTGATAACGGAGTTGTACAGAAAGCCCACAGACAAACGTCAGGTTCTACGCTATGATAGCTACCACCCGAAATGTCAAAAAAATAATATACCTTACAGCCAATTCCTCCGGTTGCGTAGAATCTGTTCTGAAGAATCGAACTTTAAGGAAAACGTAACGTCCTTGAAGAATACACTATTCAAAAGAAAATATCCTGCTTCTATTCTCGACGACGCCACAAGAAAGGCATCCGCTCTGGAACGTAGCACACTCCTTGAATCCACACGACAGCTTCACTCCAACGAAACAAGGGTTCCGTTGGTTATAAACTACTATTCGAACCTATCAAGCCTGAATTCCATATTGAAGCGCCATTTAAACATCCTACATGCCGACGATAAACTTAAAAAAATATTTCCCGAATCACCATTTGTCACATTTCGTAAGCATCAGAATCTTGGGAGGATGTTATGTCCCTCGTATATAAAAAAACCCAATTCATGCGGTGGTTGTGGTCCTTGCTTCAACACTCCTTGCCAACTTTGCCCGTTCGTTTCGACCGCTGATAAAATTTCGAGCTACGTATCAGATTTCTACGTAAATATTAAACAGCATATCGACTGCAAAACCCCTGACGTGATATATATTATTAACTGCACGCTGTGTAAGAAGCAATACGTAGGAGAAACTAAAAATTCTATGAAAGAGCGATTTTATGGCCATAAGTCTGATATTGTAAATAAAGGACAAACACCAGTAGCTAAACACTTTAACTCCGACGACCACGACATTCATACGCACCTAAAAATTATCATCGTGGAAAGCAGTTTCAAAAATGATATTACACGCAAAAATAAAGAGTCCTTTTATATATCTAAATTTAAAACACTAACCCCGCTTGGTATGAACATTTCAAAAGGAAACTTACATAGGCTGTTGTAGGTTTTTAGTTTTTAGTATACTACAGGCTAACCACCTCCCCCATCGCGGAGGAGAGCGGGGGAGAGCTAAAGCTCTTTGAGGGGAGAGCTAGAAACATTGGGATGTGGGGACGTCGCCCGCTAACTTCCCTCCCCTTTCCGTTTTTTTTTTTGTTTTTTTTTTTTTTTGCGGGGAGGTGGGAGGTCGAGTTGGGAGGCGTGTTAAGGAGTATTTCTCGGTATTCTGTTGAGCGGTGCCACCCGCGTGTGACATTTCTGGTGTCCGTTTACACACACTTCGGGCTTATTTATGACCTTCGTTTGCTTCGGCGTTATACTGGCTTGGGCTCACTCGACTTGACCCCTGTATGCTGTTATTTTTCTGGATCTGGAGCTCTAACTCTAACGTGACGGAGGCCGTTGCCTGTGATGTATTTTCATGTATTTTCTTGGTTTCGCTAACGAGTGCCGCGACCATGTTACCCTTAAAACTACCACTTCTCTCTTTTTTCTTTTTTATATGTGTTTTGTTGGAATGTATATTTTTTTCATGCTCAAGTGTTTTTACCTATACTTTTATACATGACTTTTTTCTTTCGCTTTTTCCAATGCTCCTCCTCTCCTTTGGTCTCTCCAAAAAGCGCTTTGCAACTGTATTTTCTGCACACTTGAAGAAGGGAAGTCTCTTCCCGAAACGTCGTGTATTAAAGCCTCTACTGCTGTTCAAACATTTTTCTACGTTTACGACTTTCTTGCTGAAGACTTGTTCATTAATACAGTCAATAATTTTTATCTTCATCAAGCATGAACAGCAGTGGGGGCTTACCTACGGTTGCAATCATTGGAGACTCCTTCACGAGGCATCTTCCGAACTCTCTCCCAGAGGAATTTATCTTCCATCGGTCTACACCCGAATGTAAGTTTGAAAACTACCTCCAAATTCTGGACAATGTGCCACCATCCGTTAAAATCTTCATCTTCGTCATCGGAACGCAAAGTGTTGCGGGAGTCGGCATTCATGCATGCATCGAGCAAGTACATTTGCTTCTTGGCCATCTGCGTTCGTCGAGACCTGGTGCCGTGGCTGTCTTCTTGAGCATTCCCCCAAGACTTCCAGACCTTTACCAACGATACTTCGATCCTCAAGCACTGGGCGAAATTAACGTACGTGTCCGCGCGCTGAACCACCATTTGTGGTATTTGTCTATTATCAACAAAGATGTGGGGTTTGTCGCCCACCGTGAGATGGAGTGGTGGCCCGAGGAGTTGCTGGCGAGTGACGGGCTGCACCCCAGCCGATTTGGACTCAGGCGGATGGCAGAGACCCTGAGGCATGTTATCTACTTCCGCCTCGGGGTTCTGGCGACCGGAGAGTTACCCCAGCTACTTGGGGCTACCCCACAGGAACGCCATGTTATCGCTCAGACGCGCGTGAAGACGTTCGCCTCGGTCGCGGCCTCCTTGCCAGTTTCCGCTGGGACCCTGGCCCCTGGACCGACCACGGGGGCGGGTCTAGTGCCTCCTTCTCCGGTCGTGTCGGCTCGCCATAATGGCGGGTCTGATTCGGACACCATCGCGCGGTATTCGACGACAACGGAAAACCTGACGCGTTACCGGATGACCGCGATGAACGCTTCGTCGCCATCTCTCCTCGGGGCATACACCGTCCAGCCCGTTGTGGACGATCGGGCGCGGCTGGGGCTGACTCGTCCTGGATCCACTGACCGGCCTCCTGTGCCTCCCAAGCCATGCGTATCAGCAGGACTACCACCCCAGCGCAAGGCAGCGCCCACCGACCGCCCACCTGTACCGCCGAAGCCAAACGCCTCACATAATTCTCCGCATCAACTTGCCACGGTTTCTTCGGACCACCCACCTGTGCCTCCGAAGCCAGACGTCGCACCGGATACACTACTTCAATCCAACACAACGCCCACTGACCTTCCCCCTGTGCCTCCGAAGCCGAGTACCTCACGGGACCCACCACCTCGACACAACAGCCCCCGCCGATCTCACCGAATTCGGCAGAACAAGTCGCACAAGTTCGCACGATGACAATATGGTGGCCAGACTTTTACCCCTTTGTTTCTACGTGTGCGGAAACTTATAGACAAGAAATTAAGGTATGTTTCGCATTATTCTTTCTACAGGGACTGCATTGATCAGAATGTGATACCAAAGGGACTCGCCCTCTCTATACAACCGTCGTTCAATTTTAGAAATTCAGATAATACCAAGAACTGGGACAACACTCTCGAGGCCACTTCCATGCAACTTTTAAAGATTCTAATTAAGGAGAGCCTAACTGTGATCAAACATCTTGATCTTGAACTAAAAACTGTCGTTGCCGAACTAACCGAGGAGGAGATTAGTGACCTTAACGTATTCGCAGATAAAAAGCTTGATGAGTTGAAAATTGACAAGGCAAAAAAAGCGCACCGTGATGGCCTTTCCCTGTCAAAGGTTAACAACGATAATATATTGCCTTCCCTAAACAGTGTGTCAGATGTGGCTGGTAGTTCTAATGAAACAAGCGACTGTGCAGTAATTAACCTATCTGACACTCCCCTGACCTCTACGGAGTGTTCAGTTTTATCCAGAGGCTTAAGTTTCGTACCCACCCCACAGGCAGCAAAAGAATTTGAACTTTTAGATGATCTACAGCAGTTCTCCCGGCGGTTACACCTTCAAACGTATTTTAATGGAAAAGAGGGATGCAATGAAACTAGGGGTCTTGATAGCACAACACCAAATTTCAAGTTGAAGTCACACTGGACCCCGGACTCAAGCAAGACCAGTGTGTACATAGATAATTATGTACAAGCTATACGGAATGATATTTTTGATTCGCTTGCTAAAACAACCCCACAGAGGGGTAATTTGTCTAGACGGGAGCAACAGGTCCTTAATAATTTGAAGTCTAGGGAGGACATCATTATTCGTCCTGCGGATAAGGGTGGCGGTGTTGTAATTATGAACAGGGCCGACTACATGCGGGAGGCAATGACCCAGCTTGAAAACCCAAATTTTTATCTACGTCTACCTGACGATCCTACCCAGCGGTTTAGTATTATAATTAACAAAACACTTGAAGATCTGCGTAATTCCAATAAAATTAACGGCGATCAATATAATTACCTTCAGTCAAAAAACGCTCATCCAGGTGTCTTCTATATGCTCATCAAGGTTCACAAGCCCAACAATCCAGGGAGGCCCATTATATCAGGCATAGGCACACCGACCGAACGAATTTCAGAATTTGTAGACCACGCTATTAAACATATACCCCCCCTCCTACAATCCTACGTAAAGGACACCACGCACTTTCTTAATCGTATCGACAATATGAACGGATCCGGCTTAATATCACAGGAGAGCATTCTGGTCACTATCGATGTGAGCTCTTTGTACACTAACATCCCACATAATGAGGGACTGGCAGCCGTGGAAGAATTCCTTTTCCTTCACCCTTCGTCTCTCGCAGACAGTAGCTGTATTCTGCGATTATTGGAATTAATTTTAGACTGCAATAACTTTATGTTTGATGATGATCATTATTTGCAAATTCAAGGCGCGGCCATGGGGTCGAGAATGTCCCCAAATTACGCTAATATTTTTATGGGCAAGTTTGAGGAGACCTTTGTGTGGACTTACGCCAAGATTCCCGCCATATATCTTCGGTATATTGACGATATATTTATCATTTGGAACGACACTGAAGATGCACTCCTCTCTTTTCTAAGTTACCTCAACGGTTGCCACCGTACAATTAAATTTACCTGTAATTACTCATCAGACTCTATGAACTTTCTCGACGTTAACGTTAAAAAGATGGGAAGCCATTTGATAACGGAGTTGTACAGAAAGCCCACAGACAAACGTCAGGTTCTACGCTATGATAGCTACCACCCGAAATGTCAAAAAAATAATATACCTTACAGCCAATTCCTCCGGTTGCGTAGAATCTGTTCTGAAGAATCGAACTTTAAGGAAAACGTAACGTCCTTGAAGAATACACTATTCAAAAGAAAATATCCTGCTTCTATTCTCGACGACGCCACAAGAAAGGCATCCGCTCTGGAACGTAGCACACTCCTTGAATCCACACGACAGCTTCACTCCAACGAAACAAGGGTTCCGTTGGTTATAAACTACTATTCGAACCTATCAAGCCTGAATTCCATATTGAAGCGCCATTTAAACATCCTACATGCCGACGATAAACTTAAAAAAATATTTCCCGAATCACCATTTGTCACATTTCGTAAGCATCAGAATCTTGGGAGGATGTTATGTCCCTCGTATATAAAAAAACCCAATTCATGCGGTGGTTGTGGTCCTTGCTTCAACACTCCTTGCCAACTTTGCCCGTTCGTTTCGACCGCTGATAAAATTTCGAGCTACGTATCAGATTTCTACGTAAATATTAAACAGCATATCGACTGCAAAACCCCTGACGTGATATATATTATTAACTGCACGCTGTGTAAGAAGCAATACGTAGGAGAAACTAAAAATTCTATGAAAGAGCGATTTTATGGCCATAAGTCTGATATTGTAAATAAAGGACAAACACCAGTAGCTAAACACTTTAACTCCGACGACCACGACATTCATACGCACCTAAAAATTATCATCGTGGAAAGCAGTTTCAAAAATGATATTACACGCAAAAATAAAGAGTCCTTTTATATATCTAAATTTAAAACACTAACCCCGCTTGGTATGAACATTTCAAAAGGAAACTTACATAGGCTGTTGTAGGTTTTTAGTTTTTAGTATACTACAGGCTAACCACCTCCCCCATCGCGGAGGAGAGCGGGGGAGAGCTAAAGCTCTTTGAGGGGAGAGCTAGAAACATTGGGATGTGGGGACGTCGCCCGCTAACTTCCCTCCCCTTTCCGTTTTTTTTTGTTTTTTTTTTGCGGGGAGGTGGGAGGTCGAGTTGGGAGGCGTGTTAAGGAGTATTTCTCGGTATTCTGTTGAGCGGTGCCACCCGCGTGTGACATTTCTGGTGTCCGTTTACACACACTTCGGGCTTATTTATGACCTTCGTTTGCTTCGGCGTTATACTGGCTTGGGCTCACTCGACTTGACCCCTGTATGCTGTTATTTTTCTGGATCTGGAGCTCTAACTCTAACGTGACGGAGGCCGTTGCCTGTGATGTATTTTCATGTATTTTCTTGGTTTCGCTAACGAGTGCCGCGACCATGTTACCCTTAAAACTACCACTTCTCTCTTTTTTCTTTTTTATATGTGTTTTGTTGGAATGTATATTTTTTTCATGCTCAAGTGTTTTTACCTATACTTTTATACATGACTTTTTTCTTTCGCTTTTTCCAATGCTCCTCCTCTCCTTTGGTCTCTCCAAAAAGCGCTTTGCAACTGTATTTTCTGCACACTTGAAGAAGGGAAGTCTCTTCCCGAAACGTCGTGTATTAAAGCCTCTACTGCTGTTCAAACATTTTTCTACGTTCTTAAAAAAAGAAAGAAAAAGAAAACCACACATTCTTCTGCGTACTTATACTGACATGAATGAAAACGGCACCATCATCACTACCTATGACCAAAATGAGTATCAAGAAAAAGAAAAAAAAAAGAGTAGAGGGCTCTTAGTTGCCAGCCCATATGTCTTTTTAAAAAAAAACAAAAAAACCACACTCTCTTTTACTGACATGAATGAAAACAGCACCATCCGCACTGTCTATGACCAAAATCAGTATGAAGAAAAAGAAGAAAAAATAGAGTAGGGGGTTCTGAGTTTCCATCCCATCTGTCTTCTTAAAAAAAGAAAAAAATAAGAAAACCACACATTCTTCTGCGTACTTATACTGACATGAATGAAAACGGATCGAAATGAGTATCAAGAAAAAAAAAAAAAAAGAGTAGGGGGCTCTTAGTTGCCAGCCCATATGTCTTTTAAAAAAAACAAAAAAAAACCACACAGTCTTTTACTGACATGAATGAAAACAGCACCATCCGCACTGTCTAT
This sequence comes from Ixodes scapularis, assembly GCF_016920785.2. Classification (NCBI taxonomy): domain Eukaryota; kingdom Metazoa; phylum Arthropoda; class Arachnida; order Ixodida; family Ixodidae; genus Ixodes; species Ixodes scapularis. The sequence continues at coordinate 19,347 of NW_024609898.1, forward strand.
GACCAAAATCAGTATGAAGAAAAAGAAGAAAAAATAGAGTAGGGGTTCTGAGTTTCCATCCCATCTGTCTTCTTAAAAAAAGAAAAAAAAAGAAAACCACACATTCTTCTGCGTACTTATACTGACATGAATGAAAACGGCACCATCATCACTACCTATGACCAAAATGAGTATCAAGAAAAAGAAGAAAAAAAAGAGTAGGGGGCTCTTAGTTGCCAGCCCATATGTCTTTTTAAAAAAAAACAAAAAAAAACACACACTCTTTTACTGACATGAATGAAAACAGCACCATCCGCACTGTCTATGACCAAAATCAGTATGAAGAAAAAGAAGAAAAATAGAGTAGGGGGTTCTGAGTTGCCATCCCATCTGTCTTCTTAAAAAAAGAAAAAAAAAGAAAACCACACATTCTTCTGCGTACTTATACTGACATGAATGAAAACGGCATCATCATCACTACCTATGACCAAAATGAGTATCAAGAAAAAGAAAAAAAAAGAGTAGGGGGCTCTTAGTTGCCAGCCCATATGTCTTCTTAAAAAAAAAAAAAAAACCCACACACTCTTTTACTGACATGAATGAAAACAGCACCATCCGCACTGCCTATGACCAAAATCAGTATGAAGAAAAAGAAGAAAAAATAGAGTAGGGGGTTCTGAGTTTCCATCCCATCTGTCTTCTTAAAAAAAGAAAAAATAAGAAAACCACACATTCTTCTGCGTACTTATACTGGCATGAATGGAAACGGCACCATCATCACTACCTATGACCAAAATGAGAATCAAGAAAAAGAAAAAAAAAGAGTAGGGGGCTCTTAGTTGCCAGCCCATATGTCTTCTTAAAAAAAAACAAAAAAAAACACACACTCTTTTAATGACATGAATGAAAACAGCACCATCCGCACTGCCTGTGACCAAAATCAGTATGAAGAAAAAGAAGAAAAAATAGAGTAGGGGGTTCTGAGTTTCCATCCCATCTGTCTTCTTAAAAAAAGAAAAAATAAAGAAAACCACACATTCTTCTGCGTACTTATACTGACATGAATGAAAACGGCACCATCATCACTACCTATGACCAAAATGAGTATCAAGAAAAAAGAAAAAAAAAGAGTAGGGGGCTCTTAGTTGCCAGCCCATATGTCTTCTTAAAGAGGAGGAAGAAGAATCCTATTTGACTAGGTCGCCATTTTTTCTTCTCTTGTTTGAATTTTTCGACACGTATATTTTAAGACGCCCATTCAAGTCAACCTCGGCCTTTCGAGGCAGGGGTACACCTGGTATGTCCTGTGCCGATGGACATCCCCCAGCCACGACCTCGGATATTACCGAATCAGACCATACCTACAATGGAACACAAGTAAGCCCCCAAACTAAGCGACGTAAGGGAGACGGTGATGATGAGGAGATATCAGTGAACGACCACCCGGAAAAAAATGGAAGAGACGGAAGCCGGAGAGGACTCTGAGTTCACCTTAGTGCAACATCGTCGACAGAGGACGACAGGGGTTCCAGTATTGCTAACGCCCGTGCAGGAGGATAAGCGGTTGCAGCAACCAAACCCGCTGAAATTGTCTGCTGAAGTAGAGACACTGGCTGGCGCGCCCATCGTGAGACATCGTTTCACAGCGAGGGGAGGTCTTTTACTTGATGTCTCAGAAGTACCGACTGTGCATCGACTTCTCAAAGTGCACTCCCTTTGTGGGATCCCGGTACAAGCAACAATACCCAAAGCGTACCTACAAAACTTCGGTCTAATCAAAGGGGTACCAAAGTGGTACACTGATAATGACCTTAACGAATTTCTGGGACCAGCCGGTGTGATCGCCGCTCGTCGGCTCTACCAGCGACGCGAAAATGCCACAGATGTTGCCCAACCGACCGACCGAGTGGTTCTAACATTCCGTCCAAACACCGAGCGACCGGACAAGATCAACCTCGGCTTCACACGGCACGAAGTAACCGAGTACATTGCAGCACCTCCAAGGTGTTTCAACTGCCAGGCCCTCGGCCACATTGCAAAGTACTGCAAGGGGAAAACAAAATGCAAAAGATATGGAGAACCACACTCGTCCAAAGAATGCCCTGGCACACTTCCCACCAAATGTGCGAACTGTCTCGGTGACCATCCTGCTTCTTATGCAAATTGCAAGGTACGCCTGGCAGCACTTACAAGGAAAAAATCTTTCATTCACGGACCAAAGCTTGTTGAAACACAACGTGAACTACCTGTAGCACAAGAAGAATATCCTGCGCTCCAAAAAGAAACAACGCACGCAGATCGTTCCCATGCGCAAGCAGGACGAAAAAATCAACCTAAGAAGGACTCGCCAAAAAGAGCTGCATCGAGGTCAATGAATATTTCTTCTAAAGGTTCTCCAACCACTGATAAAGAAAACTCAGGAAAGTCAGATGCGAAGAAGGACCAACAAGAAATGACCCAGACTAGACCAAATAGAAACCTTGCATACAGTGATGTACTTTCTGGTCGACGTGTGTCTGAGGAGCCAGCGCAAGAATCAGCCACATCCGCCGATAGCTTAATAGGCTTCATCTTCTCTGCACTGCGGAGTGCCATTGCACAAATGCCACCAAGCACGTTGAAGACAATTTTACAAGGAATGATGCTCTTTGAGACAGCTATCGTCGGAATCGTGAAAAATTCTCAACACAGCGATGCCTGAGAGCAACGCTGCAGGATCCCCTGTGCGCGTGCCGGTAGCGCCGGGTCGTATCAAGATGCTTCCATCGATTATCCAGTGGAATGTTAATACTCTCCGACCTCGACTTTCCGAACTTCGTCGCCGCCTCCTGGAGCTTCAACCAAATGTTCTTGCTCTTCAAGAAACGTATGTGCGACCAGGACCTCATCGATTATCCCCATACGTCCAATATCACAGTAAGACACCGCACCTCGACGGGAAGTCTAGGGCATCTATATTCGTGCAGAATCACCTCAAACAAATGGAAATCGACCTTAGCGACTTGAACACTCTATACAGTGAGCATACAGCCGTAACAATAAGAATGGACAAGCGTGATATTACTGTTGTCTCAAGCTACATACGTCCTCACCAACCATGGGACCCCGATGAAATGAGAAAGATCAGAAAACGCTGTCCTGGGCCAATTATATGGTGCGGAGATTTTAATGCGAACCACCCTGTTTGGGGAAGTGACACAACCACACAAAGGGGAAATGCGCTCATTGATGTAACAAAAGATCTAGGCTTAAGATGCCTCAACAACGGATCGCCAACATTCATTCGTGCTCTTCTTAAAACAGACAGCGTTCTCGATCTAACATTCGTATCACCCGAAATACAAATGGTCTGGAATGCAGAACCTGATACATGGGGAAGTGACCACGTGCCCATCTTGCTCCTCCCCATCACGGCCATTCCACAGAAGATCAGAACGCATCAGATTACCAACTGGGACGTTTATCGCGTAACCCTTAGCACGATATTAACAGGCCAAAATCCTCCAGCAATTGAGGAGGCCGTAACCACCGCCTTCAAAGTCGCCACTAAGCAAATAACGCTCCCAACAACAAAACCAGTCCCAGACCTGACATATTTGAACCTTCGCGCCGCATCCCGGCGAGCTCAAAGAATAGCTAGACGTTCTATGCGACCCCAAGACTGGACAACATCACGACGAATTGAGGCCAAGCTTCGCAGATATACCGTACAACTTGGCCGTCATCAATGGCAACAGAGAAGTAATTCACTAAACACTGACGCTGGATCCCGCCTCCCATGGACGACAGTCAAATGCCTACTCACTGCAGTCCCACCTAAAGACCACTTCGCAGCAATCGCCATCAAAAACAAAATCTCATTCGCTACCCTCAGAGAACGATTTGCAGATGAATTCACCGCTCACATCAACTCACCAAAGGCGGTTTTTCTTGGACCCAGGCCTCCCGTTCTACACTTCCCTAAAAAGTCAGTTGATGACGACTTTACATTATCAGAGTTAAATTACGCCTTGTCAAACTGCCGTCGACGGAGTGCCCCAGGACCTGACGGTATAACTAACCAGGCCCTAAAAAACATCGACGAAAAAGACCGACCCAAACTACTCGCCTACTTCAACGACATTTGGCAGAGAGGAGTTCTACCCGATGCCTGGCTACAATCGACCGTGATAGCTGTCAAGAAAGCAGGAAAGCGCGCGAATGACTTGTCCTCATATCGCCCAATATCGCTGACGTCCTGCACCTGCAAGCTAATGGAAAGGATGATCCACCGCCGTCTCACTTGGCAACTTGAACATACAAACGCGTTCCCACACGAACTGTCGGGCTTCAGAAGAGGTCGATCCACAGCAGATGCCATCGGAGATCTTGCCTCGTCTCTTGAAGAGGCCAAAGCACAGAAACATGTTCTACATGCTGTGTTCTTGGATATACATCGTGCTTTCGACGCTCTTCCTCACGACATAATAATAGAGAGATTGCAATTAATCGGGGTAGGAGGTCGGGCCCTGGCCTTTGTGCGATCTTTTCTAAACAAACGAACGCTCCAAGTTAGACTGGCCAGGCATTTGAGTACGCCACGCGAGTGCACACAAGGAGTGCCACAGGGAAGTGTCCTCAGCCCGCTACTTTTCAATGTTGTCATGGCAGCACTCCCCCCTGCTTTGCCAAAGGAAAGTATATTTCCAGTCAAATGTGCAATATACGCTGACGACGTCGTACTGTGGTGCGCTGGCCCAACGCTCCTCTCAACAACAGTTGAAGCACAACTCCAAAAGGCTCTTAACACCACCTCGGCTTTTCTCTTTCACGCTGGCCTCACACTGTCTACTGCTAAGACCTCCGCACTCACCTACAGACCACGAGGGCGATTACGTTCCGAATTCTCAAGACTTCGCGTGGAAGGAGAACGTATTCGAAGGCGGACACAAGTTAAATACCTTGGCGTCATTATAGACGACAGAGTGAACTGGCGCCCTGCTGTTAAGCACGTCATGAAAGAGTCTCGCAAACTATGTGGTGCTCTTCACCGCATCGCGAGTCAAAACTGGGGTCCGTTCCAGTCATCACTGTTAACGCTCTATCGGGGTCTCATTGTAAGCAGAGTGCTCTACGCATTACCCCTACTCGACATAGCAAGACCGCAATGGACAACTCTTGAAACTTTCCACCGAACGGCGCTAAGGTTCTGCCTCGGCCTGCCCTGCTCATCACAAAATGTGCCCACACTCGTAGAAGCCGGCGACTCCCCACTACGGAATCAAGCACAAGAACGAGTGCTTCGACATTTCACTAGGCTCCACAGTGCACCTAATGCAATCAAACTCATCGAAGGTATCATAGCAAGGCATAATTCTTTTTTGGGAAGGATGGGTGAAGCATTTCGTTCAACAATCGGCTATCCTTCTAACGTTCCAGAGACACTTCCGCCTCACTGTGACGAAGAGAAACTGCAAATATTGGCAACTATTCCTGACCTGCCTCGGCGAGGTAGGGTCGCAGATTGTGTAGCACGGTCTATTACTGAAGAGTTGATAACCACAGACTACGCAGGACAAACGCACATATATACAGATGGTAGCATACGTGGGAATTCCGCCACAGCTGCCTACTGCATTCCCCAACTTAGAATTCACACGAAAGGTCGATTGGACATCTGCATGAACACCGCATGTGCCGAGCTTGCTGCCATCTGGCTTGCCGTACAAGAAATTTTCAAGCACGCGGAGCTACACCACTTTGTCATCTTCTCCGACTCCCAAGCAGCTCTGAAGCAACTCACGAACCTGGAAAGAGCATCTCCGCTAGCTCGCACTATAGCCTACCTAGTGCAGAAGGCAGCTGTCGAAGGTGCATCCATCCAGTTTCAGTGGATCCCTTCCCACGTTGGCATTCAAGGAAATGAGACTGCGGATTCTCTCGCACGGGCTGCTCATGCGGATGTCACACCAACAATCTCCGTACATCCATATAATTCGTCAAACAGCCTTATTCAAAAAGCCATTCAGAAACTTCACCCTGACCCTGAAACTGCGGCTGGAACACCGCCGTACACAATTCCCAAGAAAAGCTTCAGCAGGCTGGAACAAGCTCTACTTCATCGGATAAGGGTAGGCTGCGCCCGAACCGCTTCTCGACTGCATCTCATCAAACGCCTGTCATCCCCAGCCTGCAGTGCCTGTGGTGCCACGGAGGACATCGAACACATTCTCTGGCATTGCAGAGCGGTGAGCAACCACCGAGAAACACTTGTGACCACCCTCAAACAGCTTAACATTCCTGCTGGCAACACCAAGTCACTCCTGTTCCCCACCGGTTCGCGGCATTCGAGAACAAAAGCTTTAAGAGCACTGCTTGACTATTTAAAATCCGCAGGCTATAGCAGCCTGTAATACGTCAGGAAAGGACCAAGACCACAATTAGCCACGCAATTCGTTTAATATTGTATCACAGTGTAAATAGTGTATCATAGTGTATTATAGTGTATCATAGTGTTTGTTGCGCCACCTCTCCTTCAACCACTCTTGGATCCCCCTATCCCCCTAGCAAGGCGAGAAAGCTGACCCCAACACTGGGAGACTAACCTTTCGCCTTGCTTCTACCCCCTTTTCACTTTACAATAAACTACTACTACTACTACTTCTTAAAAAAAACAAAAAAAAACCACACGCTCTTTTACTGACATGAATGAAAACAGCACGGAATAGCCCCTCAACCCGGCATGTCTCTGCCGGCATCAGCGTTGGATCCATCGTGCTCCCAGCAGACTCCCGCTGACAAGGACCACGCTTACCATGTCGTTCAAGACAATCATTCGGGCCTTTCTGGACTGAGAAAACGACACAACGACACCGACAGTGATTCTGCTGATCATTCATTGACACCTGCCAAAGTACCGGCAGCAGCAGTAAACGAGGAAATGGACCAAGATCTAACAGAGGGTGACCTAGAAGGCTTCGTCCTTGTGGAACACCGCCGACAGAGGACAACAGGAGTCCCAGTACTTCTGACGCCCACTAACGAAGCACATCGCCTCCAGCAACAAAACCCATTGAAGCTGAGTGCCGAGATCAACACGGCAGCGGGTTGCCCCATTCTGCGCCATCACTTTACAGCTAGGGGTGGCCTCCTAGTGGAAGTCGCAGAAGTAAATTCGGTAAACAAGCTCTTGCGAATCCGCAACCTTGGAGACATGCCAGTACAAGCCACCATACCGAATACGTACCTACAGAACTTCGGATTAATCAAGGGGGTACCCGCGTGGTACACAGATGCTGAACTAGCTAACTTCCTCCAACCGACAGGTGTCGTCGCAGCTCGCCGCCTCTATCGCCGCCGTGGAAAGCCTGGTGACGCCGCAACAGCATCTGATCGTGTCGTGCTCACATTTCGACCGAACACAGAACGTCCGTTGAAAGTAAACCTCGGGTTTACTCAGCACGAGGTCACTGAGTACATTGAGGCACCACCCAAATGCTTCAATTGCCAGGCACTTGGTCACATAGCCAAATACTGCAAAAGAAGCACAAAGTGCAAGAAATGTGGAGAACCCCATCTAACCAAAGACTGCAAGGGCGACTCACCTGTAAAATGTGCTAACTGCGACGGAGAACACCCAGCAGACTATGTAAACTGCAAGGTACGTCTAGCTGCTCTTAACAAGGCGAAGACATTCGTACGAGGACCACGTCAGAACCCTCCGAGTAAAGAAGCTCCTACCCCTCTGGAATCTTACCCACCTCTGCCTCCTCAAGATTCACCAGACTTGACATCCTCTCAACAACAGCTACAGAAGAGCAAGAAGAAAAACAAGACAAAGCGGGCTTCATCGAATGAGCAAGCGGCGACAAAGAACGTGCCGGGTAGTGAGCCACCGCCTCCTCGACAGACGACAAGCACTCCTGTGCTGCCTCCACCGGCTGGCAAGCGCACATACAGCGACGCAGCCACTCGTGCTACTCCAGTTCATAAGCCCTCGTTTACTGCTTTCGGCTCGATGACAGTCAGCGACATAATAAGTATTGTATTTTCTATCATTCGAAACTCGATTTCCCAACTGCCATCCGGCACCTTTAAGAACATAATTGAAGGACTTTTGGTCCTTGAACCTGCGATCACAGCATTGTTGAGTAGCTCGTGCCAATCTACTGGCTAATGCCCTCTCCTTTGAAAATAATGTGAAACGTGCGACAGTATTCCAGTAGAATGCAAGAGGGTTAAGTTCACGTCTTTCTGACTTCACACAGTTCATTTTCAAATATAAGTTTCCGATTTTGGCGGTTAGTGAGTCACGTGTACCAACAGATTTTCGTCTCTCTGGATATCAGGTTTTTGAATCGAATCGAGAGTCTGGTGCTAGTCGCGTATTTGTCGCAGTTCGAAAAGGCTTAACATACATTACACATAACATCTCATCACACCCAAGCAATGAATATGTCAGCGTAACCGTTAGTAAGGGGAGGCTTTCATTCACTGTGATCGCTGCATATATTGCTCCATCATGTCCCTTCGATGTCGACAGATTGAATACCATCATAAGGCAGTGTCCTCACCCTATATTAGTGACCGGCGACTTTAATGCGCATAATCCAGCTTGGGGTAGCGCAAGAACAACACGCCGTGGAAGGGAACTTCTAGATTTAGTGGACGAACACGATCTCTGCGTCCTAAATGACGGGACACCTACCTATGTTCGTGGCACCCGATGCAGCAGCTGTCTCGACGTCTCATTTTTGTCATCTGAACTAGTATCTCGAGCGTCTTGGTTCACAGATGTCGAGACCCATGGTAGTGACCATACACCAACGTATATCACATTACATGGCCTACAACCCAAAGTTCACCGAAACCTAATTTCGTACATTGATTGGACGTTCTTTAAGGAGAATGTTGAATTAAAGCTGCGAGACACGAGTACATACAATGAGTTCATTTCCACCATTCAGCAGTCAGTAACTGAGTGCAAGCGATCCGTGCACCTCCCTTCCTCGCGCACCGAGGTGGATGGGGAATATGAGCGTCTACGTGCCATCCGGCGGCGTGCAGAACGACGAGCACGGCGCACTAAACTACATGACGATGTTCGGATTGATAGGCGAACCCAAAAACATATCCGCCGTCACTTAGCCAAGCTCGCTAGAAAGAAGTGGAGAGGGCTATGTGCTTCTTTTGATCCACGTGCTCCCATGACACAAATATGGCATATTGCGCGGGGCTTGCGGTCCACACCGCAGCAAAGATCGCCATTCAATGCCCTCTCAATTTTCTTGCGAAGATCACTCTTGGATATTGCAGAGGATTATTGCGCTTCATTAGTGGATTTGCCAGCTGTGGCCAGCGTCAGTCCACCAATCGTGGACACTGGAAATTCCCCTGACCAATTCTCCACCGAGATGGATGTCATATTTACTTCCCAAGAACTTGATCAAGCTCTGGCGTCACTTAATTACTGTTCTTCACCTGGATCAGATGGAATTACCAATGGCACGCTGGCACACCTTGGACATGAAGGCAGCCAGCGTCTCTTAGACATATTCAATGATTCGTGGGTCACTGGCAACGTTCCGCAAGAGTGGAAAATAGCTAGAATTGTGCCTGTACTCAAAATTGGCAAATCTCCATTGGATATGAAATCTTATAGGCCCATTGCACTGACAAGTTGCATCGGAAAATGCATGGAGCGCGTGATTCTCTCACGTCTAGAATGGTTTTTAGAGTCGAAGTCAATGTATCCCGAAACAATGACCGGCTTCAGACAGGGTCGAAGTTCCATCGATAACGTTATAGATCTAGTTACTCACGTTGAAGATCAAAAACTTCGTGGGAAAATAACAACAGCCGTGTTTCTGGATGTACGAGGTGCTTTCGACAATGTAAGTCGTACCGCTGTTTTACAAGGCCTTCGAACGATCGGTATTGGTGGTCGTCTTTATCACTGGATAGCTGATTACCTACGTAACAGAGCGATCTTCATGCGCACGAAAGAAGGAGATACAGCACAACACGTTCTAAAGAAAGGAGTACCTGAAGGGGGGGTTTTGAGTCCTGTGCTCTTCAACATAGCTCTTATTGGTCTTTCTAAGATGGGCTGGAAATCCACTCGCATCACAACTTACGCCGACGATATATGTATTTGGACATCTGCAATTTCCCTTAAGAGCATACAGACTCGACTGCTTGGTACACTTGCTAACGTATCTCAGTTTCTGGCAATGCGCGGGCTTGAAATATCCCCTGAAAAGTCTGCCGCTATTGCCTTCACACGAATGAAAATGGATCGATACCCGTTAAAAGTGAATGGTGCTAAAATACCCTATGTTTCATCTCACAAATTTCTTGGAATTTTTATCGATCGCGGCCTAACATGGAACCCCCAGTTGTCTTATCTGAAAGTGAAGTTGTCTTCATTTCCTAACCTTGGCCGGTTCATAAGCGGAACAACCTGGGGAACTTCGACGGGTGCCCTTCTTCGCCTGTATAATAGCTTATTTGTTGGAATTCTTCGTTACTGCCTTCCTGTAATGCATGGCCTCTCTCCTACTAACATGAAGAAGCTACACTCACTACAAGCACAGGCACTCAGAGTTTGTCTCGGTGTTCCTAAATGTACATCCACCATAGACACAATAGCAGAGTCCCACTGCCTTCCCATAACAGCTCTTCGTACGCAGGAAACTCTTCGAAATCATATGCGCCATCTTACGAGGCACCAAGCCCATCACTTAGCGGACATCCCGGAAAGGTGCTTCTACAGCCGCATTGCACAAGAGATCCTCGACCACACGCACATTCTTCCAACATCTTTTCAGCGATACAATTTAATCTCTACTCCTCCGTGGTCATTACCTCGAATTAAGATCTACAGCACTATTCCGGGTATTACAAAGAAATCAATGCTCCCCGCTGTCGCTCTTCGACAGCTCTCTTTATCTTACATTCATTTTGAACACTTATCTTCATGTCACATTTACACTGACGCGCCCACAACACTCAATCAGTCCTCTATTAGTATGGTAGTTCCCGCACATTCCTTAAAAAAGGGTTATAAGCTCTCCCATAGGATGTCGTCCACAGCTGCCGAGCTGGTAGCTATTCGTGAAGCGATGAGATATATTCTAACAATTCCTCCTCGACCTTGGACAATAATAACAGACTCTAAATCATCCCTTCAGTCACTCCAGCACCCATGTAAGAAAAGCCCACACGGACAGATATTATTGGAAATCCTCAAACTACATTGGGACGCAGTTTGTCAAGGTAATGAAATATGTCTTCAGTGGACCAAGTCACTGCGGCATTCAAGGCAACGAATTGGCTGACGCTGTGGCAGCAGATGCTCAAAGCTCTATACACGAAGTTCAAGCCCCATTTACTGGAACGGACATAAATAGTACAATAAGAGTCCTGGGGAAGACTATAACTGCACGCCTCTGGGCTAACGCAACCGATCAAGATACACACTTAAGAGCTATTGATCCTCACCTAACGTTTCGCGTACCTCGCGGTCTCACTCGTCGGCGCCAAGCTGTACTACACCGAATACGTCTAAAAGTAACTTACACCAATCAATACTTATACCGCATAAGTAGAATTGCCTCTCCACACTGCGATCACTGCAGAATTATAGAAGACTTAGGACACGTCATGCTGGAATGTCCTCAGTATGAAGAAGAACGCACTCAACTGCAAAAAGAAATGCAACTACGTTCTGGAGAAGACCTCACCGTCTGCAAGATACTGGGACCGTGGGAAAACGAAGCCTCCGCCACAACAGCAACAAATGCCCTCTTGCGATACCTATCGGCGACCGGTCTCAACAAGAAACTCTAACGCTGCGACCAGATATACACTGATTTTAATTTTCTTCGTTTTATTTTTATTTATTTTCGTGCGTTTTTAACTCTTACTATATCTTTGTACCCACATCCCTCCCCCCTAACCAGAGTAGCAAGTCAGGAGATACTTCCCGGCTAATTTCTCTGGCTTCCTTTTTTCACATCAATAAAAAAACTTCTGCGTACTTATACTGACATGAATGAAAACGGCACCATCATCACTACCTATGACCAAAATGAGTATCAAGAAAAAGAAAAAAAAAAGAGTAGGGGCTCTTAGTTGCCAGCCCATATGTCTTCTTAAAGAAAAACAAAAAAACCACACACTCTTTTACTGACATGAATGAAAACAGCACCATCCGCACTGCCTATGACCAAAATCAGTATGAAGAAAAAGAAGAAAAAATAGAGAAGGGGGTTCTGAGTTTCCATCCCATCTGTCTTCTTAAAAAAAGAAAAAAAAAACACACATTCTTCTGCGTACTTATACTGACATGAATGAAAACGGCACCATCATCCTATGACCAAAATGAGTATCAAGAAAAAGAAAAAAAAAGAGTAGGGGGCTCTTAGTTGCCAGCCCATATGTCTTCTTAAAGAAAAACAAAAAAACCACACACTCTTTTACTGACATGAATGAAAACAGCACCATCCGCACTGCCTATGACCAAAATCAGTATGAAGAAAAAGAAGAAAAAATAGAGAAGGGGGTTCTGAGTTTCCATCCCATCTGTCTTCTTAAAAAAAGAAAAAAAAAAGAAAACCACACATTCTTCTGCGTACTTATACTGACATGAATGAAAACGGCACCATCTTCACTACCTATGACCAAAATGAGTACCAAGAAAAAGAAAAAAAAAGAGTAGGGGGCTCTTAGTTGCCAGCCCAAATGTCTTCGTAAAAAAAAAAAAAAACCACACACTCTTTTACTAACATGAATGAGAGAGAGAGAGAGAGAAAATCGTTTTATTAAAATAATAATGAAATTCGGAGAGGGTTAGTCTAGCCGATTAGCTGACATTGTTCGCTCCGAGAAAGGAAAAAAAAAATGTTAAAAGAATAGATGAAAAGTGCAAAGAAAGAGAAGAATAAAGAGAAAGGTGAGAGGTGTAAAGTTATTCATCATGAAAGCACTTTCGTATGTTCATAGCTTTAGGAAATGCTCTGCTTCTTATAGCTGACCTTGTAGCCCAGTGGCTTGAAGGAAGGTCAGGAAAATCCTTTGCAGTAATTTCCTCCGAGCTCGGGTACCAGAAGGGAAAATAATGCTTGCAATGTCTTCCACGACGATGTGATGTCTTTTTAACTGTGATGCGAGGTCTTTCCTTTCCTTTTCAAATTTCTGGCAGTCTTCTAGGATATGGTTAATATCTTCGGTAACACCGCATACGTTACAGGTGTCTGTATCGCGTTTTTTCCAGCGGTGAAGTAATTTTCCTGTACGAGCACTTCCTGTACGTAGGCGGAAGAGAAGTGTGGCTTCTGCTCGTCGAAGACTTCCTGTTAGACAGGGTTGGATAGGGGAGGAGTGCTCTATTGATAAATCACAGATGTGTTCGTTTATAATTTGGTAATATTTTCTAGGATCATCTTGCGTCTTGATGCTAATAGGAAGATTGTGTGCGTTGGAGGCAAGTTGGTCTGCCTTTTCGTTTCCATGTTATCCGACATGAGCTGGTACCCACTGAAATGAGATTTAGAAACCATCTTCTTCTCGTGATCTTGAAATTGATTTGGCGGCCATTACTACTTGTGACATTTGTCGAAGCCTTTGGAGCTGTTGAAGTGCAGCACGAGAATCCGTTAGGAGAATAACGGCCTGTGGTGTTAAGTTTTTTATCATGTGAAGGGCTTCTAGGATTGCATGCATTTCAGCTGTTGTTGATGACACAAACTCATCTAGTCGCCCACTCCATTCGAGCTGTAAAGTAGGCGCATAGTAGGCGGAAGTGCTACTTCTTCGACTTCGATTTACTGATCCGTCCGTGTACACCTCCAGGTGGTTGGCGTTTCTTCTCGAAGTGTATTCATTAGTTTTTAGTTTTATGACAGTTGAGTTGGCGCTGAACTTGTTGTGTATACCGGGAATGCGGCACTTACATTTCGGGCAGTAAACGTTCCAGGGGGGAGCTGATAAAGAGTTTTCCTTGTCTTGCAGTAACTCTGGTGTCCATCCAAGATGTTGAAGAGTTTGCGTAGAAATAAAACAGCGAGAGTGTTGCCTGGTTCGAAGTCGGCGTAGGAGGCTCCTTCCTGCAGGCGTAGTGGACAAACGAATTTGTTGGGAAAGAAGGCATTTGGTAGCCATAAGTGGTAAAGTCAGAGCTCGGGCTTCTCGATATACATTTTCGTTCCTCGTTGATCTGGGCACTCCTAGGCAAGTGCGTAGGCCTTGTCGATGTATGTGCTTTAGAGATTGAGAGTCTGTCGGCGATAATCTAATGAAAGGTAATGAATATAGAATACGACTGACAACAAGGGATGAATGGAGACGTATCATAGAGCTTGGCGAGTTTCCCCATGATTGTCCTGCCACTCTACGAATGGCATTTCTTGCTGTCATCGTTGATTTTATCACGTTAGTGGCTTGCGCATGCCAGTTGAGGCGGGTGTTCATTGTGATTCCCAAGAATTTGTGCTGTCGAACACGGCGCAGGGGGACGTTATAAATAGTCAAAGTACTTTTTGTGCTCCGCCGGTTTTTTCCAGGAAAAAGTATGAACGCAGTTTTCTCTTGTGAGAACTACAGACCACAATCAAATAGATAATTGCTCGCTCCCGTAATGGCTGCTTGGGCGGCGTTTCGAAGACCATGATGTCGATGTGCTGAGACCCATATGCAAATGTCATCTGCGTACAGTGATATATTGATGGGGAGAGTGTACTTTGGGAGGGATGTTGGTAACCTGGCCAAAACGATGTTAAAAAGGATTGACGAGAGTACGCTTCCTTGTGGTAGTCCTTGAGGACAGTTGCGAGATGTACTAAAAGACGCGCCGAGTCTAACCTTGAAGGTTCGATTCGTGAGGATGCCTTGTACAAACGCCTGGACTTTTCCCGTGATGCCGATGGCTGTCAACCTTTCAAGAACAACTGCTGGATCAACGTTATCATATGCCTTTTTAACGTCAAAAAATACCGCTAATGTCGATTTGTTGTCGTGGTGATTTTGTTCAATTGAACTTAATAGATCTACGATGCCGTCTTGAGAGGACAGCCCACGCCTGAATCTTGTCATCTCGTGTGGTAATAAGTGATTGGTTTCAAGCCACCAGGTGAGTCGAGCGTGTATCATTCTTTCCATGAGCTTCATAACACAAGATGTAAGTGAGATGGGTCGGTAGGACGATGGCGCGTCGCGTGGTTTACCAGGCTTGTGGATTGGAATTACCCAAGCTGTTTTCCAATTTTCTGGTATATCATTTGTTTCCCATATATAGTTAAGGAACTTGAGAAGTTCTTGTAGGCGTCCATTTGGTATGTTTTGCAGCATCTGGTTTGTTATTCCATCCGGTCCTGGAGCGCTTTTTTGTTTACTCTCTTTTAAAGCCGATAGTAGTTCTTCGATGTTGCAGGGAGCATCTAATGGGGACGATGTAGTCACAAAGTCATACGTCCTGACTGTCTTGTTATCGATTAAAGAAAATTGGTCTGCAAATTGTTCTGCGGCGTCCTCTAGACTTGTGGCCAACCGAAACGCCATCGATGCGTGTGATAGGTGGAGATCTCGTTTGCTCAGGAAAACATCAAGGATTCGCCAAATTTAGGTTCCAGGTTTGTTTGCATCTGCTGATGCACAGTTGTCGTCCCAGCGTTTACGCTTTGTTTTTTTTTCGCATATCGTGTTGTTGCTGCATTGATTCTGTTTAGATTGGTTTTGTTTGCGCTGGAATACTTCCTTTGGAGTTTTAGTTGGGCCTGTCTTCTTGCTGCACAAAGATTGAGCAACGTGAGATCAGGCTCTGGGTAGTGCTCTGGGAGCTTTATCTTGATGGTGGCCTGATTTGCGCTGGTCAAGACTGCTTGTAATATGGGTTCTGATGATTTTTCCATATGTGCTCGAAATGAATCCCAGTGAGTAACATATCGAATACGCTGTTTAGTTCCACGGAATCCATGCAGATCTAAAAATATCGGATAATGGTCGCTGTTCATGGTATCAGGGTTTCTCGTCCAATTTACGCATAGGTCTGTGGAATGAGCAGTGATGTCGATGGCACTATACGTATCAGGAGGACGAAAAAAGGTCGGACTGCCGTCGTTTGCAACAGCGAGGTCGCACTCTTCAAAGCATTTTGCCAACGCCCGGCCACGAGTATCGTCTCTGCTAGCTCCCCAAAGGCTGTGGTGTGTGTTCCAATCTCCGCAAAGTAAGATAGGATCCTCACAGCGCTGGCAAATTTCTTTTACGACTTCAGAAATCTTGATTCCATTCTTTCCAGCACGGACATATATGGATGCCACACACAAACTCCGTCCGGTCAACATGACACGTGCTGCTACCAGTTCAATATCTTGGGTGCACAAATCGCTCGTGTCAATCTGGTGTTCTGGAAGAGCTTTTCGAATATAAAGGGCTGGACTCCCGTCAGGAAAACCGCTCATGGTTGGATTTTTGTAGCAATAATACCCAGAAATGCTGCGGTCATTGGGGAGACCCGCATCACTTAATGCAAGTATTGGAATAGGGAAGTCTTCTAAGTACAAAGAAAGCTCCGCATGACGATTTTTCAGCCCGGCACGGTTCCACTGCATGAGAATCGGTATATTTCGTCGTTTTATTGCTTTTCGTTGCGGCTGACACTTGGAAGTGTCAATCATGGCTCTGGTCGAAGTTTCGTGTCATTTCTGTAATGGCCGGTTGGAAAAACATGATTGCTTGTAATATGGTCTTGAAATTACCTGACTGTAGGTTGGCAATGAGGTTTGGTAAAACAGAAAATATTAGACTAACTAAATCCACGAATTTCGAATTCTGAGAAGGTCTTTTTCCAGTGACGATGTCGCTGTATGATCTCTTTCCTCTGGTATTAGTCTTTGAGGTGGCGGTAGTGTCGGTGTCGGCATCTTTTGAGTAATGTGCTTCCACTTCTTGTTCTTTCTCGGAAGAGGTCTGCTTTTTTCCCTCGTTTGTGCCAGCAGCTTTGGCTTTCTTCTTTTTTGAGTTGTCATTCGGAGCCTTAACCCTTGGATTCCTTTCCGCGGTGATTATGTCATCTTGGCTTGTGGCCTTTAAGCGTGGTGCATCACGTTCCACCTCTGTGCAATCCGCATTTCTGAAAAATTTGGGGCCTCTGATAAAACTCTTTTTCTTCGCTAGAGCTTGAAGTCGAGTTTTGCAGTTGACATAATCGGCTGGATGGTCTCCGCATCAGTTCGCGCATTTGACAGGTGATTCACCATTGCAGTCCTTGGTGGCATGTGTTCCTCCACATCTCTTGCAGATCGCGGTGGATCTGCAGTATTTTGCCAAATGGCCCAAAGCTTGGCAGTTGAAGCATCTTGGGGGCGCTTCGACATAGTCAGTCACTTCATGTCGTGTGAAGCCGAGATTAACCTCTGTAGGGCGTTCTGTGTTAGGGTGAAAAGTGATTACCACTTTATCTGTCGGCCGCACTGTTTCGTCTAGTTTGCCGTTGCGTTGGTATAGGCGCCGTGCTGCAATGACTCCTACTGGTTCGAGGAACTCAGTCATCTCTGAGTTTGAGTACCAGTCAGGCACTCCTTTGATCAGCCCATTGTTTTGCATATATGCTTTCGGGATGGTGGCCTGAACTAGGATCTCTCCCAGGGAGCGCACCTTCAGGAGCCTGTTGACCGTCGCCGGCTCTGCTACGTCAACGAGTAGACCTCCCCTGGCGGTAAATCGATGGCGTACGAAGGGTGCGCCTGCAGCTGCCCTGATTTCGTCATTTAGCCTGAGCGGGTTTAGCTGCTGTAATCTTCTCCCTTCTTGCGTTGGAGTGAACAGCACAGGTATGCCTGTTGTCCTTTTACGGCGATGTTCGACTAGGATGAATCCCTCGTTGTCTCCCTCTGCTTGGGATGCGTCCATTGAATCGCAGTTGCTGAGGAGCAGTTTGGCTGGTGTGGACTCTTGTGATGTGGAGTCGTCGGTTTTGTCAAATCGTCGCTTAACAGGGGCGTGGGGTCGCCGACTTGGCGGGATAATATAGTAAGCGTGGTCTTTCTCAGCGGTCTCTTCAGTTAGAACCACTGGTTCGATGGCGTCCATTTGGTCAGCCTCCGCGGAGGCCATAGCTGGCCTTGTAGGCACCCAGGTTGCCCCGGTACCTTATGTTCTCCAAAAAGAAGAGTCTAGTTTTGAGACCGTGACGCAAAAAGTGGTGAAAACCGTCGGTGCGGCGTGAAAAACGTCCCAAAACCAGGAGCGGTTTGTAAAACACCGACATGAATGAAAACAGCACCATCCGCACTGCCTATGACCAAATTCAGTATGAAGAAAAAGAAGAAAAAATAGAGTAGGGGGTTTTGAGTTGCCATCCCATCTGTCTTCTTAAAAAAAGAAGAAAAAAGAAAACCACACATTCTTCTACGTACTTATACTGACATGAATGAAAACGGCACTATCATCACTACCTATGACCAAAATGAGTACCAAGAAAAAGAAAAAAAAAGAGTAGGGGGCTCTTAGTTGCCAGCCCATATGTTTTCTTAAAAAAACAAAAAAAAAAACACACACTCTTTTACTGACATGAATGGGGGGGGGGGGGGTGTCGTACAGGCAAAAAAAAAAAGGGGGGGGGGGAGAAGTTGTTCTTGCTGGGATGCAGAACTGTTTCTCACAAAAAAAATTAAAGGGAGCGAGGGGAAAGGAAGTAAGAGTGACTATGGATGATGTTGTGAATCACTGGCACGCGCTCACTTGTACACACACATATGTACACGTCCACACACACACACACACACACGCACATAGATGGGCACTTCTTGCTCCAACAAAGACAAAAATTGTCTTTTCTGGGTTGGTGTCCTCTGTCTCAGCCTCTCTGACAGGCCGGTGGCGCTCAGGAAGTTTAATAGCAGTTGCTGAAGTGCACGACGCCGGCGTGTAGTTCCAGTCGGGTATAATATGTCATCTATTTTCGGTGTTGTAATGCCAAATTTGGATAGTTCTTGGAGGAATTCTTGTCGCTGTATTTCATAAATGTCACAACACAAAACAACGTGATCAATAGTTTCCTCTTCGTCACATGTAGTACAAATAGGGCTGTCCATGATGCCGATTTTATGTAGAAAATATTTGGTAAACGCGCTATTCGTTCGTAGTCGCATTAGGAGGGTGTTATTAGCGCGGGAAAACCCTTTGGTAACGCAGGGCTGATGTGCCGTTTGGCTGGACGGAGCAAGATTTTTGATGTGGACTTTCACAAGACAAAGCGAGTCCTTGAAATTCGTTGGGCTTTTAATGCTGGGGGTTTGGTTGTGTGCTTCCAGAGCCAGCTGGTCAGCTTCAGTATTTCCTGGGATTCCAACGTGTGATGGTACCCATTGGAACTGTACGGTGAGGCTTCTCTCCGAGAGAACTTCGAGGAGTTTGATGATTGTGGCAACTTGTTCGTCACGGGATCCAGGTGTCGCAAGCCTACGGAGTGCTGTACGGGAGTCTGTTATAAGAACAGCCTGTTGTTTATACCACGCAACGTTTTTTGTGACGATTGTAGATAGAGCCTTTTTCATGGCTTCCATTTCAGCTGTTGTTGATGGAACTAATTTGTTGAATTTGCCGCTGCATCTAATGTTCATTGCAGGAATGACAAAAGCAGCTGTTGCGCTCCGTC
Source organism: Ixodes scapularis (assembly GCF_016920785.2). Lineage (NCBI taxonomy): Eukaryota > Metazoa > Arthropoda > Arachnida > Ixodida > Ixodidae > Ixodes > Ixodes scapularis. The sequence continues at coordinate 38,962 of NW_024609898.1, forward strand.
GACCTCGGTGTACAGAGCCGTCGGTGTATATTCTAAGTGCTCCCGGGTATAGCAGTGCAATAGCCTCTTCAGCAACTCTTCGAAGGACGATTTCTGGGGTGTGTTTCTTTCTGCGGATCCCTGGTAAATGCTCCTGGAACAGGAACGTGTGCTGGCGCCAGGGGGGATAGTCTACATAGGCAGGCGGTTTTGTGCTACGTAATAGTGGGTCCAAGAAATATACTGTCCTCAAAAGACGGTTGAACCTTGACTCTTTTCTTTCTGTTAGGCGTCTTATAAGGTCAGTTCCAGGTATTGATTTATGCAGTCGTATGAGCTGATGCATGAGATTTTTTGTAATACGGAGTGGTAGTGGTAGTGTGTCACTCTCACAGTACACCTTTTCGTTTGATGTCGCCCGAGGGACGCCAAGCGCCTTACGAATGCCTTGGCGTTGAATACGTTCAAGACGAAGCATTTGGGTGTTTGAAGGTTTGGCGTATGGCAGAGCGTGCAGCATGCGTCCCATCACAGTGCTGTCGTGCAATCGAAGCATTGAGGAGGGGGAGTTCCCCCACGATTGACCTCCTATTCGACAGTCTGCGTTGGTAAATTTGGTTGATGCGGTTGCTATGGCGTCCGCCTGGGGTTTTCCCTGAAGTCTTGTATCAAGGGTTGCTCCAAGGAAGCGGTAGGTTGTGACTCGCCGAATCGTCGTAGCTCCCAGGTATAAGTCAATGTTAGGACATGACCGCCTTTGAATATGTGGGAAGAACATGTAAGCTGTCTTGCTTACCGAAATTTCAAGTCCAACCGTAGCCAGGTACAGTTGAACAGAGGTTATTGCTGGTTGCAATGATCGGCGGAGTATGTCGCGTCTCAAGTGACTGGCCCATAGGCATACGTCATCCGCATAGATAGAACAGTTGACTCCTATCGGTCCACGTGGAATCTCTTGTGGCAGGCCAGCCATGGCGAGGTTGAAGAGTATTGGACTGAGGATGCTACCTTGGGGAAGGCCTCTAGTTTTCCCATGTATGCTGCTCAACGTACTTCCCAGTCGAACCTGAAACTGCCGACCGGATAAAAAATTTGCCAGAAATGTCTGAATACGGCCAGTGATGCCCATAAAAGTAAGCCGCCTAAGTATGCTCCCAACATTTACGGTGTCGAAAGCTTTCTCAACGTCAAAAAAGATTGCAAGCGTAGTTTGTCGCCGAGCCCTTGCATCCTCTATGCTGCTGATTAAGTCAAGGATACTATCTGTTGCACAGAGACCCTGGCGGAACCCTGTCATCTCATTCGGTAACAATTGATGTTTCTTGAGGAACCATGTCATCCTGTTCTGAATCATACGTTCCATTAATTTTGCAACACATGATGTTAGGGCCACAGGTCTGTAAGAGCACGGATCGTACGAGGGCTTCCCGGGCTTTAGAATTGGGACGATAATTGACATTTTCCACTCTTCCGGAATTTTTCCAGTCATCCAGATAGAGTTAAAGAATTGTAACAGTCCTGTTAACCCTTCTAGGGGTAAGTTCTGAAGTGCTTGGTAAGATATGCCATCCCGCCCTGTAGCACTGCGCCGACGACATTGACGTAAGGCAGTTGTGAACTCTGAGGTAGTGAAGGCGTCGTCAAGTGGACTGCTGGAAATATTTGCCGTGGGCGGCACTGGTGATACTGTTGGTTTCCCCTCGTATGTGCGAGCAAAATCTTCTGCAAGCTCTTTTATTGTCTTAGACATAGCGAGGGCAAGTGTTTTAAAAGGTTGAATGGGGCATCTGACACCGGTGAGGGATCGTATGATTTTCCATACTTTAGTCCCCGGTGTGTGCGCACTCAGTTCCTCGCAGAAGTTCCACCATTGCGGCCGTCTTAAATGATTGGCATATCGTCGAAGTGTGGCCGAAATACGATTAAATGTCGTGCGATTAGAAGAAGTTGGGTGGCGTCGTAGACGACGCTGGGCTCTTCGACGCGCAGCGATGAGATTAAGTAGTTTTAAATCCGGTGACGGGAAGTGGTCTGGTAGACGGACAACTTTGGTGTTTAACATCAAGGCGCAAAGTATAGTCGTGACAATGGAAGCTGTCGATTTACTCACAGAATTTCGGAACTCGTCCCAATTAGTCACTCGGTACGATTTTGTGTTTGGCTTGCTGCATTCCGGCAGAGTTATCCAGATAGGAAAATGGTCACTGCCCATAGTATCCGGAGCAATTTTCCAAGAAAGCTTAAGAGTGGGATCATAAGCTGTAACATCGAGAGCTGAAAATGTGGAAGGTGGCCTGAAAAAGGTTGGGCCGCCTGTATTAGCTATAGACAGTTGAGTAGCTGAGAATATTTCTTCTAACCTTCGACCTCGGCTGTCAATTGAATCACTTTCCCAAAGCGTATGGTGCGCGTTAAAGTCACCGCAAACAACTAAATTTGGCTTGTGTTGATTGCACCAGTCTTCAAAGGCGTCCATCATGTCGTATTCTCTGCCTGGCCTGATGTAAATGGACATAACCGTAATGGTGGTTTTCTTAAAAGACACCTTCACATCGACAAACTCGGCATCAGCAGTATTTAAAGAATCAGTCGGAAATTTACATCGAGATAACTCACGACGAACGTATAATGCAGCACTTCCATTAGGAAATGTAGAAATTGTAGGGCAGCAGTAAGTCTCGTAACCTGCTATCGAACGGTTGTCGGGAAGTCCTGCCGCAGAGAAAGCAAGGATGGGGATCGGAACCCGCTGTAGGTACAAGGATAATTCTGAAATCTTGGCTTGGAGTCCCCTACAGTTCCATTGAAGTATTGTGGGCACAACATAATTTATGTGGTCTGCAGGCATCGTCACTTTAAATTGAGATGCAGTTATAGTGTCTTTTTACAACGAGAGAATCAAGCTCTCCAGTTGTAGAATGCCTTGAAGTGCTTCCCTGTGAGGTCCTTGCGGCATGCTCATGAGAACCTGACGGAATGTCGCAAAAATTGCTTGAATTATGGTTACTGCAGGCCGATTTATTTCTGTTGGGCGTCCCTCCAGGGCGCTGCTATAACTCTTGTAGCTTCGTGCCTTGTGCTGATGCTGTTGTTGGGTGTCTCGTGAAGATGACGAATCATGTGAGTGATTCGCGCTGTCAATCTGGTGTTGAGGTAGAGACGGAAAATCTTCCTCTTCGTCCGACATCTGTTGAAAAGTGGTGCTCCGTAGTCTACCGTGAGGTTTTCTTTTCTTTTTTGCTGCCTTCGTGAACCTTGGGGTCGGTGTTGTCTCAGCAACGTCATGCGAGCTTGGAGGAGCTCTTTCTGTTGGTATTTTTTCACCAGGTCACAGAATTGGGCCGCGCAGAAACGCCTTCGTACGCGCCAGAGCTGCAAGGCGTACTTTGCAGTTTGCGTAATCTGCGGGATGAGGGTCACCACAGTTGGTGCATTTCCTGACATCTTTGGGACAGTCGCGGTGGTGATGCGGTCCACTGCATTTCTTGCATGTGAGGGAGCCTGTGCAGTATTTTGCCACATGTCCCATTGCTTGGCATTTAAAACACCTCGGGGGTGCATCGGTGTGCTCATGAACGCGGTGAGTTGAGAAGCCAAGGCTCACCTCTGATGGTCGTTCTCAGTTTGGGCGAAAGGAGAGGACCACTCTGTCTGTCGGAGTTGTCTCTGTGGTAATTCCATTTCGTCGATAAAGTCTTCTGACGGCAACCACGCCTTACGGCTGAAGGTATTCTGCGAGCTGTTCCACGGTGTACCATCGAGGTATGTCTTTGATAACTCTGCGGCAACGCCGCAGAGTTCGGTGACTTTGAGTAACCGTTTCACAGCGGCTTCTTCAGCAACGTCTACGAGTAGGCCTCCTTTCTGAGTAAATCTATGGTGAAGAATCTTTCCACCTGCCGCCTTCGTTACATCAACGCTAAGATGCAGCGGGTTCACGTTTTGAAGCTTTGAACCGTCTATTGCTGGCAGCAGCAAGACATTAACTCCTGTTGTCCTGTTTAGTCGGTGTGTCACAACTGTGAACCCATCGGTTTCATCAGTGGACTCCATCGCATCCGAAGAGTCGTTTTGGTGGTCCTCAATAACTGTAGCCTCCAATGAATGGCTTCAGTTGTCATTTGTTAATTCAGGGCGTACCTCTGAGACCTCCTGGATGTTTTCGTCGTCTTTTTGAGTCTGGTCCAGGGCAGGTGTGGTCTCTGTTACATGGAAGCCTTTCCTCATCGTGTAGAGTGGGTTGGTCCCCATTTTTGAGGTCGTTGCGTCAGCTACAGCCATTAGGCTTATCCTGGCTGTTGGTGCGGCCGTGCCTGACCACGTCTTTTTTCCGGTCTTTTGTATTGGTGGTTTTGTCCCTGCCACCAAGGAATGCTTTGGTGCAGTCGCGGAAGGGTTTCCGTGTTCTGCCGTTGGCTTTTGGGGGGCCATAACCCCCCGAAACAGGGAAAAAGGGAAAAACGCTGGAGCTATGAAATTTACTGCTCCTACCTTGGGAAAACTTCTTCCGACATGAATGAAAAACAGCACCATCCGCACTGCCTATGACCAAAATCAGTATGAAGAAAAAGAAGAAAAAATAGAGTAGGGGGTTCTGAGTTGCCATCCCATCTGTCTTCTTAAAAAAAGAAAAAGAAGAAAACCACACATTCTTGAATGAAAACGGCACCATCAGCACTACCTATGACCAAAATGAGTATCAAGAAAAAGAAGAAAAAATAGAGTAAGGGTTCTGAGTTGCCAGCACATCTGTCTTCTTAAAAAAAGAAAAAGAAGAAAACCACACTCTCTTCTAGTGACATGAGTGAAAACGGCACCATCAGCACTACCTATGACCAAAATGAGTATCAAGAAAAAGAAGAAAAAAAACAGTAGTAGGTTCTGAGTTGCCAGCACATCTGTCTTCTTAAAAAAAGAAAAAGAAGAAAACCACACTCTCTTCTAGTGACATGAATGAAAACAGCACCATCAGCACTACTTATGAGCAAAATCAGTATCAAGAAAAAGAAGAAAAAAAGAGTAGGGGGCTTTGAGATGCCATCCCATCTGTCTTCTTAAAAAAAGAAAAAAGATAAAAACCACACATTCTTCTACTGACACGGACTCTTACCTCAGCTCTCGAGGAGACCAGACGTTTGCTCGTGAGCTTCCTTCCAAGGTTCGATCATTGCACCGATACGAAAGGTTCCTGGCACTTCATCGCAGCCGCCATGGATACCGACGACCGACAAGGACGAGTCACCTAACCAGCCGAAACGCCAAGCGACCCTTGGAGGCGTTTTCAAGGGTCAGAAGATGCATACTGGGAGCGGAGCGGCTAAGCCTACCGCTGCTCTTGCCCAAGCGATTCAAGGAAGCATTGGAAGCCAGGCGTCCCCGACCGCCGCTTTACAACGGAACATCGTCATGGACGCAGGATACGTCCTGACGTGCAGTACCAACAAGGATTGGGTCAACACCTGCATGGCTAACCAAGCATTCCTGAGGAAATGCATGGAGCAGCGGGAGAAACTTCAATCACTGCTCTTAAACAACGACAAAGAGAACAATTGTTTCAAAGAAAGCCGGACCAAAACGACACCACTTTGTGACGAAGTCTCTGCCATGAACGAAGTAGACTTTCCTACTCTTGACAGTACTTCGCACCAAACACGCGAAGAACAACATCGCCCCATCACCGACGATAAGAACGACGACGGCTGGCAGACAGTGCGACGAAAGCGAAAACACAACCAGGCGGCAGCAGGCCAACGTGAGTCTTTCGACAAAAATGTTCCAAAACCACCAACCCAGATGGTTGTTCTCCGCCCTGTGTGCAAACATAACATCGAGGACTTCTGGACAAAAGCACTCCGCACCGCCATCGAGAAGGTCGGGATAAACAACGTTGACGAGTTCACCTTGCACAGACACGAAAAAGCGAACACCATTGCCATCACCACTAGGAACAGCTCGCTCGTTTCCAAGTTTCTGCAGATCACGGAAATCCCAAACGAACAACACGGCCCACTGGCTGTGCAACCCTACAAGGCGATAAGCTCAAACGAAGCGCGAGGGGTGATATACCTTAATTCACCACACGATGACCCAGCAACTCTCGTAAACGAGCTTACGTGCAACACTCACAAGATTGTCGCAGCACGAGCCCTGGGCATCAAGCAAAAGACCATTCTCGTTACCTTTGAAGGCAAAACTGTGCCCCGACATGTCCGCTACGTCTTTGAGGTCTACAAGGTGCCAGAATACAGGCCAAGACCACTGGTCTGCTACGGGTGTCATCAACTCGGCCACAAGTCTGACGTATGCCCCTTAAAGATCAAACGATGCGGATCGTGCGGACATGAACATGGAGAAGTTGAAGAATGCCAGGCCACACCAAGGTGCTTGAACTGCGAGGGACCCCACATTGCCACGAGCGACCAGTGCCCGAAAAGAAAAATTCCACCGAGAAGCAACACGCGAAGAAATAACCGAAGTAAGAGATCTGCCACGAGAGGAGGTATGACCTCGCAGTCTTTGCAAAGTATGTTCACACAGACATCTCCAGCACCAATGAGGACTCTCTCTGACAATTCGTGGGCCAACATAATAAGGCCTAATCAACAAGCAACCGATCCGGCAGAGTTATTTTACTCCACAACCTCCGCACCATCCGGAAATTCGCAACAACGGCAGCCGGGGCAACAGAGCCCAACCTCACTCCTTTCAAACATCACACCAAGGATGCAACTCGATTGCGAAGCAAGGTTCGAGACACTGAGCCGAAGGATTGAGCAAGGTTTCGCAAACGTCCAGACCAACACGAGCCGAATAGAACAGCTAGAATCTCTAGCATTTGAGATCCTCACCAAGGTGAACTACATCGGCGAGAAATTCGGCAAATACCTCACTGCCAAGCACCCACCACAGTAAATATGAAACCGAACGGCTCAAACTACCAAGATACAAAGGTACACCCTTGGATTTTTCATTGGAAGCGTAGAGGTTTTGCAAACTAATGTGCGGAGCTCAAACTTCAACTCGAAAGAATGGGCAAGAGAAGAGCAACGGTACTTCTCCTTCAGGAAACCGACCACGAAAACGTCAAACTTAATGGATACAAAACGTACACAGAACCCTCCATAACGGGAACGATTCACCACGGGGATGGCAAAGATGCAGTGACAGCGATCATCGGACAGGTGTGTGTTGTTGTCTGTTATCGCTTGCCTATGTTGTTATCGCTGGCCCGTCCGCCCAGCGTCATGAGCACGTGATGTTCCCGGCAGTGTATATTATCGGCCCGATCAATAAACGGGGGCTTTTTGGTTTTTCATGACCTAGAGCGCAGTTCGTCGTCTGACTTCTTTCCGGCACGCATACGCCTAGTATGCGGTATCGCTACATGGTGTCAGAAGTGGGCGGTGGTCATCTATCGCGCTGAGGCCGCAGACGGCAGCATTCCTGGAAAATGGAAAACAAGCCCGCAACAGTAATCCCGGCCCTCCAGCAACCGCCACCGCTGGACTTTGACAAGACGTCAGAGTAGCCGGCGTGGATCGACCACTTCGATGACTACCGCTTCGCAACAGCGCTCAACGAACGCTCGGAAGAGGCCCAGGTACGCACGCTACTTTACACAATGGGTCGCCAAGCCCGCGAAATCTTTGCTACCTTTGGGCTGACCGACGAAGAAGCAAAAAAGTACGATGTTGTCAAGCAGAAGTTCGACAGTCACTTCATCAAAGTGCGGAACATCGTTTACGAAAGTGCGTGCTTTCACAGACGCCAGCAACGGCCAGAAGAATCGGTGGGTCAGTTCGCAACTGCACTTCACGTTCTTGCAGACCGCTGCGACTTCGCGGATATGAAGGAACGGCTCATCCGGGACAAGTTTGTCGTCGGGCTTCGTGACGCAAAACTCTCCGAGGCCCTGCAGATGGATTCGCAGCTGACATTGGCTACAGCACTGGCCAAGGCGCGTCAAAGAAACCGTGCGACAGCAGCAGCAGAGCCTCCGACCGGAAGGTCTACACTCCGGGAGTTCGCCGGAACTTCAGAACCGGGGCGCCAACGTGGATGCCGTGGACCACCAGAGACGTCCACAACGCAACAGGGGGCGGTGCCTGTACTGCGATGGCGACGCCCACCCGAGGTCGGCGTGCCCGGCCAAAACTTCCAAGTGCCACAACTGCGGCAACAAAGGACACTTTGCGAAAGCATGCCTCAAGAAAGTTGAGTCAGCGCAAAGAAAGGTACGCGTCTCGGCTGTCCAACACGACACCGGGGAAGCTTTCATTAGCGCGATTGACGCGGACCGGAAAGCGCGCTATGTGCAGGTTCGGATAAACTCGGTGCCCATCCTCGCTAAGGTTGATTCGGGCGCGGAAGTGTCAGTTTTACCGTCTACTTTTCCAGGATTGCCCACCCACCTTGATAAGGCAGACGAGGTACTACAGGGGGCTGGCGGCAACAAGCTCAATGTATTAGGCAAATTTGTAGCGGAGATTGCGTGGAAAGAAAAAACTGCCCGTCAAACGTGCTACGTAGTTAGCCCTCTCCGCGACGTACTTCTCGGGCTGCCAGCCTTGGAAGCACTAGGTGTCGTTAAATTTGCCGACTCACTTACTGCAGATAAAGAGCGGTACGAGACACTTTTTCCGCACATGGGTCGTAGCCTAGGAACTATCCCAGGAGAATACACTATCAGGCTACAACCTGGTGCAATTCCCTATGCCATAACCGCTCCGCGGCGAGTGCCGATTCCGCTCAGGGAAAGACTAAAACACGAGATTGAGAGACTCGTGCGCATGGAAATAATTAGAAAAGTAGACGGCCCCACAGAGTGGTGCGCGGGAATCGTGCTGGTCACGAAACGGTCGGGGGAACTAAGAGTATGCGTAGACCTCACGAAGCTAAATAAGTGCGTTGTTCGCGAGCGCTTCACGCTACCTACGGTCGACCAAGCTTTAAGCTCTCTGGCAGGGGCGAAATGGTTTTCGAAGCTTGACGCTTTTTCGGGCTTCCACCAAGTTCGTCTAAGTAAGGACTCCCAGGAACTGACTACGTTCTTGACTCCATTCGGAAGGTACTGTTTTACCAGACTACCTTTCGGAATTACGTCCGCTCCGGAGTATTTCCAGAAAAGAATGTCTGAAATCCTATGTGGTCTGCCAGGAGTCGTCAACGTCATGGACGACGTTTTAGTGTTTGGCGAAACGAAAACCCAGCATGATGAGCGTCTAGCTGAGGTTATGTCGCGCCTAGCTAGCGCAAACGTGACTCTGAACAAAGAAAAGTGTCTGTTTGGGGTTAATAAAGTGCGATTCTTGGGCCATATTCTGAATGAGAATGGCATTGAGCCTGATCCAGCGAAAGTCAGCGCGATTAAGAATCTAAACGCACCGAAAAATGTGACCGAACTAAGAAGCTTGCTCGGCATGGCCAATCATCTAGGTCGCTTCTTGCCTCATCTTGCGCAAATTACGGCTCCGATGCGTGCTCTTTTGCACAAAGATAGCGAATGGGTCTGGGGGTGTGACCAAGAAAAAGCACTGAACGAGCTGAAAGGGCTCATTTGTTCTGCGCAATGTATGCCATGTACGATGCAGCGCTTCCAACTGTACTTTGAGCTGACGCATCCTCTTTCGGGCTGGGAGCTGTCCTTTATCAAGCGCAGAAAGACGGTCACCGCAGGCCGATAGCTTTCGCATCTCGTTCCCTCACGAACACAGAGCGAAGATACTCCCAGATAGAAAAAGAAGCGCTAGCACTGACGTGGGCGGCTGAAAGGTTCGATGAATACATACGTGGCCTAAATGTTATTTTCGAAACGGATCACAAGCCTTTAGTGTCGTTGCTGGGTCAGATGGCCATTGATGATATGCCACCCCGAATTCAACGGTTCCGGCTACGACTAATGCGCTATCTTTACAGTGTCCAGTATGTTCCCGGCAAATCGCTAGTCACGGCCGACACTCTTTCGCGGTCCCCTGTCAAATGCGGCGACTCCGAAAAGGGGTTGTGTGTGTCGGAGGTCACAGCATATTCTAAGGCGTGTTTGCTTGGCTTGGAAACGGGGGACAATTTTTTGTCTAGAGTGAGAGAATGTCAAATTAAGGATGACATTTGTAAACACCTCATCAGACTGTGTAAAACCGGTTGGCCGAAGAAACCAAATGTTCCTTCGTTTCTCACGCCATACTGGCAAGATAGAGCATGCCTAGCGTGGTTGATGGTCTCTTGTTGAAAGGAACAAGGCTCGTAATCCCACAGTCTCTAAGAACAGAAGTGCTGCGCAAACTGCACGATGGGCACCAGGGCATCGGCCGTTGTCGCAGTGTTGCTAAAGGTTCTGTCTGGTGGCCAGGATTGAGCACCGAACTGGCACTGTTCGTGAATCGGTGCACTGTTTGCGCACAACATGCTCCGCAACAAGCCGAGCCGATGATGGCAACCGCAACACCATCGTTTCCTTGGGAGAGAGTGGGAGTTGATCTGTGTGTAATCAACGGCCAGGCGTACCTTGTCGCGGTTGATTATCTTTCACGTTACCCTGAGGTTGCTATTCTGCCTTCTACAAGGTCGGGAACAGTCATTGAAAGACTGAAAAGTATTTTTGCTAGACATGGAATCCCTGAGTGCGTTGTGACCGATAATGGTCCTCAGTTCGCTTGTAACGAGTTTGAGCAGTTCGCTGTGTCGTACGGGTTCCGCCATGTCACCGTGAGTCCGAGACACCCGCAGGGGAACGGAGAAGTAGAGCGAATGGTCCAGACGGTTAAGCATCTCGTTTTAAAGTCCAAAGACCCTTACCTGGCACTGTTGGCTTACAGGGCAACGCCCGGCATTCTTGGGGTCAGCCCTGCTGAAATACTTATGGGTAGGCGACTGAGGACCAGGGTCCCAATGCTGCCACGTCATCGAAAGCCGGGAGAAAGCCGCCCGAAAGAAGGAGTGGCCAGGGACCAGAAGGTTAGAAGGCAGCAGTGCCGCTATTATAACAGACGCCATCGGGCCAGACGGCTTCCCGAGCTGGAAGCAGGTGACCCGGTCTGGGTGACAGACATGCAGTCCAAGGCCACAGTCCTTGCACCGGCGCCGAAACCGCGGTCGTATGTGGTGCGGACAGACGACGGCGTTGATCTCCGCCGAAACAGGAGAATGCTTAACCGTCTCCCAAAAGAATGTGAAAACGCGGAGGCATACGAGTTTCCGGACAATAAACAGCAGTCGAGTACTGCACAGTTGGGTCATAGCACAGACGACTCTGCGACTACGACTCTGCGGCTACAGCAACCAAGTACTGCACAATTTGCATATAGCACGGACGACTCTGCGGCTACAGATTCGGCGCCTCCATCTTGCGCGGTAGCCAATGGTGACCCTACTCTCACTGTAACGCGGTTTGGAAGAGTAGTTAAGAAACCCATAAGGCTGGGTATTGATGACTATGTTTTGTTTTGAAGTTTGGGGGCAACGTATATTTTTTGTCTTGTATGTGCGATGTTTTTTTTGTTCTCGAAAAAAGAGAGATGTGTTGTTGTCTGTTATCGCTTGCCTATGTTGTTATCGCTGGCCCGTCCGCCCAGCGTCATGAGCACGTGATGTTCCCGGCAGTGTATATTATCGGCCCGATCAATAAACGGGGGCTTTTTGGTTCCTTCATGACCTAGAGCGCAGTTCGTCGTCTGACTTCTTTCCGGCACGCATACGCCTAGTATGCGGTATCGCTACAAGGTGGCCATTCTAGTTCAGGAACAAGTTCCACACGCGCGTATAGAATCGGCACATCTGTGCAATGAAGCCAGAGAGGTAGTTGCTGTGCAGATAAAACACGAAGGGAAGCCTCTCATAATTGCTTCAACCTACATCCGACCTAACGTTAAAGACGGAGATGATATCAGCTGGCTCACGCACCTCAGACTCAATAAAGAACTTCTCATAATCAGCGGAGATTTTAACACTCAGCACGAAGACTGGGGCTATACCCGCACATCAGCTCGAGGCAAGACACTAAAGTGCAAAATGAAAAAGGTCGAATTAGTACTAGTCAACGAACCCTGCATACCAACGAGGATTGGCCTTCATGCCAAAGAAGGAGACACGACGCCTGACCTCACTTGGGCAAGCAAGAAAATCAAACTCTCCTGGAAAACATTGCCAGACGCAATGGGTAGTGATCATCTGCCGATCAGGATCGAGCTCGCTACCAACGGTACACGGAGACGAGACGCACCCTTTATTCGATGGGACACGTTTCGCGATGCCATCAAAAAGGTCCCTTCCTCACTCCCTCTCGTTCATCAAATCCAACTGGCAGTCAAAGCGGCGACAAGGACCTACCAAGTCAAAAAAGACACTCCCAACCCAGACATGCGTTTGCTGAACTTTTGGGCAAGCAGACTTCAAGCTCAACAGCGATATAGAAAAGCAAAGTATAACATCCGCTACAAAATACAACTAAACATCGCCACGACTAGAGCCAAACGTTATACGAAGGAGTTGAAGCAGCAAATCTGGAGACGGCACTGCCATTCGTTCAATGAAAAAACCGGCATTAGAAGAATGTGGCGGACATACAAAGGCATGTCCGGTAAGAAAAAGAACAATTGTACGGGACAAAATCTCGCTATCAAGCTCGGCATCACGGAAGAAGATCTTGCAGTAATGGCAGGGGAACACTTCTTCCCGCAACCGACAACACAACAGCTGCAGCAACGCTACAAAAAGAGGGTTCCCGAGCTCGACCATCGGTCACCAGCAGACGCCCCATTTAACATGGGGGAACTTATAATGGCTCTGGAATCAGCAAGGTACACCGCACCCGGACCGGATAAGATCACCAATACATATCTCAAGAACCTGCCAGACGAAAGGAAGACGGAACTGCTGTCCTGGTTCAACAAAATATGGGAGACAGGACAGCTGCCCGAAGAATGGAAACTGTCAACGGTTATTCCAATTCCCAAGCCAGGCAAGCTCACCGACTCAATCCAGAACCTAAGACCAATCTCAGTCACTTCCAATTTGTGCAAGACCATGGAGAGGATGGTCCTGGCGAGAATGACGTGGCTCCTCGAAATTGAGAGCCAGGCTTACTGCGCCAGACAAACCGGCTTCAGACCAGGTTTGCCAAGGCAGGATGTTTGGCCCTCATTCACAAGGACATCACCTCCAAACGACCATCCTACAATCCACGGCTGATCGTCACGATCGACATAAAGAAAGCTTTTGATTCTGTGCCCCACGACGCGGTCATACGTGGTGCAGTCAAAAGAGGAATCAAAGGGAGACTCCTGAAATTCATTCACTATTTTCTGGACAAAAGAAAATACCAAACGGCTATAGGACCAACCAGAGGACCGATGACGGATAACAAGATCGGTGTCCCACAAGGAGCCGTAATCTCGCCAACACTTTTTAATATGGTGATGGCAGATCTTGCTCTTTCCCTAGAAAAATTCCCTTCTTGGGATTTACCCTTTACGCAGACGATATTACTATTTGGACAAAGAACTGCAGCACGTCCACACTAGTCATCACGCTTCAGAAAGCCCTGGACACAATTCAAGACTTCTCCAAACAGACGGGGTTACAACTCTCAACCGAAGAAACAAATTACGTAGCCATATCCAACGCCAGAGAGGCGAGATGAAAAAGTTGGAGACAAGATCAAGCTCCTCATCAATGGCCAGCAAGTTAAATCTCAAACCTCAATTAGGATACTCGGTATCGTGATTGACGAAAACGGAAAGGCGGGAAGCTGGTACCAGCAAATCAAAAGTCAGTGGAAGCAGGGTCTCAATATGATCAAACACACCACCGGCAAAGCGTGGGGAGCTCAAGAAGACATCCTCAGGACCATGGTTAAGGCTTTTCTTGTACCAAAGGCAACTTACGGGGTGAACTACCTCAGTCTAACCAGAGCCCAAAAGAACGGACTTGAAGCACTTAACAGGGAAGCCTTGAGAGTAATCACTGGGCTTCCCAGGTGCACCAAGGTGGAAGCGCTTTACGAGATCGGAGGACTCAACACGATCGAAGAAATAGCACTAGAAAACAAGATCAGTCAATACTTGAGGCTTGAAAAAACTGAACCAGGAAGAAAGATCCTGAGAGCTCTTGGTTACAACAACGAGGTCTACCAAGTTTTTACGAAACCTCCTCCACCATGGGAAGACGAGATAGTTATAGATACAAGACCGACCCCGCAAAATCAAGGAAAAACACAAGTTAAAAGAAGAAATAGCGCTGCCAGGAAACACGACACCGAAGTACAATTACTTCTTGAAGATGACACTAACGTCATTATTTACACGGACGCAGCCAAAGAGGACAAATGCGCAGCTATGGCTCATTATTGCGCAAACGACGGCTGAACTTCAAGCCATCAAGACGGCGGTCGAGAGTGCAGAACAAGAAAACCATAAAAGCAACATTTATGTCTTCACGGACTCTAAAGAAGCCGTACGAGAATTGAAAAAAAAAACATGATAGCCGCAGCAAAACGGTTAAAAGCATTAAGGCTACGGCCCGACAGCTTCGAGCTGAAGGCCGTACCATCAAGATACGATGGATCCCCGGACATCAAGGTATCCACGGAAACGGCGAGGCACATGCAGCCGCACGGGAGCAGCTACAGGCAGTCCCACCCGGCCAAGGCTCAGTGCACCCCGTCGTAGATGAAGACACCGAAGACGACGTCGACCCGTCGGAAATCAAAGCCCAAGAACGGCTAGAAAAAAGCCAAAGACTCGCCGATCTACGCAGGCCAGACGAACACCCCCTTCCATCGACATCTTACAGTCGGTGGGAGCGTGTATGCCTACGAAGGTTGCGTACAGGAACCGCCATGACACCGGCCTTGAAGTATAAATTCCGAAAAAGCAACAACGGGGAAGATTCCGAAACTGACATGTGCGATCACTGTCAAATATTGGCAGACATCAAACACATCATCTGGGATTGCCCCAAAAGTGACATCAAGCGGAAACTAGCTTTGAATGCTCTACCGCCACAAGAAAGACCATCCTGCCTAAAGGAATGAGTTCTTCCAGACGGCACCCCCGAGCACAGAAAAGCAATTTTAGACTCGCTGATAGAGTTCATCAAGTCCGCCGGACTTGATATTTACATTTAAACCAAATCCCTCCTTCCCCTCCCCCTGTAGCCAATGGCGAGTTTCAAGGGCAACAGGTACCCCACCTGAAAATAAAACATTTTCTCACTCATTCTACTGACATGGAATTCTGGCCTCAGCTCTCGAGGAGACCAGACGCACGTTCCTGAGCTCCAGCTTCAGGCTTAACCATTGCCCCGATCCGAGGGGGTCCCAGCACCCCCTCGTTGCCGCCCTGGACACCAAGGACCGACGCGGAGACCTCACCTAGCCAACCGACAAGCCAAGGAATCCTTGGACCTCCTCGAAAGGGGATTTTCAAGGGTCCGAAGATGAACAATGGAAGCGGAACGGAGAAGCCTAACGCCGCTCTCGCGCAGGCAGTCCAAATGAACAGCGGCAACGCTGCAATACCGGCCGCAGGTCCGCTACGCAGCCTCGTCATTGACTTCGACTGCTTCCGGACGTGCACCGCCAACAAAGAATGGGTAAGCACCTGCATGACGAATCAAGTATTTATTCAGCAATGCATAGACCAGCGGGAGAGACTTCAACCCTTTCTGTCAGCTCTGAAATGCGATGACGGTTCCAGAAAAAACATCGACGCAAGATCACCACCCTGCAGTCAAGTTTCTGCTGTGCACGAAGACTTTCCCATGCTCGCGAGTAGCTCGCCCAGAGATCTGCCGATGACAACTTATGAAAAAAACCCTAAACTTGACGACCAACACAGCCCTGTCATGATGGACAGTAATGAGAATAGCCGACAGGCGGTACGAGGGAAACGTAAATACGACCTGATTTCAACGCAGCAACGTGAGTCTTCTGATGAAAGGACCCAGACGCCGCTCACGCAGACGGTTGTTCTCCGACCAGTGTGTAAAATGAATGTCGAGGACTTCTCAACCAAGGAGATTCGCGCCGCCATCGAGAAAACCGGGGTGAAGGACATGAATGACTTCACCGTGCATAGACACGAAAAAGCGAATACCATCTCCATTACAACCAGGAATAGCTTGCTCGCGAAAAAATTTCTCCAAATCAAGGAAATTCCTACCGACCGACAAGGCCCACAAGAAGTGCAGCCCTACAAGGCACTAGGCTCCAACGATGTGAGAGGTGTCATCTACCTTCACTCACCACATGACGAACCCGAAACTCTCGTAAATGAACTCAACTGCAACACACACAAGATTATCGCGGCCAGAGCCCTGGGCATCAAGAAAAGGACTATTTTAATTACATTAAAAAAAAGAACGTTGCTTCGGCACGTTCGCTACGTTTTCGAAGTCTACAGGGTTGCAGAATACAAACCAAGGCCGCTGTTTTGCTTCGGATATCACCAAATTGGTCACAAGGCCGATGTGTGCCCCAATAACATCCGGAGGTGCGGATCATGCGGACAAAAACACGGAGAGGTGGAGGATTGCCAGGCCGCACCAAAGTGCGTCAACTGCAACGGAGCACACGTCGCCACAAGCAACGAGTGCCCTAAAAGGAAAATTCCGCCGAGAGGCGACTCGCACAAGAAGCGACAAAAGAAGCCCGCACCGCGAGTTGACGAAGACCTGCAAGATGATTTACTCGTTTTGACGCCGTCACCTTTCCTGCCGCTGTCGGCTCGGCCGGACGTTTTATGGGCCGATAGAGTAGGAATGAATCAAGGAGCATTCAACCCCGTACGCCCACGCCGCCCTATGGCCTCAACAGCAGCCGCGGAGAAGCAACAATTGGGAATCGGGCAACAGATTCCAGTAGAACAACCTGCAAATATCCTACCGAGAGACCCCTCCACTTGGGAAGCAAAGCTTTTTGCCATTTGCTAAAAGGTTGAGGAAGGCATGGCCTCTATTCAATCCAACACTAGGAAAATTGAAAGATTCGAGTCTCTAGCAACTGAGATCCTCACCATAATGAAATCCATCGGGGTGAAAATCGACAGATACCCGGTACCCAACAATGAACGATAGCCAGAGAAGAGACGTGAAACCGGACGATTCGCAAAGCAAAGACGCAAGCCCTCGCCCCTGGATCCTTCAATGGAATTGTAGAAGGTTCGCTAACAAAGCAGCGGAGCTGCAACTACGACTTGAATGAATGGGCAAGAAAAGACCGGCGGTCATTCTCCTCCAGGAGACCAACTCCGAAAGTGTTAAGCTTAGTGGTTACAAGACATACACCGCACCATCCATACCGAGAGCGATCCCGCACAAAAAGAGCACGGATAGTGAAGAAACAGTGATCTTAGGACAGGTGGCCATTTTAGTCGACGAGCACGTTCCGCACGCGCAAAGGGAATCGACGGACCTGTGCAACGAAGCGAGAGAGGTAGTCGTAGTACTGATCAAACACGACAAAAAAACACTTACGGTGGCTTCGACCTATATAAGGCCCGCCGTCAAAAGAGGTGATGATGTGAGCTGGCTTCCACAAATGAAACCTCGACATACAAAGGAAGCCATAATAATAGGAGGAGATTTCAACGCTCCACACGAGTAATGGGGCTACAAGCGCTCACACCCTCGAGGCAAGGCGCTGAAGAGCAAGTCAAAGGAGCTTGGTTTCGTCTTAACCAACAAAACCGGCACGCCCACGAGAATCGGACTTCACGTGAAGCAAGCAGATACCACGCCAGACCTCACGTGGGCAACCAAGAATGTTAAGGCGAACTGGAGAACTATGCAAGACGCAATGGGCAGCCATCACCTGCCCATCAAAATCGAGCTACCGACCAAAGACCGGTACAAACGCGACGCACCCTTCATCAGATGGGATAAGTTGCGCGAAACCATCCAGACGACCACTTCCTCACTCCCCCTGAACCAACAAATTCAATTAGCAATTAAAGCGGCAACGAAGACCTATAAAGTTAAAGGAGGCACCCCTAACACTGACCTACATTTGCTCAACCTTTGGGCTGCTAGACTCCAGGCTCAACAGCGATACAGAAAAGCAAAACATAACAATCGTTTCAAGATTAAACTCATCATCGCCACGGCCAAAGCCAAATATTACACAAAAGAGCTCAAGCGGCAAATCTGGAGACGGCACTGCAACTCGTTCAACGAAAAGACTGGCTTGAGAAGAATGTGGCAGACATACAAAGGCATGTCCGGCAAGAAACGAAACAAGTGCACTGGTCAAAACCTCGCTATCGGACTAGAAATCACGGAGGAAGAACTTGCCGTAAGGGCAGGCGAACACTTCTTTCCGCAACCAACACCGCAACAGCTGAAACACCGCTACACAGAAGTGATCCCTGAACTCGAACATGCGTCACCAGCTCACGCGCCATTTAACATGGGGGAACTAATGGCGGCTCTGGCTTCGGCGAAAAACACCGCGCCGGGGCCGGACAGGATCACAATTACAGCCCTCAATAATTTACCGGAGGAAAAGAAGACAGGACTACTAAAGTGGTTCAACGAAGTGTGGGAAACAGGACAGCTGCCAGAAGCGTGGAAGCTCTCTACCGTAATTCCTATTCCCAAACCAGGCAAGCTCACTAACTCGATTCAGAACCTACGCTACGACCCATCTCTCTTACTTCGAATCTATGTAAGACTATGGAGAGAATGGTTCTGGCGAGAATCACGTGGTTCCTCGAAATCAACAGCCAGGCATATTGCGCCAGACAGGCTGGCTTCAGGCCGGGTCTTTCCACGCAAGACAGTTTGGCAAGGATTCACAAAGACGTCACCTCAAAACGACCCTGCTACAATCCCCTGCTGATCGTCGCGATCGACATTAAGAAAGCCTTCGATTCCGTACCACACGACGCAGTCTCACGTGGCGCAGTAAAGAGAGGGATCAAGGGGAAAACTTTGAAGTTTATTCGGTCCTTTTTGGATGAAAGGAAATTCGAGACGGCCATTGGACAATCCCGAGGACCGAAGACGGAGTATAAAATCGGAGTCCCGCAGGGAGCCGTGATCTCGCCGACACTTTTTAATATGGTGATGGCGGATCTTGCACCCTCACTCGAGCTAATCCCAGATTTGGGATACACAATTTACGCTGACGACATTACCATCCGGATGAAGGGCGGCAGCGTTTCCAAGCAAAGTGTCACGCTGCAAAAAGCACTCGACGCCATGCAAGGTTTTTCCGAACGAACAGGACTTCCCCCCCAACTCTCACCCGAAGAAACGAACTACATTGCCATTTCTGACCGAAGGAGGCGAAAAGAAAATCTGGGAAATAAAATCAAACTTTTTGTCAACGGCACACAAATTCGTCAACAACCGACCATCAAGATTCTTGGTATCCCTATCGATGAGAACGGGAAATCGGGAAGTTGGTATAAGCAAGTCAGAAGCCGATGGAAAGAGGCGCATAACTTAATCAAACGCACCACCGGAAAAGCTTGGGGAGCCCAAGATCAGACCCTCAAGACCACGGTCAAGGCCCTCCTTGTGCCTAAAGCAGCTTACGGGATCAATTACCTTAAAGGCCTGTTCACACATGCAGCGGAGCGCTACAAGTGTAGCGCTAACCTCGCGCTAAGCGCGTGCGGACGGCAGTGTCTACCAGCTTCGTATCCCACTGTCAAAACTGTTGCTCATGGCAGACGATGAGTGGCGGACGACACGTGAGAAGCGCTACATTAGCGCTTCGTTGCATGTGTGAGCCGGCCTTAAAGGGGCCATGAAACGAATTTTCGGTTGGGATGAATGATTTTAAATTGGGACTTTACTAATCGCATATCGTTTAGTTGGCCAAACGACAGAGGCCAGAAAGTCAAAAGCCAGCTTTTCGGTACGAACATTTGAAAATATAGCGGACTATTTTGTTACTTCTTGCCTTCGAAAGCTCTCCGCCTTTTCACTATGATACATCCGCCGTTCCAAAAGCGCGTCACCGGCGCCAAGCTGACGTCAGCAGAGCCGAGCTCACGCATTGGACACGAGAACTGTGTCACTCGGACGTATGTGCTCGTCAACAATCAATCCGTCGACGAATATTTGGATTCGCGTTCGTGGCCAATGAGTGCCCTTACGGAACTTATCGTCACTGGGAAATGACAAGTTCTATGGTGTGCATACAAAGCACGGTGGAAGCTAGGAGTCATCGTACCGGTGCCGAAGGAACGTCATGACCTCGTGATTTCACAATTCGCATTTGGGTTGATGATTAAAGCTAAGGAGGAAGAAGTAGGAAAACCGTTTCATAACCCCTGGGTATTCACACGAGGGAGAAATCCCGGGGATTTCTCCTCGGCACGCGCGCAACACGAGATGAAAACGCGAGGCTTTTGCACATCGCAAAGCCCGACGTTTTCGTCGTGGCATGCGCGTGCCGGGGAGAAATCCCCGGGATTTCTCCCTCGTGTGAATACCCCTTGCGATGCAGCGATTCTTGTACTTTGCGCGAATACCGCTTATAACGCATTCCTGGCGTTAAAGACCTGTGAAACACCCGTTCGTATTTCATGAAACTGAATCAAAATTAACTGTTGGGCTAGTTGGCTACACATTGTATAAAAATTCAAAAGCGCAAACACCAAGGAAAAGAAGAGGGGACAGGACAGAGCGCTTACTCCAACTGGAAGTTTAATGCATTCCCAGAGGAAGACATAAAAGAAGAATTAGGTATGTGAAGGTAAAAAAGAAGAAGAAAAAAATTTTATTGTTATAGTTTTTATATGCATTAAAAAATTTTAAACTAAATCATACCCCTTGACACAAGCGAAAAAATGTAATAAAAATTCAGAAAAATAAATAAAATCAGCAGGGCAAAGATAAGGTTAGAAAACACTAAAATGACCCGAGTTAAGGAAAAAGGTCGAGGTATCTCATCTCTTTCTCGGACAGCGCTATTGATGGTGCGCTTATGCAAGCTCCCCCGAGAGACAATATGGTTTTCGCTTCATAGAGTTCTCGGGATCGTTTTTTTATGGTAATGCTTGAGGATCTTAGTCTGTTGGAATATGGGTGTGCAGTGGCAGTCACGGACATGTATGGCGAGATGTCCCGATGGTGATGATTTCAGAGAAAGGTGATGCTCTCGAAGTCTCACGTTCACAAGCGCCCAGATTGTCCGACGTAGACTTTTCCACATGTGAATGGAATTTCGTAGACTACGTTGATGTTGCAGTTGACGTATTTTTTTAGTTTTTAGTTTTAGAAGACTTTAGTGTTTTCTAACCTTATCTTTGCCCTGCTGATTTTGTTTATTTTTCTGAATTTTTATTACATTTTTTCGCTAGTGTCAAGGGGTATGATTTAGTTTAAAATTTTTTAATTCATCTAAAAACTATAAGAATAATATTTTTTTCTTCTTCTTTTTTACCTTCACATACCTAATTCTTCTTTTATGTCTTCCTCGGGGAATGCATTAAACTTCCAGTTGGAGTAAGCGCTCTGTCCTGTCCCCTCTTCTTTTCCTTGGTGTTTGCGCTTTTGAATTTTTATACAGTATTCATGAAACTGCTCTGATGATATAATTATATTTCTGAAGTCGAAGGCAGCTGGTAACCATGTATGGGACCCCGAGGGTCTGCCTGCATGCTCCGCCGCTTGCGGCAGCCAGAATGCATGGGAAAATGGCGGACCTTTTCCTCTAGATTTAGTATGTATGATCTCCACGTTCTGAGTTGCCAGCCCATCTGTTTTCTCACAAAAAGAAAAAGAAAAAAAACACACACTCTTCTACTGACGTGAATGAAAACAGGACCATCAGCACTACCTATGGCCAAGATCAGTATCAAGAAAAAGAAGAAAAAAAAGAGTAGGGGGTTCTGAGTTGCCATCCTATCCACTAGTGCCACTAAATAAGCTACGCTTCAGAGTAACGACACTTGGCCATATTGTCATAGAGTAATCTACACAAGGGAAAGAGTGGCCACTCGAGCCGTTTCGCGGCCGAGCGTTTAGTTTTCTCACCGACAGCTAAGTGGTGCCAGTCTGCCAAAGAGTGAAATATTTCGTGAGGTTTGTTATAAATAAATACTCAAGTTTTGATTTTACTATATTTAAAATTGTTGTAAGTATCATAAAGGGTGAAATAGTTTTTGTTTACTACGTTAAGAGGATCACGTGATGTACGGGCAAGTTCCGGTTCCTGCAGTTGCTTTGAGAAAGCGGCTGGAGTGGCTGGAGCGGAACGGACGGACGGACGCGTGCGTGCGTGGACGGCGTGACCGCATGGTGCCTGACACCTGTCAACGCGTTTTGTGTTGAGCTCATGTGAGCACAGCGAGCAGAATGTGAGCACAACGTGGATATTGTCTGCGCCTAACAGGTTTCTTCAGAAGGTAAGACGTTTTCACATTTCTTTGTTATTGCTTAGTCGCGAGCAAAACACAGCGTGCGCAGACAAGGGCAAAAGAAAAAAGCGAACTGTATCGTGTCCGTTTGTTTTACCCGTTATTTGCATGATGAGAGGTCCAACAGACGCTGCGAAATAAACCTCAGACAGCAGCCGGCTTTCCCCGTGTGTGTTATTATTGTTACATGGGCTCCGCTATCGTACTAAGAGCTACGAATATTTGTGTTTATATCTTACATTTTTTTCTTTTTCAGATGCCCTCCAGTTGCTACTACAGTAGCTACTGCTGTGTCGCATGGTGCAAAAACAACGGTAAAACGCACAAGAGACCCGGCAGAAAGTTTTTCCGAATCCCACGTGACGCAAGGTAAGTTGGCGTGAGCTCCTTCTTGTCAATAGTTCCTTGGAACCATTTGCATACTTGAGCATATAAAAAAATCCCAATAATTTATTTTTCTTCACAATATAATTAATTACTAGAATGCGTTTTTAAATCAAGCGCTAAAGTTGACTGGATGCCTTAACTGTAATGTGGGGATTTGGGCTAAGCGATCTCAGGTCAGTTATACTAATTTTAGTACTGAATTACCACTTTTTCTTTGAAGATAAAAACTGACAAAAATAATCTTATAAGACAAAATTGTTAAGGAAAAAAAGCAGCACTTGATTTGTCTCATACATATCCTGAATGTACCGTTTTTAATGTGGCTCTAAATTGGGGTTATAAAGGTGCTGCTTCATGGTGGGGTGAATTTTCGTGTTTTTTTAATGTGGCTCTAAATTTGAGTTATAAAAGCGCTGCTTCATGGTGGGGTGAATATAGCTCTCTACTGATACTGTCTTTTCCTAAAGAAATGTGAATGTGCACATGCTGTTAATTAGCTATAAAATGACCTGTTGTTGGGCGAGTTGGTGAACGTTAGAAATCATGTTTTTGTGCGAAAGGACAAACACAAGGGAGGACAACAAGCACAAGCGCGCTTGTGCTTCTTTTACTCCCTTGTGTTCGTCCTCTTGCGCAAAAACCATTATTTCTTAGTTGAGCTACTTTTGCACTACTCTGGAGCAGGAACTGGTTAGTGGTGCTTATACTGGTTAAATCGTATTGCACTTATTGCAACTGTTTTCAATCTCACTGACTTGTTGCCATTTTTATAGCTGGTTCAAACCATCCTGCACAGCTGTTTGCCGCAAGCTCACGAAAAGGTCCGAGGACGTTATCAAGCGACTCCAGGCGAGAATTTTCAGCTACAGAGAGACGATAGCCAGACTGCAGAAACAGCAGCTGAAGACGCCTCAGACAGCTTCTCAAGCTCTGGAAATAATTCGGCCTCATGTTTCTGAAGAGGTATTTCACCGCATATCATCGCATGTAAAGAATAGGTCGAAGGCCAAGGGGAAGCGATTTCCACTGTGGCTGAAGAAATTTGCTCTCCATCTGAATTTTTATGGACCGCGGGCATACCGATTTATGTCTTCAGTGTTCACGTTACCATCTCGGCGTTCACTGCGAAGGTGGCTCGCCAATGTCAAAATGACGCCAGGTATCATTCCAGACTTCATGTCATCGATTTCGTCAAAAACAAAGTAATGGAATGAACGCGACCGCATTTGTACCTTAGTGTTTTACGAGATGATATTGAAAAAGAGCTTGTCATACGATGTTGCGCAGGATGTTGTCCTCGGATTTGCAGGTGATGGTGTTGAGCGAACTTCCAGTATTGCTGACAGAGCCCAGGTTTTCCTCCTCTCTGGAGTTTCTAGGAGGTGGGTGCAACCTGTAGCATATACTATTGGACATACGTCAACACCACCCTCTGTAGCTCCTAACCTGCTTATGTCATTGATTGAGCAGCTGAAGGACATTGGCATTAGTATCAAAGCAGTGGTCTGTGACCAGGGTGCCTCCAACGTAAGTTTGGCGCATCAACTTGGAGTGTCTGTTGAGCAGTCATTCTTCAAAGTAAGAAATGAAAGTGTCTATTTTATTTTTGATGTCCCAAACCTGATAAAGACCACACGTAACATCCTGCAAGCCCACAAGCTTCATATCGGGAGTGAAACTGTAGACTGGAACTACATTGTGCAACTTTACCACTCCACGCACGAGATGCGACTACGATTAGCCCCGAAACTAACAGACTGGCATATTCACCAGAAACCTTTCAGTAACATGAAGGTGAAACGTGCGACTCAGGTCCTCAGTTCATCAGTACCCTACCGAAAATTCCGGTATAACTTTTCGCTATCCGGATTATGGAACCGGAAATTTATCTGGAATCTATCCGGAATCTATCTGGAATTTAGGTTTTCAGAAATAATTCCTTTGTCTGCAATCTGGATTTCGGGTTTCCAGTAACAAATTTCCGGTTCCATAACCCGGATAGTGAAAAGTTATACCGGATTTTTCGGTAGGGTATACGTTGCACTTTTAGCTCTTGTTTATGCCAGACAGGTCCCTGAGGCGGCCATGTCCACGGCATACTTTTGTGACCGCATGGACAAACTTTTTGACTGTCTTAACAGCTCGAGACCAAAAAAAATCTGAACAAAAGTTACGCTATGCGATTAGAAACGGCGACACTGAAATCGTTGATTTCCTTTGCAACCAACTTCCATGGGTAACAGCCTGGAAGTTTGAAGGTAGACGGCAGCCACAAACCGTCACTGGGTGGCAGGTTACTATCAGGGCCGTCCTCATGCTCTGGAAGGATATTTCTGAGAAATATAACTTCAGCTTTCTTTTCACACGGCAAGTGTAGCAAGATGCCCTCGAAAATATTTTCTGGCACATGAGGCAACAACACGGCTGCAACACCAATCCTAGTGTGTATCAGTTTACTTGTGGACTGAAGCACATTGGGATTAGGAAGCTCCTAAAACTCTCGGAAAAAGGAAATGTTGAAGATGACAACACTAACCTCCTTCAAGAGATGTCCCCATTTTCACGAGAGACAACCTCAATCGCTGATGCCGTGGAATGTGCCACCGAGGACGACTTCCCTCCATTGGACAATATTTCGGAACTTGTATCAAGTAAAGACTCTAACATGATAGACGACTCTGCCACCTATTATGTTGCAGGATTTCTAATCAAGCTGTTCCTGGAAAAGGGTTCACAGGGTTGTCTCTGTTCTGGGTCACTGAGGGAAGGGTCTGACAACTTGAACTGGCCCCACCAGTATTCTACAATGCTTAAAGCCTTTCATTATCCAGGAAAGATGTTCGGCAATTAACTGTGCCTTCGGAGGCTGCTTTCACTTACATTCAGAGCCTGGAATCTCACTTCATGTGTGTTATAGAAAGCGTAGCACACCTGCGCAATGTCTGTGATGTTTTGTATCACCATCTGTCGCGTATTGGCTTTTTTGCATTTATGCTCCGAGGAGTGTCAGCGGAGGTTTTTGAAGATGTTTTGCGGGGTGCGGTTGTGCTGGCATGTGCGCTTTATTAATCGAAACTTGGAAAAAGTTCGGTTTAATTCTTCTGTTGCTGGCGCTCAACTCGACAAGTTCAAAGCTTAGTATGGTATGGTGTTTCAGGCGCCTATGAAAGAATGATTTGTAATTGGGTTGTGCGGTTTGCATGCCGATTATATTTCTGGATTTTTTGCAACTTTATAATGCAGGACATAGTTTTTTTTTTATATACGGGATGAGGAAGTTTTGTATCAAAGTGATCTTTGATGGGTGTGTGCGTGGAGTATATGCCGAACATGTCCGATATGTTAATGTTTTAATCAATGTGCCTTGTATATTGACCACATGTTGTGTGATTACCTTGGTAACAGATTTTTTTGTATATTTTTATTACCTAACACTGTTAGGTGGTTTGACCTTAGCTGCCTGTTCTTGCTGTAATTCCCACAGGCCCTGTACTAGCACTGCTATATTTTCTGCTGTACACTCATTGTGTTGAATATGGATGGGAATATTGAATATTCCCTGGGTCTGAATTAGGTCCTTTTTGTTAGCCTACGAGAAGTGTTAGGCTACTCTAAATGGTGTACTGTATATTGACATTGAATCTGCTTCTTTGAAATCTGTGCAGTCTAGGCTGTGCCCTAATAGTGTAAACGACCTAATCTTTGCGTGGACCTAATTTTCGCAAATATCGTGATATGATCAAGTTCACAAGAAATTGGTAACGTGAATAAGTTGCCCTATGGACACGAATACATGCAATGTCACTCACGGTGGTGAAAGTTTGTGCCCGCGAAATATTCCCGAAACTGGCACATCGCTAAATGTCAAGCTCGCAACAATAAAGTCGCTTACAGTACTTGTTAATGATAGCTATGTCCCCATGTACACATTACTGAAACTGCTCAGCATTGTGACAACCTATGATTGATTCAATCAAACAGTTTACCATCGCTGGAAAGTTCAGGTTTGGAGTGTTGGTAAATGTGGGACTCTTGTAACGTTTCTTCTTGATATGAATGTGTGTGCCCTCATGAAGAATACTTCGCGATTCTGAATTGTTCAGGTCTGTTTATGATTGACCTGAAAATAAATCATTCTGAAGCACTTTTTGCTGCTGCCTGAAAATACTTCGTAAACACGTAAACAAACGGAAGCAGTATGACAAGAATAGCTATCTTAATATTTCACAGCAGTAAAGACAATAATTTTTGCTGTTTCGTGGTGTAAAGCCTCTAATAAGAAGCATTTGTGCCATCAAGTAAGAGAAGCCGCGCGACAGCAAGCTCGGCAAAAAAAGCGCCGGAAACGAAACCGAAACTGAAACCACCGGAACCGGAATCGAGAGTAAGCTTTTCTCATCGACCGTTTGGCGCGCTAGTTGTTATACGGGACGCTGGGGCCTACGGCAGTGTCCGCTCTTTACCTTGTGTAGATTACTCTATGATATTGTGTCTTAAAATCATGGTTGCCAGTTATCTGAAGCTTTATCTGAAATCACAGGAAACGCCTTTCCGCCCTCCACAAATGTTTAAACAGTTCGTAACAGAGCAAAGCAATATTGCGTGACCTTCTTAACAACGAATCTAAATCTGAAGAAGTCACACTTTTGAATAATGACGATCGGCAGTTGCGTCTGCTCTGCATACGAGCCAAAATGGCGGCGCCCACAACAATGCCGGGGAACGGAGTGCCGATACTCTAAGCGCAGCTCATTTAGTGACTCTACTATCCACTGATCCCATCTGTCTTCTTAAAAAAGAAAAAAGAAGAAAACCACACATTCTCCTACTGACACGAATGAAAACGGCACCGTCAGCACTACCTATGACCAAAATCAGTATCATCAGCGCCACCCGAGCTTCGCCCCAATCAACATCATTCACCACGTGAAGATGCAGTATTTTTTTTTTTTTTTTTTGATGCATAAGGAAAAAATTTTGGCAGTTTGATACTTTAGAACCATGTTCCGGATAAAAAAAACAGGACGCGGGATGGCCAAGAAAACACGCTTTTCGTGTAAGGCTCGTCAAATTATGAGGCGCTGGAGAAATGCAGCCTTCTGCGTTAAGTCCTTATTTCGAACTCTTTTTGTTCGCCTTCCGCCCATTGAAAAGCATGCGGGAAGGGCCTTAGAACGCACCTGGTATCGCTGCGCCGCAGCGTTCTTCCGCATCAAAAAGTTCGTCTGCTTTCCTCGCCGTCACCATGGCAACGAACACCGAATGAATACAAGCACGCGCGGTACCGCCGCGTGAAGCTAGCAACAGCTGACGCCATTTTACGAACGCCGTCTGCTAGCCAAAGCCGAACGCGGTGTGTCAGATCAACCGCCTCCGCCGGTGCGCCGCTAGCAAAGACGACGAAGCTGAGGCACGCCGACGGCGAATGGGCGAGCAACAGCACCGCGGGACGACTGCAACTGCAGCATTTATTTTGATCACAGGAGCGAGATAAGCAAGAACAATTTTTATTTGAATCATAACACCCGATATCGAAGTTGGGGACCACAGACCTTTGCTAGGTCTTTCCTGTGAACTTTTTACAGAGACACGGGGTGCCGCATTAAAAACACAGCTCCGTTTGCAAAATATGGGGGCCCTGAAAAGGACCGTTTAGACCGCTACCAGAACCTATAACTGACGTAACGAGCACTTGACGAGCGGTTGGCGCATAAGTCGTCTTTATGCATGCAGGCGGGTGACGGGCTCAGCGCAGCGGATCCCTCGAAGTCTACCGGGGCCGTCAAAATCCTCACCCTGTTTGCGTCGGGGCTCTAGATTTTGGCGGCCGCGGCGACGAACGACTGGAATCTATCAGTGTTTCCGCGCGCCTTGTCTCACCTCCAAAACATGAACTTTGCAAGGTGACCAGTGAAATGGTGGCTCTCGCGCCGTCCAGATAGACAAGAGTTTTTGACGTGGGCCCAGGTGCAATCCACCGTATTGGTGTGCGCACCAGTGTTCGCGTCGACGAAGTTAAGCTTATGGTTGACGGTGAGGTGCGTGAAGCGAGCGTCATCTGCAAGCTTGCGATAGCCAGCCCAACAATCAGTGATTATTCTTGTTTCAGGGCGCACCCATTCGGCTATTAGCCCTTGCAGGGTTTTAGCGTCACGGGTCTCCACGGGAACAAGAAAGCAGCACCCGCTGCAACGCGCCACACCGCCGAAAACCCACTGGCCAGGCCCCCGCGATGGTACTTGTGCCGACCGAACATACTCTTGTCTAGTTCTAAAGTCACGCCGTCGTCACCAATCATGTCTGAATGCTTAAAGACGGCATTTACCACAACCTCCGGACAAAGGCTCGCCCAATCAGTTATTGTCTT
The DNA here is from genome assembly GCF_016920785.2 of Ixodes scapularis. Taxonomy (NCBI): domain Eukaryota; kingdom Metazoa; phylum Arthropoda; class Arachnida; order Ixodida; family Ixodidae; genus Ixodes; species Ixodes scapularis. Next base: position 68,062 of record NW_024609898.1, read on the forward strand.
ACTTGCGATATCAGCCTCCCGCTGAATGACGGCGCACCGCAGGTTCTGGCATCCGGAGGATGATTTTCATGAGTTGGAGAAGCGTCAGGTGCGTGCGATCCTTCGAAAAGGGAACCGCTCCGTATCGAGACTTCGCCCCGGCACTGAACTTTGACCGACTTCCTCTTGGGCACCTCACGAATCATCCACACACCGCACCGCACCCCCGCATCCCCCTCCCCCCCCCCCCCCCCCCCCCCCCCGTGTAGCCATCCGCAGATCTAGAGCGGACTTGCAGCTTGTCATCGCAGCTTCGCACTCTGGACACGCACGAAAACCCAGGAGCCAGGAGCAGGCCAACGCGCTGAAGCAAATTAATTGCTTCAAGAGGGTCTTTCATGGCGCCAAGACGACCGCACAAGTTGAACGCCATGGCACTGCGATGGTCGCCTCTGGAAGAACAAAGCGCCGAGGGCGAACTGCGCGCTTCTTTGCATTTATTATATTTATTTCATGCGCCATTTTATACCTCGTGACACAATTCTAACAAACTCATTGGTTGATCGGTCAGACCACACCATCGCGTGACAAAAAAAAAAAAAAAAAACGCCAAACGTATGTCCACGGACGGCATCGTCACAAAGAAGGGTGCAGTCGAACCCAACAAAAAAATGAAATAACAAAGTGAATGAAAATAAAAAAAAAAAAAAATAAGAAGGGAGCCGTTGGAGTTTTGGACGGCGTCTTCTTTGATGAGAGGAGCTGCTCTGGCCGGAGCGGCCAGAGCAGCCGTGCTGCTCTGGCTGCTCGGAATATTCATTTTTGTTCTTTTTCTTACTCTACAGGGTGCCACGACCCTTATTTGAAGCTAATTTGTTAAATTAATAACAAACAACGCGTTGGAACGGAGGAGGCAGAGAGTCATGGCGTCAGAATTTGACGTGGTAGAAAAGAAAAGAAAATATCGAATGCACAACACGTACCGCATGCCAAGACCGTTTTACTCCGCACTTGGTGAGGCCTTATGACGCAGCCGACGACCGTTAGGCTATTTATTTTGTTTCTTTTGATTTTTTATCGTGACGACCACTCCACTGTGCCTCGGAGTCTACAGCGGCGATCCGGCATGCAGGTTTTAGTAGTTATTATTGTCGTTTGAAGGGCACTCTTCGTATACTGCTTTGTTTCTGACGCCATAAAAATATGGGGCAAGATTACTTTGCACCACGTATAAAAAAAAATAGAAAAAGTTTAGTTCATGGTCGGATTGGTTTGTGGATACAATTAGTCCAATAAAATTAGTCCAATAATTGATAAGTACAATTATTTAGCTTCATTATTAGCATCTTTTGTGTGCATGCGTGAAATACAGCACCCAACGAGAAGACAGGAGAACAACGCTGCAACTGCTGGACCATAGACCACTTCCGAGAAAATGCGCCCCAAGACAGGGAGGGAGTAAGGGATACAAAAAGTAGACTATTTAATGTCACCAAATTCCTGGGCGGGGAACACTTGGCGGTATGAGTGTATCGTTTTGAAAGCGATACAAAAACATGTCGGGGACACTGGACTTCTGGACCAACTTTGAGTGCATGCGCGTCTGATGTGTGTGTATGCCATTCTTTCTTTTTAGATTGTAGGCGCGAAAAATCCACACGGACTAGAGCCTGAGTAATGCAGAGTTGTTACTCAGGCCCAGTCAGTGTGGATTTTTCGCGCCTATAATCTAAACAGAAAGAATATTTTTATGGCGTCAGGAACAAAGCAGCATACGAAGAGTGCCCTTCAAACGACAATAATAATAATTATTAAAAACTGCCGGATCTCCGCTGGAGACTCCGAGGCACAGTGGAGTAGTCGTCACGATAAAAAATCAAAAGAAACAAAATAAATAGCCTAACGGTCGTCGGCTGCGTCATAAGGCCTCGCCAAGTGCGGAGTATAACGGTCTTGGCATGCGGTACGTATTGTGCATTCGATATTTTCTTTTCTTTTCTACCACGTCAAATTCTGACGCCAAGACTCTCTACCTCCTCGGTTTCAACGTGTTGTTTGTTATTAATTTAACAAATCAGCTTCAAATAAGGGTCGTGGCACCCTGTAGAGTAAGAAAAAGAACAAAAGGGAATATTCCCAGCAGCCCCTCTCATCAAAGAAGACGCCGTCCGAAACTCCAACGGCTCCCTTCTTATTTTATTTTTTTTTATTCACTTTGTTACTTCATTTTGTTGTTGGGTTCGACTGCTCCCTTCTCTGTAACGATGCCGTCCGTGGACATACGTTTGGTGTTTTCTTGTTTCTTTTTTTTTTGTCACGCGATGGTGTGGTCCGACCGATCAACCAATGAGTTTTTTAGAATTGTGTCACGAAGTATTTATTTATTTATTTATTTATTGTACTTTTCCGGTGCCCCTAAACAGCCCATAGGCCTACATAAGGGTGCACCGTTGACACCTACATGCAGTTTTGCATAAAAAAGATGCACGCAAACGCATACATAATTTGAACAAACAAAAACGTGAAATATAAATGTAAATGAGAAAAGTGGATAAAGTTGAAAACAACACTGTTTGCCAAAAAGACTGATACAAGAGGGCGTCACATTATAAAAGCACTAGCAGAGACCGCAAACTAAAACTTTCCCTCAAAAAGATGTCTACTTCGAGCGTGTTTGCGACATTTGACATGTTTAAATTATACTGGATACGCTCCATGGGTCTTAAGCTTTTTGGATCAGAGGAACCGAAAACACGATGGGAGCGAAGAGACCTGCCAGGTACAGCAATGAGTACGGATGAGGTTAGCTTGGGGCAATCTATGAAACCGTGAAGACATTTGTGTAAAAATAAAAAGTCTCGTGCCTGCCTCCTTTCGGAGATGCAATGCAGGTTTAAAATCTTCAACAATCGCTCATGGCTGAAATAAATTCGCCTGTTAAAATAACGATCGTAAGGTAGTCGAACAAACTTCTTCTGTACATTTTCAAGTTCATTCGAGTTTGTCTGGTTTAAACGATTCCAAACAACGCTAGAGAAATCCAGTTTAGACAGGATGAGGGATCGGTACAAATGCAAAACGCAAGAATATCCTCTAAAGTTTCGAGTCATTCTGGTAATTGCGCCCAAAGTACGGTAACATGTATTGCTCAAGTATGCCACATGATCAGAGAATTTAAATTCACTGTCCAAGAAAACTCCTAGATCACGTACAACTGAGACGCGCTCAATCGAGCACTTGTTCAAAGTGTAGTCAAAGGTGTCAAAGAAATGTTTTCTCGAAAAAGATATGACTTTTGTTTTAGCAGGGTTGAGAACCAACTTGTTGTCCTTGCACCAGTCTGCCAATGCTGTAATATCTTGCTGTAGTTTATTGCACTCAGAAATGTCCACAATAGCTCGGAAAAGCTTAACGTCATCGGCAAATTGTAACATTTCCGAGTGATTTATGCATGAGCAAATATCGTTCACGAAGATGTTGAAAAGCAGAGGCGATAGGCTAGGACCCTGCGGGACTCCCGATTTGGAGAGGTACGCGGTTGATTGTGCACCACCGTATGAAACAGAATTCCATCTGTCATGCAGATAGCTCTGAATCCATTCGCAAAGTGGTAAGGAGATACCATAGGACGCAAGTTTCTTAACTAGCAGTGAATGGCTCACTAGGTCAAATGCTTTTTTAAAATCAAAGTAAATTGCGTCGACCTGCTGCTTCGACCCTAATTTGGCATTCACAAATTCCGTAAACGCTATAAAGTTTGTTTCCACAGAACGATTTGGCATAAAACCATGTTGTTGCACGTTTATACGTCTGGAAAAAAAATGCAAGATATGACAATGCATGGCCTTTTCGAACACCTTGGCAAACGAACAGATCAGTGAAATTGGACGATAATTAGTGACAGTTAGTGCCGACCCATCTTTGAATATTGGCACAACTAGAGAGTACTTCCATGCAGTTGGAAAAAGCCTATCTTTCAACGACCGATTAAATACAAAAGTTAAAATCGGAGCTAACACGTCACCGCACCCTTTCACTATAAACAAAGGAATTCCGTCGGCTCCAGCCGATTTCTTAGGTGGTAACGCCCGAATCGCCGCAAAAACGTCGTCAATGCTGAGTTCGGGAATTGATGAGTATGCGTTTTCCTGGTCTGGCAGTGTGCAAGTTTGAGACGTATTTCCCGTGGAATCAAAAACACCAGAAAAGAAATCTGCAAACGCTTGACAGACGTCGCTCGGACTGCTGATATGTTCCGAACCGTTAGATAGTGTTATCTTCTGTGCCGTTTTCTTTCTATTCGAGAAGTTCCTGGTATACTTCCAAAGACTTTGCGAGTTTTGCTTTAGGCTTGATTCAACACTTTGAGTGTGGCTTCGGAGGTCCCGACGATAAAGACGCTTCGCTAAAGCTCGCTCCGACTTGAACTTTTCGTACCAGAACAGATTATTAGTCAGCTTGTAATGTCTGTGATAACGTAGCTTTTTCCTCATTGTATGTTTCAATTCGTGGGAAAACCAAAAAGGGTAGTGATTTGTGACACCATGTACGTAAGCCGGAATGAACATCTTCATAGCTGATGTCATTAGGTCTGTAAGCATTAGTACTTGTTTATATACGTCATCTTTACCTGATGTAATGACTGACCAATCTGTGTTCGCAAGAAACTCGTAAAGCTCCAGGTAATTCCCCTTTGCATAAGAAAAAGCAGTCGCTTGCGGACATGCTGTACCTTGGTTATCAGCTATACTCAAATCTACTTCAAACGGGACATGCCAGGTGTCAACAGGGACAAGTGGGGCGCTAGCTTGTTGTAGTATACATTCGTTATCATTTGTAAGGAACAAATCCAACACGTTGCCTTTGTAGTTCACAATAAAATTTTTTTGGTATAGTTCCAAGTAGTTCACGAGCTGAGATAAATCATTCGCTTTTCTTCGCACCTCTGAGTTGGACGAGTTTATGATACCAGTGTCCCAATTCACACCAGGCAGGTTAAAATCGCCCGTAATAAAAACACGGTATTTTGCGAAGTCTATTATGCTCAAAGCGTGATTAATACAAGAACTAAAGGTGGAAAAGTCGCATTGCGGAGGGAAATAGTAATTCCCAAGAAGAATATTCTGTTGTCCGTGAAGATTAATTTCGATCCACACTGATTCCTTGTAAATTTCCATATCAGGTCTGAGATAGGATTCTAAATTGCTTCGGACTGCTATCAGAGCACCGCCCCCGTGAATTTGATTGCACATTTCGTAATCTCTGTCCCCACGATAGACTGAAAACTGGGACGGAAAATACTCGGTACTAGGAATATCCTCCCGCAACCATGTCTCAGTTATACAGTATATATCATATTCAGAAGCGATACAATTTTCCATGAACTTCGCAGCCTTTCCACGTATGCTACGTGTATTCTGGTAATACCAAGATAGTTTGCGTGCATTATTCATCGACGTTCCTGGGTTGGTTGCCCGTTTGGTCAAAACGCATGCTGTCCTTTAGCGGACCGTAAAACGGACGGAATAGACAACCCTCAGGCCACAGTTCAGCGTCGCTGATGACGTCCAACTTATCATCGTCTACAGCAATGTGGAAGGATGAATAAGTGTCAAACTTACTTCACAGCCTGGTGCACACAAAGCAGGTGACCTCAGTAACTGACGCCAACAGTTCACAGACATTTTCAGACGATGTATCCGGGTGAAGGCGTGTTACAAACAGAGACTTCCGCGGGCGACGGGCACTTGAGATGCTCGACGACTTGCATTTGCCGGCTCTCATGGTGCTCTTCTTCCGTCTAACCTGTTGGAATCCATCGTTGGCTTCATCTGTCGTAGCATTGTTGATGTCGCTCTGTCGGCCCTTCTTGTTGTGGGATGTAGTATTGGCACTGGGATTCAAAGCTGTCATCGTACCGCTTCCTTGCGTCGCGGTGCGTTGCGCAGTGCTGGCCAACTTGCCCGGTTCTGCCGATTTTTGCAGAGCGCCGGCGAACGTAGCCCGTTGTTTCTCAGGTGGGGTCACGGTGGGGGGATTTTCGAGCACAGCACGAAGTTGATTCACGGCGTCCAACGTCTTGCTCGCCTTGGCTCGTAGCTCTCCATTTTGATCTCGGAGCGCAGCAATTACTTGCACCTGAGTCGACACCACCGCTGACAGCTTGTCTACTCTTGCGAGCAGCAATTCCACGAGGCCGAGAAGCTTGTTCTCGGTATCCGCGTTGTAAGCCACCGCTGCTACCGCTGGTTCCTTGGCGCCAACTTCTTTCGTAGAAGGGGGCGTGTCGCTTATCGATATTCGCCGCCGAGTGCAAGTTTTGCATTTATATTTGCTCCGTCCGCTTGCCATAAGCACATCGCAATCTTCCGCGTTTACGTTGATACATTTACAATGAAACCGTTGGCCACAGTCGCCGCAGCACTCGAGATACTGCTGCCTGCCGAAGATTTTCCCGGAGCAGTCGGCACACACGTCCTCCGCATTCGCCATCTTGGCGAAGTATGTAAAATGTAAATATAAAATGGCGGATGAAATAAATATAATAAATGCAAAGAAGCGCGGAGTTCCCCCTCGGCGCTTTGTTCTTCCAGAGGCGACCATCGCAGTGCCATGGCGTTCAACTTGTGCCGTCTTCTTGGCGCCATGAAAGACCCTCTTGAAGCAATTAATTTGCTTCAGCGCGTTGGCCTGCTCCTGGCTCCTGGGTTTTCGTGCGTGTCCAGAGTGCGAAGCTGCGATGACAAGCTGCAAGTCCGCGCTAGATCTGCGGATGGCTACACGGGGGGGGGGGGGGGGGGGGGGGGGGGGGATGCGGGGGTGCGGTGCGGTGTGTGGATGATTCGTGAGGTGCCCAAGAGGAAGTCGGTCAAAGTTCAGTGCCGGGGCGAAGTCTCGATACGGAGCGGTTCCCTTTTCGAAGGATCGCACGCACCTGACGCTTCTCCAACTCATGAAAATCATCCTCCGGACGCCAGAACCTACCGTGCGCCGTCATTCAGCGGGAGGCTGATATCGCAAGTAAGACAATAACTGATTGGGCGAGCCTTTGTCGGGAGGTTGTGGTAAATGCCGTCTTTAAGCATTCAGACATGATTCGTGGCGACGGCGTGACTGTAGAACTAGACGAGAGTATGTTCGGTCGGCACAAGTACCATCCCGGGGGCCTGGCCAGTGGGTTTTCGGAGGTGTGGCGCGTTGCAGCGGGTGCTGCTTTCTTGTTCCCGTGGAGACCCGTGACGCTAAAACCCTGCAAGGGCTAATAGCCGAGTGGGTCCGCCCTGAAACAAGAATAATCACTGATTGTCGGGCTGGCTATCGCAAGCTTGCAGATGACGCTCGCTTCACGCACCTCACCGTCAACCATAAGCTTAACTTCGTCGACGCGAACACTGGTGCGCACACCAATACGGTGGATTGCACCTACCCCACGTCAAAAACTCTCTTCCATCTGGACGGCGCGAGAGCCACCATTTTACTGGTCACCTTGCAAAGTTCATGTTTTGGAGGAGAGACAAGGCGCGCGGAAACACTGATAGATTCCAGTCGTTCGTCGCCGCGGCCGCCAAAATCTAGTGCTCCGACGCAAACAGGGTGAGGATTTTGACGGCCCCGGTGACTTCGAGGGATCCGCTGCGCTGAGCCCGTCACCCGCCTGCATGCATAAAGACGACTTATGCGGCAACCGCTCGTCGAGTGCTCGTTACGTCAGTTATAGGTTCTGGTAGCGGTCTAAACGGTCCTTTTCAGGGCCCCCATATTTTGCAAACGGAGCTGTGTTTTTAATGCGGCACCCCGTGTCTCTGTAAAAAGTTCGCAGGAAAGACCCAGCAAAGGTATGTGGTCCCCAACTTGGATATCGGGTGTTATGATTCAAATAAAAATTGTTCTTGCTTATTTCGCTCCTGTGATCAAAATAAATGCTGCAGTTGCAGTCGTCCCGCGGTGCTGTTGCTCGCCCATTCGCCGTCGGCGTGCCTCAGCTTCGTCGTTTTTGCTAGCGGCACACCCGTGCCGGCCTTTGATCCGAATAAATGCCGCCGTTGCAGTCGTCCCGCGGTGTTGTTGCTTGCTCGATCGCCGTCGGCGTGTCTCAGCTTCGTCGTCTTTGCTAGCGGCGCACCGGCGGAGGCGGTTGATCTGATACACCGCGTTCGGCTTTGGCTAGCAGACGGCGTTCGTAAAATGGCGTCAGTTGTTGCTGGCTTCACGCGGCGGTACCGTGCGTGCTACTATTCATTCGGCGTTCGTTGCCATGGTGATGGCGAGGAAAGCAGACGAACTTTTTGATGCGGAAGACCGCTGCGCCGCAGCGATACCAGGTGCGTTCTAAGGCCCTTCCCTCATGCTTTTCAATGGGCGGAAGGCGAACAAAAAGAGTTCGAAATAAGGACTTAACGCAGAAGGCTGCATTTCTCCAGCGCCTCATAATTTGACGAGCCTTGCACGAAAAGCATGTTTTTAGACCGGAGTTTGGAGATAGTTTTTTTTTTACAACAACATGGGTCTAAAGTATCAATGTGCCGTGTTTGGACCGGTGCGACTCGACATTGGGATCTTGTGGGACTGCGCGTGTAGACCCGCCGATGCAGTCATCATGAAAGCAGAAGTCGCTGCTGTGTCTGCACATGCCGCGGAACGTGCTCGTGCACGCGGTGCACGCGCACAACCACCACCATGCTGATCCTACTGCCAATTAGAGCACTATACAGCTCCTACGGAGCAGAGTAGTGCAATCCTTTGATCCGCGTGTTTCGCCGACAACATGGCCGACAAACCACCTCGGCGCGAGTCACGTGGTACTCAGGGTTCCAAGAGGCGGCCCGCTCTATGGGTGAATACATGGAGATCGACACAACACGGCTGATTAAAAAATAAACGCCGAGTTCACACTTTTCAAAACTAGTCTATCGTGAAGTTAGTGAAGCACTAAACACTTTATCAAAGTTTTAACAATGATTGAAGCGTCTGAAAATTGGGAGAAGACAATTTTCAAGGCAATGGTGTTTGAAGCAGACGATTTTTGTGCGCAGCGGAGAGGAACTTTCTGGGGTTGGCCGGAGCGGGTCACGTGGACGGTGCGACGTCGCTGTGACGACGTCGCGTTGTCTGCTGCATGATGCCGTTCAGGCAATTTAAAAAAAAAAAAAGTTACATCCTTACATGGCTCGAAACTTAGCGCAAATTATTCTAAAATGTTCCTTCATTATGTCAAAAACTATTGACGTTCTGTACATCCCCCCAATATTGAAGAAACAATGATTTTCTCACGTTCCCCATGCATTTGTGGTCGGAGTTGGAACCCCCGGCCGTTCGCCGCTAGTCGCCGAGAGACGGAGTTCTCGATTGTGCTACTCTGCTTCGAAGGAGTTATATAGTGCTCTACTGCCAATGTGCAGGTGTCGACACCTATCGCCATCTGCACCACACTCCTCACGCGGGCCCCTCAGGTGCCAACACAATCCCGCATTCTAGTACACAGTAATTACATTGAACTCTGCTCGGAAGCGTAGCTTATATATGTGGCTCTAGGTTAAAAACACCGCAATCCTATCCAATCCAATCAGGTTAGGACGGACTAGTGCCACTAAATAAGCTACGCTTCAGAGTAACGACACTTGGCTATATTGTGTCTTAAAATCAGGGTTGCCAATTATCTGAAGCTTTATCTGACATCACAGGAAACGCTTTTTCGCCCTCCATAAATGTTTAAACAGTTCGCGACAGAGCGAAGCAATAATACATGACCTTTCTAACACCAAATCTAACGCTGAGGAACTCGCACTTTTGAATGATGACGATCGGCAGTTGCGTCTGCTCTGCATCCGAGCCAAAATGGCGGCGCCCACAACAATGACGGGGAACAGAGTGCCGATACTCTAAGCGCAGCTCATTTAGTGGCTCTAGGACGGACGATTCGTAGAAGCAGAAGGAGATGGCGATGGACAATGCCACCGCGGAATTCGCTGTGAGCCCCATCAAATTGACGCAGATCGACGGCACCCTTTGCGTCGAGCAAGTCGTCTTCCCCGTGTTGGGCGTGAAGCCGGCTTTCAGCAAGGAGCACCGGCCGCTGATACGAAGCAAGATGGAGTACGGACTCGGCGTGACGGTCGCCATTGTCCTGTTCATCACCCTCGTCTTTGGGGCACACCAAGGGTGGCATTACTTTTACGGCGTGCGAACCAAGACCAGAAGCACTGAACCCTCAACGCTGCGTCCCGACAGCGGCGAAATCTCGTGGCACGGCGTCGTTAACTCTACTCTGGGGAGCTCCCCGATAAGCAGCGCAACATCCCCTGTCCTGGCATTTGATTGACGAGCTGATGCTACAGATTTTCCAATACGTTGTATTGTAGCTTCGAGAGCTACCAAAAAGTTTCAATGTCTGACATTTTATCAAAATCGGGATAATAGTTTGTCATATATCGTATGTGCTTAATTCAGTTGTTGTAGAAAATGTGTCTTTAAATACACACTCTATTCGCGAAATTAAGCAATTTCGTTCCCTTTGAATATTTAGAGCCGACCCCGCGACTCTTACGTGAAGTACCGGCCAATGGATCGTTTTTCGGCTTTTGATTCCGGCGGAAGTACCCATAATTTAACGGAGGCTTCGGGGAATACGTTATGTAACTAAAACTCGGATACGTTAAAAAACGGCTGTCATATGCATGTCAATTAGAGCCAGCAATTTAAAAAAAAACAATATTAGGGAGTTTGTGTTTGATTCATTGGCTTGAGTTCTTCCAAGTTGTACGGTTAAAAATTAGGCGAACAATAAATAGAAGTAATTTTTTTTTCTTTTTTTTTTGAGGCTTAACATCGTGGATCATTTAGCCATATTTTTATTCAATATAAACATATCTTTACTTGGTTAGCTAAGGCGTCGATAACACAATTATAGGCGATCGAGTATCTCCGAGATACCCTTGCACGATGTATACATCACAACAATACTTAGGACCTGCCATGGTACATGCCATGGTAGGACAGGAAATGATACGCTTGAGTCAGGCCCAGTGTAGAAAATACCAACCCGCCTTGCACGTTGGTTAAGAGTTCTGAAATCGTGGGCATAGGAGACACCGCGGCCTCTGCCTCCTTGTTTACCGTGCTTCGGTAGTCTCCACATAGGCGAATGGTCCCGTCTTTTTTTCGGACAACTGCCACCGGTGTAGCCCACTCTGAGTGCTGTGTCGGTTCCAAAATACCTTGGCTTTCGAAGCTTTTCAACTCGGCCTCTACTGCGGTACGCAGTGCGAACGACACGGGCCGTGATTTGAGGAAATGGAGAGTAGCGTCCTCTTTTAGGTCCAAAGCGCGTTTGCTCGAGGCGCTAACTGCGGCTAAAGTTGGCCGCAGTACCTAGGATAGGGATTTCGAAATCACGTGACTGGCTTGGAGGGATGCGGGGAAACATGATGGTGCCCCGGTGAGTGAGCGCCGCTCGCTTTGAAACTAATATGTCGCTGTAGCTGCAATATCAGGCGCGTTAGTCAGCAACGAATGGTGCAGGAGGCTTTCGCTTTGCCTTACCTCACTTGAATTGCAAAGCATGAGCAATGACCTCGCCGCATTTATTTGGATAGTCTTTCGATTCTGGCCATTCCTAAGCCTAATGAACGCGATAATTGTCGGTATGACAACGTCTTTGGAAAGTGGATTGCCTTGACTCAATCCGACGGGTATTGATAGCACACAAAAGCAGACAGCGTCTCAATAGGCCCCAATAGACCTTTCTCTGAATTTAGCAAGCACCGAGGTGCATGCTACGAGTGTAGTTACATGCGTTGCACGTGCTGGCGTCTGGAGTTGTAACTGTTCTAAAGGAAAAAGTCTAAAACAAATTATGTTTTGCACGCGCGTTCGTCATATTTTTATTAGGATTATTTACTTAGAATCTTTTACAAGAGGAGCCCAGTGCGCACGGGCCGCAAAATTATAGACGCTTTACACACGCGCCAAATTACAGCCGCCATTGCTGACCTTCTCTTGTCTTACCAAGATGCCGAGCAACTGAAACGGTAGTTGACGATCCTCTACAAAGGCCGCTGCTTTAGAAAAGGACCCAGTTGAATCTAATGTGGCAATAATCTGACCTGCTATGGTAATGATGAAGTGAAATAAACGAAATAAGACTAAACAAAATCTGAAGGTCAGTTATGGCGGCGTCCATGCACAGCTGCAGCAAAGTGTCTATACTTCCAGCGTTCTTCTCGATGCTTGGGTAATTTAAAAAAAGTTCTATTGGGATGCTGTCTGCTTTTGTGTGCTATCAATACCCGACCGATTGAGTCAAGACAATCCGCTTTCCAAAGACGTTGCCAAGACAACAATTACCGCGTTCATTTAGGCTTAGGAATGGCCAGAATCGAAAGTCTATCTAAAAAATGCGGCGAGGTCATTGCTCATACTTTACGATTCAAGTGAGGTAAGGCAAAGCGAAAGCCTCCTGCACCATTCGTTGCTGACTAACGCGCCTGATATTGCAGCTACAACGACATATTAGTTCCAAAGCGAAAGGCGCTCACTCACCGGAACACCGCCATGTTTCCCTGCATCCCTACCATGCCAGTCACGTGATTTCAAAATCCCTCTCCTAGGTACCGCGGCTAACTTTAGCCGGGGCTAGCGCTTCGAGCAACCGGGCCCAGGGCCCGTTTGCTCGAAGCTGGTTAAAGGAGCTGTGCAACAATTTTTGTACTTTGCGCAAATACCGCTTAGAACAGATCCCTGACGTTAATGACCTATAAAACACGCGTTCGTTTTTCACCCCACGCAATAGAAGTCACAGAAAAAAATCAAAGAAAAACGGGCAGCGTTCACCCCTCAACTCGCAGCCAGAACAAGCGGCCACGCGATCTGGAGCCGATTATATGCCGCCAATGTTGATCATAGCCACGCGCTGGTGTTGGCAAAGCACAGGACACGCGCTGAGTTCCAGACATTGTTATGGCTCGGCTATTGTCGTCGTTGCAGCGATTGGACGCGGGCGACTACCCGAATACTTCTCGAGCCAGTAATTATCACGAGCCCAAATCGAGTGTCCACGCAGGGGCTCGGATCCAATCTATGAACCGCATTCAAATATCGTCACTTGGGTGTCCTGCGAACCCCACGTTACGTCATCAAATTCTGCAAAGGAGAGATTGAACGAAAATAGTTGCTTTTGTCCTTGAAATGTCACCGCAACAAAGGAGTTTCTTGGCCAGTAGCGTTGTGTGCGAGTATCCTTGAGTCCCAGGTGTGCCAGATAGCTCGTGTCAAGTGAAAAACATTCCAATTAAATATCGTTGCACAGCTCCTTTAAGGCCACGGTCCCACTGAATGTGGCAGTTTAGGTACTTTTTGGCAGGTCATTACTCATCTCCTTATGAATACTGTTTTGTGGGATTGATGTCATTCGAAAGGTAATGCAATCCTCTTTCATTGGCTATTATGTATGTGTTGGATTTTATTGTTCATGCGCGTTTGTAGCGTTGCGAATATGATGGCGCGGACCCTCACTTGCTCCGCTAGTTCATGTTTTATGAACGATCCATTAAAGATAGCACGGTTCCAATATAGCAGTTTTGTTAAGATGATGTCGGAGCAAAATGTAACGATACACTTTTTTGGTATTTGCACTACTTTGTTTTTTTCATCCCTCCAAATATTGCCCTAAAATTGACATTTTTCAGCACAAATATGTTTTTATTGACAAGCGCTAGGGCAATGAAATTAGCTACAGATGTAGTGCTTATAATTGGTAATATGCAGAAAAAAATTTAATATTGTGTAAAAAGTTTTTGTTTAGATATTGTATACCAAACGTAGCACTTTTTCGTGCTTTGAGTCATCGTACTTCAAATGCCGCTGAGGAAATATTTAAACTATGATAAAATATTTTATAATATTTAGAGCTACAATGGTTGCCCAAGAGGTGGACGATGGCTTTTTTTCATTTTCAAAGTCGTAACGCTCCAGGAGCCCTTCAAACTTACCTGTTTTTGACGCATATCTTTTTGGACATCAAACAGATTTATTGGCATCTAATAACATTTATTGTTTGGAATAGACATACATTGCGATATATTAAATTTTCACAATGATCTTGCTTTGGTTTTATAATAGGTGTAGAGCTTAGCTAATTTTAAAAACAATTAAAAACTGTTTGGGTGTTTTGTTGCGCTACCTGGCGGATGGCAGACAAAGTGCTGATTTCTAGTGTTCGAAAAATTTCCGAGGGCGGCGTTGGCGTCTGTATCATCATCAATCGCCGTGTCTTTTTACCTCCACATTTAAAAAATATATTGGAAGATTTACTATCGATAAATGAATGGTTTAAGTACTGGGTCAGGTTAATAAATCTAAAACAAATAATTACACGTGCGTAGCGTGATATAATGTGTTAATTATTCGATATGATTGAAATCAATAAACAATAAAGACGAAGAGGAAAATAATACACCCGAGTTCACTTCATGCCTAGAGTCATTGAATGAGCTTAAAAGTATCGGCACTCCGTTCCCCAAAATTGTTTTGGGCGCCGCCATTTTGGGTCCTGTTCAGTGCAAACGCAACTGCCGATCGTCATGATCCAAAAGCACGACTTCCTCAGCATTAGATGCGGTGCTAGGAAGCTGATGCAATATTGCAATGCGCTGTCGCGGGTAGTTTAAACATTTGTGGGGGACGCAAGTGCGTTTCTTGTGATTTTAAATAAAGCTTCAGGTATCTGGCAACCATGATTTTAAGCCACAATATGGCCAAGTGTCTTTACTGTGAACCGTAGCTAATTTACTGGCACAAGCGGGAACAATGAAGAAGAGGCAGGTGTCAAAAGGTAGTGGCTTGTGGAATCCACGGGGCTTACGTCTTGGCCCCTCCAGGTATTAGAAGCCTCTTGAACAAGAGCATGAATAGTGTCATTAAATAAGCTACGCGTCAGAGTAGCGACAATTGGCCATATTGTGGCTTAAAATCATGGTTGCCAGTTATTTGAAGCTTTATCTGAAATCACAAGAAACGCTTTTCCGTCTTCCACTTTAAACAGTGTGCGACAAAGCGAAGCAACATTACATGAGCTTCCTAACACCGAACCTAATGCTGAGGATGTCGCACTTTTGAATCATGACGATCGGCTGTTGCGCCTGCTCTGCACAAGAGGAGGAAGCGGCCAGGTAGGAGAAACGCGGGTTTTATGTGCGACCGTTCTAACCGTCTCAAAAGAAAGAACGCGCGAGCTTGCGCTGGTTTAAAAAAAAAAAAAAGGCATCCAAAGAAAAGAGGCGGCACGCTGTGCTCTTTGTTATTATGCGTCTAATTGCAAATTGTTGTGTGTATGTTTATGCAGCCGGAAGTTAGTCCGCCTCAGTGGGCGTCTGACTGTCAGCTGTAGATAAGCAATTTAGCCAGTGCCGTACAACCGCAAACCTGGTGTCTTTAACGTGCACCACGCAGTAGTGATACACGACCACACGCCGGTAGGATGCTCGTCCAGATCGAAACGGGCAGGGGCGGGGTGGCTTCTGCAGTGCGAGCTTTCGCTCCAAGTGCTCTGAGCTGGTGTGCGCTAGACCATGCACGCGGCCACCGACCCCCCCCCCCCCCCTTGTGCGTCTAATTTATATACAGGTATAAGTATTTGCAGATCGACGATGGACGTCGATCGTCTCGAGGTAATGTAACGTAATAACATTATACAAATAATAAACTTGTTGAAGGACTCAACGACTCAATTTTTTAGTTCTTGGACTGTAATACGGCCGTAGCCTATAGTACTTGCTGTTGATGAAGACCAATATGAGGTGACGAGGTAATGATTAAATGATGAGGCTCTATAAGGACGACGACATTAGTGAGAGTCGAACCACAACGTACAGTGCCATACTTGTTTCAAGTATCGTGTACCCAAAGACTTTCTTCTCCCGCAACAGAATATGGTAGAATCGATGAGGATGCTACTTTACAACTGTACGTGGAACAGGAAAACTGCACTGTGCAGAAGTGCGGCTTATTCGTTAATAAGAGGGACGGATTTCTAGCAGCATTCCCTGATTGATTACTTGGAACTTTTGGCCTCATTGACCTAAAGTGTCCCCGTTACAAAAGATTCTTGAAACATACTTAAACCGCAAAGGAGTATGAGGCGAAAAATAATATAAAGGAGCCTGGTGTGAAAGGTCCAAATCACCCACCATGGCTTCTACTATCAAATACAAGGGCAGTTACACAATACACAAAGAGAGTTTTGTGATTTATTTATATTTACACTCAAGGGCATTGATATCCAACGTATACAGAGAGATGACACCTTCTGGTCAACCAACATAGAGCCTTTTCTACTCAAGTTTTACATGGAAGGCCCGACTTCCGCTGAAATTCCTTACGTAGACGAGTTGTCTGACCGAATGAACTGCAATTACTCTCGATCTGGGAATCTCTCGATCTTCGTTTGTAAGCCATAGTATCATGAGATCGAGGGGTGTGGCTCTTCGTCCACCGAATATTTCTTCGGCGGGTGGTTTTACCGTGTAAGAGGAGACCGTCGCGTGCTGCTGGAACAACAACCTGGCGATTCATCACTGAACTGCTTCTTCCGTAAGCTTCGAAAGGGCTTTTTTTGTTTCGCACACCATCTGTTCTGCATGCCCGTTAGTTGCAGGATGGTATGGTGCACTAATGTGATGCCTGATGCCGGTTTTTTTCTTCAAAAACTTGTTTATTTTGTTTGAAGCAAGATTTGGCGCGTTATCAGAGAAAAGTGTTTTCGGTAGGGCAAAAGTAGGTGAAAGAGACCGTAGAACGTCAATGACGTGTTTGGACGTCGTGGCAGGCATCGTGTAAACTTCCAGCCATTTAGAGTACGCATCGCCCATGACTCCGCAGATGCGGATACGTTTCGCCACCCACCGATTGAATAGTGGATCGTTTTCAGTTACTGTTCATGATGGCGTTGGACTCAAGGAAGACTTCGAGTCTTTTCAGAAAGTTAGCCTAGGTGCCAGGACTTTTGTCGAAAGCGGTAAGTGTTCGAAACGTCGACAACGTCGGTAGTGAAGCAACGTCGGTAGCCACGTGTTGTGCTTGACACTGGACACTTACCATTCGCTGAGACGAAACTTGCTTGTTCGTCTGCCACGAGTCGTCCGATATCAGGTCATCACCGCAACACCATCTCCCGACAAAAACGCGTGTCCATAGTTAGCAATCACGTGAATTTATAAATTCCCGAACGCTCATAACTTGCCATCGCTAAACGCCATTCATTCGTAGCGTCATCATTGCAAATAAACGCCTCCCTATTTTTCTGATGGTTTTCATCATATTCCTCCTAAGCTCTACTTACAACATTATGTGTGTCGGTACTTCCGAACATATTGCAATGGCGTTTGTTTTCTGGGAACCCCCCCCCCCCCCCTGTAATGTAACAACCTTTACAACATCTTCTGAATCCCATGAAACACAATATATCGTGACGTTATTTTAGTCGTCATTAAAATGGTGAGGAAAGTACCGTAAATCGCGAAGCCGTTCACTAGACGTCCGCTTCCACGGTGTCTTGGAAGATTGAGTCTTCTGAGCGTGCATTCCTGCAGAAGAAATTTTCATTGATAGAATATTGACACGTCAATCAACATTTTATTCCTTCTTGGTAAGATTTATTGCGAAAGTCCGGTACAACCGCCGAACCGCATCTTCCTATATCAGAGAACAATTTATACAAAGCCTGACATTCTCGGATACATCCGTTTGATGGGCCACGCTACTTGAGCTAGCTGAGCACAGCTGGCAGCGGCGCGAGCAAGGCCACGAGGGGAACGTGATGGTGCTCGAGCCATCCCACTGTTAACCAATGTTTCGGCCACCCCACGGGTACGTGTCGCCATCTATTGGTTGAACTAACGCCCTGTTCAAGATGGCTGCCGTGGGACCGCAGCCTTAATTAACCGCGGTGAAGCGGATTTCCCTACGAGGGGGAATATCGGGTCACGTGACCGGCAGAGTAAGGACGGCGGGGAAACATGGCGGTGCCCCAGTAAGTGAGCGCCGCTCGCTTCGGTACTAATACGTCGTAGTAGCTGCAGTATAGCGGGCGTTTTAGTCAGCATTGAATGGTGCAGGAGGTTTTCGCGTTGCCTTACCTCACCTAAAACGCAAAGCATGAGCAATGACCTCGCCGCATTTTTCAGATAGACTTTCGACTCTCGCCATTCCTAAGCCTAAATGAACGCGATAGTTGTCGGCATGGCAACGTCTTTGGAAAGTGGATTTCCTTGACTACACAAAGGCAGATAGCGTTCGCATAGACCTTCTGCTAAATTTCAAAAGCACCGAGGTGAACGCTATGAGTGTAGTTACACGCGCTGCACTTGCTGGCGTCTGCAGTAATAACTTTTCTAAAGCAAAAAACCTAAAACAAATTTTGCTTGCACGCGCGTTTGTCAAAGCTTTATTATGATTATTTACTTCGAATCTTTTATAAAAGGAAGGCCAGCGCGCGCGGATCGTAGAATTACCACGGCCACTCGATTAGGACTCCCCTTGGGAGCGGCCTGCCGTATGCCTCACTCGGCCGGTGAGAGCGATAGTTCTACTTGACCCCGCAGCGCCAGCCGTGGCGCACATTATCGGTGAGAGATAGAGATCCTTTCGGGGGAGCATATAGACGCTTTGCAGCAGCTGTGCATGGGCGCCGCCATAACTGACCTTCAGATTTTGTTTCCTCTTATTTCGTTTATTTCACTTCATCATTACCATAGCAGGCCAGGTTATTGCCACATTATATTCAAAGCTGTGTCCTTTTCTAAAGCATCGGCCTTTGTAGAGGATCGGCAACAACCGTTTCAGTTGCTCGGCATCTCGGTAAGACAAGAGAAGGTCAGCAATGGCGGCTGTAATTTGGCGCGTGTGTAAAGCGTCTATTGAGGAGCTCTATACTTCGTTTCACGTTAGTATGTACTTGTTAGCCGCGCGTGCTAAAAGCGCGAGATAGTTGCTTCGAAGGAAGCCTCGGCGGCTGCATGAGCGCTCGTGCAGCGAGTGCTCCAGTCAAGGCAGTGAAGGCTAGCCGCTCGCGCTGGCACAGCGTTCGCGGTTAGTCCATGCTAAGTTAAGACGAAATATAGTGAGAGATGAGCAGTACGCCCGGCCCGGTGTGGCTATTCAGATTTTGTTTCGTGAAGCCGCAAGTCTCAATGGAAAGGAGTGCCAGATTGCATGAATGATGTGACAAATGTGTGTAGAATAAAAGCACA
The DNA here is from genome assembly GCF_016920785.2 of Ixodes scapularis. Lineage (NCBI taxonomy): Eukaryota > Metazoa > Arthropoda > Arachnida > Ixodida > Ixodidae > Ixodes > Ixodes scapularis. The sequence goes on from NW_024609898.1 coordinate 87,282, forward strand.
TGATTCTTTCTGCAAAAAGCTCACTCAGCTGCAGGCTGCGCGTTAAAGCTGCATTCTGCTGGCAGTATGAGCAAATTGTCGTTTTCTTGCACCCGTAGCTGTTGCCCCGTTTCTATTACCACTGTAATATAGGAGTTATTGTTGGATATAGCTAGACCGTATGATTTCCGGTTTTAACCGACGCTCGAGCACGCGCGAGCTGTGCCATTTATTCATCTGTGAAGGTCAATATAAAATCAGATTCCGCGTGCATAACTTCCGCAATATAAACTTCATTGCTCACAATAAAACAGACCAAGAGAGTCACACAGTTCACAAGCGAGTACCTTTCGGGAAAGAGGCTTCCGCGAAAGCCTCAATATATTCTCTAGTGAGCTGTTTAGGTCACCAGCCCAGTTTGCCAAAAAAGGTCTGAGGAGTTTTCTGAGAAAGAGCTCGCAGAGCTCTTCGCTGTGGTAGGGGTCTTGGCAGTTAACACACCGCATCAGCTGGCAGTCCATAAGGTGTGGAAGCACAGGCTCCAGAGGACCTTGCAAATCCTTCCACAACCACGAATCTCTGCCGACTGTAGAGCCCTCTCGACAAAGGTGCAGACGAGCTTGCACAGCCAGACAGCTTCAGGTCGTGGATAGCTGAGTCCTCCATGGTTAAGGCTAAACATGGACTGATATGCTTCGTCATGTAATGCATTTCCCGTAAGGTGCGCTTGCATTCAGGACACGTCACCTGCAAAGTTTAGTGGGTTCTACAGATTAGCCTTCCTTGCTCTCACTGAGACATTCTTACTGCTTTGCTAGGTTGAATGTTTCAGCAAATTACTTTGAAATTACGACAATTTCTACAAATAAAAATGGTCACCTTTTGTTCGCAAACGAAGGCCAAGTAGCCAGCCATGTAAGCCAGCGGTGCGAACTCAAGTTCGGAAGAGACGTCATTGTACTTCATGAACTGCAGGATTTCCTGTTTCCCGAGTAGAGTTGGCACATTTAATCGGTGTCCAGCAGCTAGGACTAGATCGCGCATTTACATTTCCGGCAGCGTCCAAAATGCCAACACAAACCACACACGAGAGCGCAGAGTGACACTACGATATTTTCGCCGATCACAGCGGTGCATAGGTTGGGGGAAAGCGAGTTTTTCTGCCTTCTGAAACCGCGGCAGCGCCTCGGTATCGGCGAAGCCAATGACAGGCAGATGTTTTATCTGGGTAGCGGAGCAAGAGCGCGTTGGGTGCCTTTTTATACTCCGTTTCACCTTATGTTGTACCGCAGCAAAGGCTGGAAGCGCGAGCTCATAGCGTTGACAGCTGCCCTTACTACACGAGAGCTTGTGCCGCCGAGATCTGCCCCAGAGCAAGGAGCTCGCGCTTACAGCCTTTCCTGCGGTACAACATAAGGTGAAAAAGAGTACTTTCGGCTCACAAGACCGCTCACCGATGTGCAGCGCCCCCACGGAGAATGGGAGAAGTTCTCCTCTCACGCGCGCTCTTTTGTTTTAGGAAAAACATCGGCAGGCCGCACCAACAGGGGGGATCGATTGGCCGTGGAATTACACTTCCAGTATTCTTCTCGATGTTCGGGTAATTTACTAATAGGACAATTTTCAGTGGAGCCGAATTACAGGCTTTTCAATTTATGACGGTGTTATATACAGTTCTTACATGCTGGCCAACCATGCTGCCGGCGTACCACCCGCCTTTCACTGCTCACTTCTTTTTCATCACTTATAGGACTCAACTTCGTCGTCCTCTTTCGAACTCGGAAGGAAATTTCAACGAGGCTTTTCTTCATTTCATACAGCCAAATATTTAGAAAATTTCCATAAAAGGGGTAATTTAGTCTTACCTTGCCGATTATTTGTACCACGAGCAATACAAATTGTTTCTTAAGCTCAAATGTATGCCGCGCTGCGTAGCGAAAACCAGGCAGCGCGCATTTTTTGGATCCCCCATTTCGGGAACCTTTCCCCGGAAGAAACGGATATTCGCTACAGCCAGTAGGTGACACCAGCTACTATACTTCGTTTCAGCTTCGGTCCAGACGCAGCCGATGCTATAAGCGCGAGCATGTGGCCCAGAACAGTGCTTGCACTGCACGAGCGCGCGTGCTTGGCAGGGATGCTGAAAGCCCGGAGCTCGCGCTTGTAGCTCTGGCTGCGTCTGGACCGAAGCTGAAACAAAGTTAGCTACCACCCCATAATAAAACACGGAGCTATCGCTCATCCATCCCTCGTCAAACTTGGTATGGGTACTTGTAGGTACCTAGTAGAGAAGGGCGGTTAACCTTTAACCGCGGTTAAAGTTAACCGGCTTCGAGCAAACGGGCCCAGGTTGACAGGCGGACCATTGTGTCCTGTGATCTTCTCATCAAAAACGTCCTCATGTGCCTTCAAAATGTTCGGAACGCTGTTCCTGGTGCCGAGATGGCAAATTCTTGATCTTTAGTTCTTTGAACCAGTTTCTTCCTAGAAGACTGGAACCTCTTCCACGTGTCACAATCAACGGCAAGATCTAGTCTTTCGAGTTATGTCTGACTCGAACGTTCGCCGTTCCAAGCATTGTAAATCCTCTTCTGACCAGGTATGCAGGATCAGCCCCTCCTGGTTCAATGATAGGGGGTTCTTGCGCCACAGGTGACGATACGTAGCTTCGCTGATGATAGAGCAAGCAGCTCCCGACTGAACCTCAAATTCCACCCCTCGGGTTTTGATCTTTAGTGTGACCATGAATTTTGGCAGAGTGCTAAATGCTCGTACTGCATTGAGCTCGTGCAGGCTCCATGACCTGTCTGAACGATTATCATCAGATTCAAATGTTTCATCGTGCTCTTCCACTTCCTGTGTCGTTCGCGATTGGTGCTGCGGCCTTGACTTCTTGAAACAAGCCTTTTCGATAGGCACCTTTTTGTGGCAGATGTCATATCGTGTGTATCGAAACTGGCACGAAACAGCCGAATGGTGTTCTTGGCATCCGTAACACGTCTGAAGTTCTGACGTTTCTTTGTCCTTCCGTTCCTTCGAATATGGTAGTAATATTCCCTTTTTACAGCGTGCACCTCAGATGTTTGAGTCTTCAAATCTCGTTGATGTTGTGCAGCACTTTCTGTCTGCACGGCCATGTCGTATGCCTTCTTAAAGCTTAAGTTGGTCTCCGCAAATAGACTCTGTTGTAGGTGCTCATCTATTATGCCACAAAGAGAAACGATCTCTCACCATGACGTCGAGAAGTAGCATGGTTGGGTTGAAAACTGGTTGACTCACAGGACCTGAAATTCCAGAAACATCCACGGTGGCGGAACGGGCAGGCGTTCCTGTTCCAGCTAAAACCACGCCTGCGGTGCTGGAAGTGGCTCCCGCGCTGGTGGAGCCGGCTGTCGTTCCAGTTGTAGCCACACCCATGCCTACGGTACTGGAAGTTGTCGCAGCCAGATATGTCACCAGAACCCCCAAGTTACAATCAGCGGCTAACTTCTTTAGGGCTGCCGTGTCACTGGAAACGGACTCCCCAGGCTGCTGGTCTTTTCGCTGGAGATCTGCTGAAGAGATCTGACGGCCGCGGGTCGAAGTGTTTCTGCAGCATCGCCATGAGTTCGTCGAAAGTGAAGCTTGCATGTGTTCTCAAAGCAGTTAGTGCTCTCACGACTTCGTACGTCTGTGCTTCCCAAAGGCTAACGAGTAGGGCCCTTTTCTTTGAATGATCTGCTATTTCGTTCGCCCCGCAGTAAAAGCTGAAGCGCTTACCCAGGATGTCCAAGGTGTCTGATCGAATTCTTGCAGCTTGCCTTGGGTGGCCATCCCGGTATTGTTGTTGGATGTTGACCGACCTTGTCGCCAACAAATGTGATGTATCCCGGGCGACGCCCAAGCGTATCTGCGTCGGAGCACAAGCCCGACACCGAGGAGCTTCCGGCAGTTGCTTTTTTAATGGCGCCTCAAATCACAATGCCCGTGCAGCCGTACCGTGCCCAAGGCCCGAGCTCTTAGAAAGCGCTGGTAAGCACGTCCGCCTGCCAACGCCCGCTATCGTCTTCCAGCCTTTGTGTCATTTCTGTAGAGTGCCACACGGCTCCTTCATGAGAAACACACTTGGCTTGGAGTGAGTTTGACGAACTCACTTCGCTCGATTGAGTGCGTGGAATCAATAGGAGTGTTTCAACAGTAAAACATAACAACACAGAGACCAAAAACGTTTCGTAAGTTTTATTTTATACAGAAAAAAATTAATTTGTGAAAGAGACGACATGTAGAAGAGTGGCATTGCAAAAAAAAGTAGTGGGGTAGACTTGGAGTTTAGGCTTATCTGAATCAAGATTAGCGCTGCGGTGAATTAATAAAAGACGACAAAAAAGTCAGTCATTCATGGCTATCTTGGTTAGCAGAGAATGATAGAGTCTACTTTTGTTTCAGCGTGTAATTATTCGGGACAACACGATAATTATCATCTGATTAGGCAGTGTCAGGGCCTCCTCGTAGACTTCCGTGGAACGAAGCGGAACGCCAAAGTTGGATATGCTTCGTTCTTTATATTGGCTTGCGATGATCGATCAGAATCATTCGATTGGCGTAAAAATCGTTCATTAATGTAATGTTGTTTTAGAGCACAGCTCCTAGGCACCCGTTTCTGAGTTAAGTGGCGTCGGCGTAACCGCGCGTTGCATTAAGGGCTGTTTCCCAAAATGACGTCACACGTGTCGTCACGTGTGACGTCACAAGGATAAAATTTTCCCCCTAAATTTTGCGGTAAAATTTTTTCCTAAGTTTGTCAGAAAATTTTTCCGCTAAACTTAGAGGAAAAATTTTACCCGTGTGACGTCACGTGACGTCACACTTAAAATTTTAGATGACCTGTCATCTAAAATTTTCCCGCTCAATTTTGCGGTAAAATTTTTTGCTATGTTTCGAGGAAAATTTTTCCGCTAAATTTAGAGGAAACATTTTACCCGTGTGACGTCACGTGACGTCACACTTAAAATTTCTGATGACGTCCATGTGACGTCACACGCCAATTCAGCGGGGAAATTTCCCGACTAAATTTAGCGGGAAATTTAGCGAAATTTGTACGCTAAGTTGGATGGGAACAGGAGAGGAGAATGGGATGGTACGGAGGGGAGCAGCTGGCATACCCTCCCCTTCGTACCCTTCCTCCCTCCTCAAGAGCTGCACTCCAATTCGGAATTAAGAGAATTGTAAACGTCAATTTTTTTAACGTGTCTTTATTAAGGGGTATCGGTGGCCGAGTGGGCTAGCGCCCACCTGATCGGAGTACGTGGAGAGAAAGCTCACGCTGGAGAAGGAGAACCCAGTGATCCCGAGCTCCATCCCCAGCCCTGCCTGAAGAACACACTTCCAAGGAAGTGAGTTCGGGGAGCACACTACGCTCGCTCCGGTAGACCAAGTGTGTAATCTCGATAGCAGTGTTCAAGGAGTTAAAATAATGGAAGAAATTAACGCTGCGTAAAATTAGTATTCTTTTGATAGGACTAATATTAGATGCGCACTTGGTTTCTGTTGGCAGGAAAGTAGTGCATTGTAAAAAAAACAAGCGGCTAATCTAGTTTCCAGCCTTGGCCCCTGCGCGACATACGGCCAACGACGGCCAGGAGGCACCTGCACGACTCCACCAGGAATCAGAAGGTGGCAGGAGAGACGCGAAAGGCTTGCTTGAAGTAGAACTCGCCCAAATGGGGCAAGGTGTCTTCGAACCACCGTTCGTTCCTCTGGAAAGTCCACCGTTGTTGACTGATCCCGAGTAGGTTGTCGGTCATGAGAGCGGCTATGGTAAAGGCATTGGCCTGCAGCTGCTGATCGATGTCACTTGAAATTCTTGTCCGTGCGTCGGCATCCAGGTCCAGCTGCCAATATCTGAAAGGCGTTGGGCTCTCACGGGGAAAAGTGCCCCAATCATGCGCTTCCACTGTCCAACATCGCGGATATCGCCCTCCAGCTCGTCCTCCACACACCCCATGATGTTTCATTGTGGCGAGTGGCGAGTGGCCGAGTGGGATCGCGCACACCAGCTCGGAGCACGCGGAGCGAAAGCTCGCGCTGCAGAACCCAGGAATCCTGGGTTCCATCCCTACTTCCGCTAGTTTCGATCCGTTGTTGTTGTTGTTGAAGACGTTTATTGATAGGTGAAAATTTCACCAGTCAATTTGTTGGAGCAAGTTTAAAAATGGATGGATAGGCGGGACATTGGCAATTTACAAGTAATAGTATAGCTGTGGTCCCGCCACTTGGAGTATAGACCCCCTAGATATGAATGTCCAAGCCGGTCTCACTCAGAAATCCGAGCAGACTGGACAGGACCGCGACACGCATGTCTTTTTCGCCCACTGGTTTACACCAGGCTTCGAAGCACGTAGGGCGGTGTTGTTGTTCTAGCGTGTTCAGGGCTTTCGTCCTTTCTTCATTAAAAATCGGACAGTGCCAGATCAGATGACATTCGTCACACTTGACGTCTCGATTTCTGCAGTAGATGCAGCCTTCGGAGCAGGCTTCTTCTTCTTTCCTTTGCTTCTTTGACAATAGACTATAATCGTGATCTACTGCCGTTGAAGGGTTGGCGAGTTTCGTCTTCCTCTCACGGGCCGCTCGCTCCCATCGCTGGGTGCGGGCTGGCGTGATGCCGGCTTGGGCCCTTAGCCTTCGGAGGGTAACTGTCTCGTGCCGTCGGAAAGTTCCCGAAGGAATGGTCGCTTCGGGGGGCTCGCCTCTGGCGTTCAGTTTGGTCTGCTCCATTTTCTTGTAGGCTAATTTGATATTGAGGATGGTTCCCTCGGGGTCGTACAAGTTGAAGGCGGGCGGTGGCGGTTCCACAGAGGGGGCTGGCCCCGGGTCCTGGCGTCGAAGGTCGATACGATTAAGCTCTTCGATCGCCGCCCGGTGCGCCCTCTCGTTGCCGGCGATGCCCGCGTGACCGGGTATCCACTCCACCCTGATGGTGAGCGGGTTTAGGTCGCGCCGTTCCAGGTTCTGCGCCAACCGGAATATTTGTCCGACTGCTCCGTGTGCCATGACTTGCGTCCTGAGCGCTCTCACGGTGGCCTGGGAGTCCGTGAAGATGCGCAGTGTGCGGAATTTGTCGCTCGATGTCGCAGCCGCGTCTTTGATGGCTTCAAGTACGGCTCTGACTTCCGCTTCCTGCGCAGATCCGCATCGCTGCAGCTCCGTGCTTTTCGTTGTCTTCTCATAATGCCACGCCGCCGTGGCCGCCACTCCGTCTTTGAATGCTGCGTCAGCGTACGCATAAAGCTCGTCGTCACCTCCGTTCTTCTGCTCGTGCCGTCGAGCAAATTTGCGCCTTCTGCCGGTGTTTGTCGCCGAGTTCATCCTTCTCGGGATCGGCCTGGCTGGGGTGACCGTTGTCTTCTGCCACGGTGGGATGGGATCCGGTATCGGTGGTGGAGTTGTCGTTGCACACAGAGAGCTCCATGAGGGCATGAGTTCTGCTATGACCCTGCCCTGACGGGTATGTGTTAGCTTGGCAGCATACATCCACTCCTGATGCCGTTGGATCTCTTCCAAGGAGAGCATAGGTACGGCTTCGTGTAGTAATTCCAGGCGCGTACACTTCGGCAGGCCCGAGATGCAGCGTCGCGTGTCATTCCTTAGTGTTTCCAGTTTGGCCCGTTGATTGGTGTTGAGTTTGTAGAAACGAAGGCCGTAGGATATTTTGGATACCAGGGCGGCTTGAACTACGGTCCTTGCTAACCTTTCTCCGAGACCCCCGACTCGTGTCGCTAGTCGTCGTACGATCGAGAGCCCTTTCTTCCAGGTAGTTCGCATTCGCTCAATCCAGATGGTTGGGTCGCCGCCCGAGTGAATGTTCACTCCTAGGATGGAGTGCTCTGTCGCCTTTTGGATCTGCTGCCCGTTAAAACGCAGGTCAGCGTCGACCTTATCCCAGTCTTTCCCAAAGGCCATATATCTGGTCTTCTCGGGCGATGGACGAAGGCCGCTCTCTGTCAAGAAATCGCTCACCACGTCGAGGGCCCGTTGGATCGTCGTCTCAGGAAGAGGCGCGCTGTCACTTCCCATCGTCCACACAGTGATGTCGTCCGCATAGACCGTGAATGCTAGGTCCGGAACGGCAGCGAGTCTCCATAAGAGAGGCGCCATCGCCAGGTTGAATAGCATCGGCGACAACAATGATCCTTGCGGCACGCCGATCTCGTTGGATTTCTCTGTACTACTCCTGTGCTTGCCAGTTTTCACCAGGTATTTGCGTCCGCTTAGAAAAGACTTGATGAAGTTCAGTGGCCTGCCTCGCACCCCTAGCTTGCGAGTCGTGTCGATGACTGTGGTGTGAGGCAGGGTGTCGAAGGCTTTCTTGATGTCCACTGCCACCAGGAGTTGGCGGTGGCATTGCGTCGGCCTGTTCATTAAGTACTCTCGAATCAGTACTAGACTGTCCTGTGTTCCTAGATTTTTGCGGAATCCTGTCTGAGCAGGGTGTAACAGCTCCCTCTTCTGCTCGATTATCCAGTCGATCCGTGCAAGCACCATGCGCTCCATCAGTTTGCACAGGACAGAAGTGAGCGAGATGGGGCGCATGTTGCTCGCGCAGTCGGGCTTCTTCCCTGGTTTCGGGATGGGGCACACCCAGGACAGTTTCCAGCTATCTGGGATGGTGCCCTCGCGCCAGTGGTCATTGATTAATTTCAACAGGTCTCTCTTGATCGCCTCCGGGAGGTTCTTGAGCATGGAATTAGTGATCCCATCTGGCCCCGCCGCGCTTCGCTCGTTGCCCTTTTCGATCGCTGCCTCCATTTCCCACTGTGTAAAATCCGCTTCATACTCCTCGTTTTTCGATTCTTCATGGTTGTAGATTACCGGGTTTGGGCTGGTAGCGGGCTGTGGGAAAAAGACGTCCCCTATCTCATCTAATATTTGCTTGACTTCCTTATTTTCCGCTAAAGCCAGGTTTAGTGCCGTGTTTCCCCCCTTGCTCTTGCCCAGCATCACATTGCATACGGCCCACATACGTCTCAGTGAAGTTCGTTCGTTGAATCCTTCGCACAACTTGGTCCAGTCGTCCCTGCACAGGTTGTTGGCGTGTCGTTGCGCCTCCTTTGCGTACCTGTTTGCTTTTCGGATGTCCCGTTTTTTCCGAGTGCGACGGTAGCGTCGCAAGTAGTTTGTTCTTTTGCGCCAGAGGGACAGTAGCCTGGTGTCCGGGATCGGCGCTCCTATTTCGACTAGGGTCTCGACCGTGGCAGTCTTGGCCGCTTCCCTCATTCGTTTTGTCAGGTCGTCAAAGGTTGTACCCGTAGACTCTTCTAGAGCGGCACGGAAGTCGTCCCATACTGTGGTCTTGACCGTTCTCTTTTTCTTGCGTCGCTTTGTTTTGCCAAGTATCGACGTCTCTATGGGGTGGTGGTCGCTGCCCCACGTATCTTCGAAAACTTTCCATTCGGTCTTTCTCGCAGTACGCGAGTCGGTCCAAGTCAGGTCGGGCGTTGTGTCTTGCTGTTTGATATTGGGCGTGGTCCGTGTCTTAGCACCCTGTTCGTTGATTAGGACCAGTCCTGTTCCGGTGGCTCTGCGGAGCAGCTCAGTACCCCTGATCGACGATTTGGCGTAGCCCCATTCTTCATGTTCGGCCTTAAAGTCCCCTCCGATCAGGATCGTGTGCTTCCTTTTCTTACCGTACTCTCGTACTAGCTTCTCTATCCAGCCATGGTCGATTTCTGATCTCGTTTTCCTTGCCGTTGATGTCCTAGGTCGGTAGTACACTGACACTACCAGGATCGGGCCGTCGCATTCGCTCTCCATCAAGAACGGCTACCACTTCTTGTGAGTCGGTACACCACTCTCCTGTGTCCACTTGCTGTTGGGGCATGAGGTCCTTGCGAACCAAGATTGCGGATTGCGGTTGCACTTTCGTTTTGCCTTTAACGGTCAGCGTGATGCTCGGTTTGTCGTACTTGACATACCCGGTCAGCTTTATCTCTGCCTCGTGCGTTTCCTGGAGCAGGATGACATCCACGGGCGTCTTCCGCTCATTGAGTCGTAATTTAAGTTCAGACTTCTTGCCCCGCAGTCCCCGGCAGTTCCACTGGAGAGCTGTAAACGTCTTCTCGTTTTTATTTCGTCTATGGTGTTGGTCCATGTCTGGGTTACTGGGCCGGTGCTGTCGGTCCTTGTCCAGGCTGGGTGAACATCAGCTGAAGTTGTTGCTGCATCTGCTGCATCATGACCTGTTGCTGTTGCTGTAGCTGTTGCTGGAGCTGTTGCTGCCATTTTTGAAGTCTACTCTCCACGAGTTGTAGGAGATGTTCGCCGCTGAGGGGCGAGCCTGGAAGGCACCCCGATATCGGTGTGCTGTCCTGTGATAAAGGTGCATTTGGCGGGAAGGGCTTTTTTCGATCCTGTTGTGTTGGGGCACTTGCGCGCGCGCCGTGTGCTGATGTGGCCTTAGCAGTTGCTGCTTCGGCTTCCTTCCTTTTCCGTTCAATGACTTGTTCGTAGGTGACGGCGCAGCGCTGGGCACGTCGACGTGCTTCATCAGCTTTCTGCTGTTCTACTCGAATTTGGTGTTCCGCTTCTTGCCTACGTTTCCGGTCGGATTCGGCCTTCGTCTTGGCTTGGGCTTTGCGGGCCTCTTCTTGTTCTTGTCGGAGCTGTTTCTCGTACTTTACTTCCAGTTGTTGAATTTTCTCAAGTAGTTTGCGGCTACTTTCCTTAAGTTGAGCAAGTTCCACGGCCATTCTGCTGCTAATGTTGGTGGACGGCCCGATATGGGACACGTCCGTGTTCATAGCTTTCGGAGCTAGGACTTGGCTGTACGACGTTTCTGTATCGCGCTTTGGTTGGTGGTGCAGCCTCTGGATTGGGAGGGAGGGGAAGTCGTCCGGTTTGAATGTCGCCCGGGCAGAGGTCCTGTCCTTCGCAGCGGTAACCACTCCGCTGTTATAGTTACGTCGACCGGCCGCCGCCCGTTTCTGGAGTTTGTCGTCCGCCCGGTTCCGGGCCCGACACGCTTCTGCTTCGAATACCGTGTGACCTGTCTTTCTGCAGTTCGGGCAGTACTTGCCCTTGCATGGCTGGTTGGTCGGGTGGATCTCGCCGCACGACTTGCACCGTTGCTTGCCTGTGCATACCGTGGTCATGTGACCTAGTTCGTGGCACTGTAGGCAGATGACCGCAGTTGGTTTGTAGGGAAACACAGTATGGTATTTTCCAAATAGTCGGATGCTCCTCGGGATACCCCTTCCTTCAAATGTGATTAAATACGTCCCATTCTTGCCGAGGGGTCGAGAATGAATAATGTCATGGTAGTCCGCTATGGCATTGTCAACAATGCCTCGTGCTGCGTCGCCAGGTGAAACGCCGTGTATAATTCCTCGTGGCTGACTGCCGGTTGTTGACCTGTATACTGTGACCTGGATCGTCTTGTTAGGGTCCTCCGTGGGCAGCTCTTTGAGTGCCATAAGGTCTTCTGCGTGGTGTTCCGTCTGCACGGTAATTGCGATGAAGTTATTTCTGTTATTGACGGTGTAAACTAACTGGTCGGATTCGCATGGCGACTTTAAGAGCTTCCGGAAGGTGCTCCACAGAAGCCATGAGTCCACGTTGGTGATTTTCATGGCCGTGGTGGGCTTGACGATGACCGTGTACCTCGGTCCGTCTTGTTGCTGCTGGGGTCGATTCGGCCTGTTTTTGCGCTGAGCTTTCTTTTTGTGGTAGTTCGGAACTTCCCATTCACCATTGTTGCAGTCGTCGTCGTCGTTGCAACCCTTGTCGTCCATTATTTCTCCTTTTGCGTCCAGAAACATGTCTGCCTGCGTCAAGTCTTCCCCTTTACGCTTTTTCGCTACTGAAGATTCGCGTAATCTTCGGGCTTCACAGTCGCTGGTTAGGCTCAGCGGTGTTATGGCGTCTGTCTCCATGTTCGAGGCACCCGCTTGGTTGACCGATGAACCGCATTCGACTGCAGTTGCGATTGTTCCATCGCCTCGGTGCAAAATCACGATGTCGCCGGGATTCGGCTGCGTGAATAGTGTTTCACATTCGGCTGTTGGGCCCAGTACCGGTGGCCGCAGCAGCGGTCTTCCTTCATCGCTGGAAGCCGTATTTGCCGAAGGTCGCTTACCCGGTTTTCGGCAAAGTGCGGTTAGCGAGGTCCTTGAAACTTCCGATGTTCCGTGTGAACTTCGGCGCTAGAAGTGGCGCCGAAGTAGGACCGAAAAAAATCGCTTTAGTGGAGCTGGATGAGACACTTCTGATCCTATCGTTTCGATCCGTACTCCGTTTCGCCTTATGTTGTACCGCAGACAAGGCTAGTTGCGCGAGCTCATAACGTTGGGAGCTACTCTTAACGCATGAGAGCTTGTGCCGCCTTGATGTGCCTATAGAGCAAGGAGCGCGCGCTTGTAGCCTTTTCTGCGTTACATCATAAGGGGAAACAGAGTATCGTACCGGCGTGCGGACGTGTATCACTTGCTTGTAATGGCTGATCGTAATGATCAAATTGGATTTAAATTTGGATTAAAACTCGTGATTTAGCGCAACAATGTGTGGTAACGTGTTTCTCATAAGACGACGAAGTTATTTATGAAAAAATGCGTATGCACTGTAATATGTTGCGTGCCCATTACTTACCCATTGTCATTGCCATCATTTTGGAGTGACACTAAGTTTTCCCGTGTAGCACCAACACACTTGGAGTGTGTTTCGACGGGTCGAAGTGCACTCGCTTGTAGTGACACTAAACTAGCCCGTCTGACAGGGGTATTAGTATAGCGTTGCTGGCTCTTGCGTGCGCAATACGCAATAGTATAGCGTACGCTAAAATGACCTGCTCGGACCGAATTTAGTTGTGCGTTACGTTTTCGAGTGAACACCGCGCATGATCTTGGTTAGATTTGCTAGAGCTGCAGAATTCCGCGTGCTTATAGCCCAACCATGCTTCTGGAAAGAAATATTGAAAATGAAAACGTGTCCAATCATTTTATTTCAAATTGAACCAAGCCGCAGCTACCTTGTCAAGCGTGCGCTTCTGCGGGGTACAGAGGCTACGAGTAAAGGCCGGTTCAGACACTTGCGTTTGAGTGCGTTTGACTGCGTTGCGTCGAGAACCGAAAGCGAGTCACCGGCACATCTGTGCTTCGTATGAAGCGTGCAATCCGATTCAAAGAATCATCTTAGCACACGATATAAGTAGCAGGGATGTCCCGGTTTCTCGCTGCCGCAACGCAGTCAAACGCAACTGTCTGAACCAGGCTTAATACCCCTGTCAGACGGGCTAGTTTAGTGTCACTACAAGCGAGTGCACTTCGCCCTTAGTGTCATTTCTGTAGTGTGCCACACGGCTCCTTCCTGAGGAACACACTTGGCTTGGAGTGAGTTTGACGAACTCACTTCGCTCGATCGAGCGCGTGGAATCAGTAGGAGTGTTTCAACAGTAAAACATAGAAAGAAACCAAAAGCGTGGCGTAAGTTTTATTTTATAAAGAAAAAGAAATTCTTGAAAGCGACGACATGTAAAAGAATGGCATTGCGAAAACAAAATAGTGGGGTGGACTTGGAGTTTAGGCTGATCTGAATCAAGACTAGCGGAGCGCTGAATTGATAAAAGACGACGACAAAGTCAGTCATTCATGGCTATCTTAATTCGCAGCGAATGATAGAGCTACTTTAGTTTCAGCATGTAACTATTCGAGACCACACTATAATTATGATCTGATTAGGCAGTGTCAGGGCCTCCTCGTAGACTTCCGTGGAACGAAGCGGAACGCCAAAGTTGGATATGCTTCGTTCTTTATCTTGGCTTGCGATGATCGATCAGAATAATTCAATTTGCATAAAAATCGTTCATTAATGTAACGTTGTTTTAGAGCACAGCTCCTAGGAACCTGTTTCAGGGTTGAGCGGCGTCGCCGTAACCGCGCGTTGCATTAAAGGGACCATGAAATGACCTTTTTACTTTTTCCAGATAACTTTTACATTAAACCGTCAATGTTCACTGAATGCCGAACAGGCATCCGTTTTCGTCTCGGTTTATTAACTTTTACACAAAAAATTATTGAAATATCGACTTTTTCATTCTCTCCAACTGACGCAACTGACCGCAAAAGAAGCCGTGACGTAGACCGTTTCCGGAACCGGAAGTTCTCTCGGCAGTAGGAGAATGGGAGTGTTAGCGGCAACGAGTTGGGGTGCGCCGGTAGGTTTTACTGCGCTGATGTCACCGACGAATCCTGAATCGGCGCCTCTCATCGCCGCATCGCAGCTGAGCGAAATTCAATGAGATATGTTGCGCTACAGCGACAGCATGGGACTAGTCCCATACGCCGGTATGCCTGTTGGGAAGTGCAGCGAGTCTTGTCACCACCCCGTCATTGTTGGCAGAAGGGCCGGCCCGTGTCAGTCGTTTGCAAAGCGACGTAGATGGCGTTTTTCGCGGCCTCGGAGATGCAGGAGCGAGCCGACGTTAAAAAAGATACGTTTGAACTACGAGTGTCAGCAAGAGCCACGTAAATACCTGCTTACACTCGGAGCGGACGCGCGCGCTTGATGGAAGTCTTGTATTCGCGCTGTTGGTAAGCGCTTCGGGACCGTTCTTTTACGATTGCAACTCGATACTGACGCGACACTCGGCAAAGAAAGGTTGGACCGGGGTCGACAGTGACGTGCAGTCTGTCAGAATAAAAATGGCATACCAATAACAAAGTGTACATACCGTGTTACGAAGGCAATCCATACGGCGTTTATTTCAGCTCTATATCACACAAAACAAGAAGATAGAATCGACGAGAGTCCCTTTTCGACGAGTGTTCGTCAACACTGCCTCGGAAAACAAGGGGAAGAGATTGACCTCCTCACCTCTTAATCTAGAATTGAGGTCAGTGATCAAACTATAATACGGGAAGGGTCCACAAGGGTCGCGCGGGCATATTCCATTTAGCACGCCAGCCGGTCGTAGGCAGACGGTCTTGCGACGAAGCAACGCAGCGCCGAGTCGGAATGCCTGCTAGGCCTATACGCTTCGTCGGAGTAGGTGAATCCAGCGTTCTTGTTCGTCGTGGTCTGTTTTAAGTACTGTTTTCTTGCTGCTTGAAGTCGGCACGCGCGGGAAGAACACGTAGAAAAATAAACGTTCAGTCAGTCAGAGTTTTGAGAGGAAGGAAAACAAAGAAAATAAATGTTCGTCGGTCGCCGTCACCCAAGTAACTGGCGGCCCTGCCCTACTGCGCACGCGCAGTAGTTGCTTCGTTTACCACACGATAGATGGCGCTTGGCTCTCAGCATTATCAAATTTGGCAATTTTCGCCACACATCTCTAATTATGCTACAAAATGTGGATCTGAATATTATTTAACAAAACTTTTAGGAAACATTCGCCGGCTATTTATTGTTTACGATCGCGGTGCTGGTGAGGTAGGCTCTTACCCAATAGGCGATGTGGATTCGGCTGACGTGCACCGATTCTGCGTATGCATCGTAGTGAACAGGCGAAGGAAGGAAGGCGCAAAAGAGTCCAGTTTTCTTTTAAAAGTTCTATAGCAAATAATTTTTTTGGGCTCCCTATTTTTGTGTTTTTGTGTTTCTTTTCACACCTTTTACGACGTGCGGTGGATGAAACTCGATTTTAAAATCATTTCATGGTCCCTTTAAGGGCTGTTTCCCAAAATGACGTCACACGTGACGTCACGCGTGTCGCCACGTGTGACGTCACGAGGGTAAAATTTTCCCGCTAAAATTTGCCGTAAAAGTTTTTTCTAAGTTTGGCGGAAATTTTTTCCGCTAAATTTAGAGGGAAAATTTTACCCGTGTGACGTCACGTGACGTCACAATTAAAATTTCAGATGTCCTGTCATCTATAATTTTCCCGCTAAATTTTGCGGTAAAAGTTTTTGCTAAGTTTGGCTGAAAATTTTTCCACTAAATTTAGAGGAAAAATTTCACCCGTGTGACGTCACGTGACGTCACACTTAAAATTTCAGATGACGTGTCATGTGATGTCACACGTCAATTCAGCGGAAAAATTTCCCCACTAAATTTAGCTGGAAATTTAGCTAAATTTTTACGTTAAGTGGGATGGGAACAGGAGAGGAGGATGGGAGGGTACGGAGGGGGAGCAGCTGGCATACCCTCCCCTTCGGTCCAGGGGCGGATGCAGGAATTTCCTGAGGGGGGGGTCAGGTATTGGTCAGCGTACCATATGTTTAGGAACTCCTCCCCCTCTCCCTCGTTTCACGCCCTAAATTTTACAGATGAAGAAATCAAGAGTGGGATCAGGACATCCGGACCCCCCCCCCCCCCCCCCTCTAAATCCGCCCCTGTTCGTACCCTTCCTCCCTCCTCCTCAAGAGCTTCACTCCAATTCGGCATTTCAGAGAATTGTAAACGTCAATTTTTTTTAAGTGTCTTTATTAAGGGGTATCAAAGCCGACTGGGCTAGCGCCCACCTGATCGGAGTACGTGGAGAGGAAGCTCGCGCTAGAGAAGGAGAACCCAGTGATTCTGAGCTCAATCCCCAGCCCTGCCCGAAGAACACACTTCCAATGAAGTGAGTTCGGGGAGCACACTACGCTCGCTCCGGTAGACCAAGTGTGTAATCTCGATAGCAGTGTTCAATGAGTTAAAATAACAGAAGAAATTAACGCTGCGTAAAATCAGTATTATTTTGATAGGCCTAATGTTAGATGCGCACTTGTTTTCTGTTGGCAGGAAAGTAGTGCTTTGTAGAAAAACAAGCGGCTAATCTAGTTTCCAGCCTTGGCCCCTGCGCGACGGCCGACGAAGGCCAGGAGGCACCTGCATGACTCCACCAGGAATCTGAAGGTGGCAGGAGAGACGCAAAAGGCTTTCTTGAAGTAGAACTCGCCCAAATGCGGCAAGGTGTCTTCGAACCACCGTTCGTTCCTCTGGAAAGTCCACCGTTGTCGACTGATCACGGGTAGGTTGTCGGTCATGAGAGTGGCTATGATGAAGGCATTGGCCTGCAGCTGCTGATCGATGTTACTTGAAATTGTTGCCTGTGCTTCGGCATCCAGGTCCAGCTGCCTCCTATCTGAAAGGCGTTGGGCTCTCGCAGAGAAAAGTGCCCCAAACATGCGCTTCCACTGTCCAACATCACGGATATTGCCCTCCGGCTCGTCCTCCACACACTCTATGATGTTTCATTGTGGCGAGTGGCGAGTGGCCGAGTGGGCTCGCGCACACCAGCTCGGAGCACGTGGAGCGAAGGCTCGCGCTGCAGAACCCAGGAATCCTGCGTTCAATCTCTACTTCTGCTCGTTTCGATCTGTACTCCGTTTCACCTTATGTTGTACCGCAGACAAGGCTAGATGCGCGAGCTCATAGCGTTGGGAGCTACTCTTAACGCACGAGAGCTTGTGCCGCCTTGATATGCCTTAGAGCAAAGAGCTCGCGCTTGTAGCCTTTTCTGCGGTACATCATAAGGTGAAACAGAGTATCGTACCGGCCTGCGGACGTGTATCACTGGCTTGTAATGGCAGATCGTAATGATGAAATTGGATTTAAATTTGGATTAAAACTCGTGACTTAGCGCAACAATGTGTGGTAACGTGTTTCTAATAAGACGACGAAGTTATATATGAAAAAATGCGTATGCACTGTAATATGTTGCGTGCCCATTACTTACCCATCGTTATTGCCATCATTTTGGAGTGACACTAAGTTTTCCCGTGTAGCACCAACACACTTGTAGTGTGTTTCGACGGGTTGAAGTGCACTCGCTTGTAGTGACACTAAACTAGTCCGTCTGACAGGGGTATTAGACTGCGTAGCCAAATTCGAACACGGAGCCTCCGTCAATCGTCCCATTGAAACGGCACCTGTAGTGATCTGTGATAAGTGATTTTGCCACCAGATGGCGCAACGTGTGTTCTGTTTAGTATGCTTTGATGGTGAGTTTATCGGGTTGTCTTATCTTGTTGTTATGTGTGTTTATGCATCTATGATGTCACGTGACATATGTTAATAAAAGAGCCGCCGTCCGTCAGCGACGTCAGAGAACTACGGGACACCCAGCAGGCAACATGTCTTTGTCTCATTCTTCGTAAGCCCCGAACGCGCGGGGCCGCGGCTTCCTACCCGGCCACATCATGTGAGTGCTGTTAGCGTCCTCTCCTTTCGTACCGCCGTGTAGAGGAGATTACTACAAATTTGGGCGACGAGGTGGTTAACCGTAGTTCTCTCCGCGTCTCGGTGCACTGGCCGTGAGAGCCGACACGATTTTTCTTTTCTTCTTCGATCCATTTCGTTTCACTTGGAACACGTTCCATGGCTAGTCAGAATGGGCCCTGACAGCTCCTTCCCTTCAGCATGCGTCTCGTGACAACGTAAGATGTGAGTTTGCACTGTTTTTGCATCGTTTCCTACAACCTTCTACAACATATATATAATGGATAATGGAACACAGCCTCCTGTAGCTGCCGGCACGTCAGCGCTCGCGCCGGTTCCATCACCGCCCGACTTCTTGCCAGTTCCGGGCAAGCCCGAGCGTGCATGGCCCGCGTGGAAACGTGCTTTCTTGATGTTCCTTGAGGCGTCCGGCTTGGACAGTGTTGCGCCTAGTCGAAAAAAGGCGATCTTGTTTTCCATACTTGGGGTTGAGGGCCAGAGAATTGTTGACGCTTTTCAGCTCGATGAGACTCCCGCTTCCAAGGAAGGCGATGTTTTTGAAGTCTTTTTGAGTGCTATCGAGAAGCACTTTGAGCGGGCTTGACGAGGCACCTGCGGCTTGGTTTAATTTGAAATACAATGATTGGACACGTTTTCATTTTCAATATTTCTTTCCAGGAGCATGGTTGCGCTATAAGCACGCAGAATTCTGCAGATCTAGCAAATCTAACCAAGATCATGCGCGGTGTTTACTCGAAAACGTAACGCGCACAACTAAATTCGGTCCGAGCAGGTCATTTTAAGGCTGCGGTCCCACGGCAGCCATCTTGAACAAGGCTTTAGTTCAACCAATAGATGGCGACACGTACCCGTGGGGTGGCCGAAACATGGGTTCACAGTGGGATGGCTCGAGCACCATCACGTTCCCCTCGTGGCTTTGCTCGCGCCGCTGCCAGCTGTGCTCAGCTAGCTCAAGTAGCGTGGCCCAGCAAACGGATGTATGCGGAGATGCGGTTCGGCGTTTGTAACGGGCTTTCACAACAAATCTTACCAAGAAGGAATCAAATGTTGATTGACGTGTTAATATTCTATAAATGAAAATTTCTTCTGCAGGAATGCACGCTCAGTAAACTCAATCTTCCAAGACACGAGTGGAAGCGGACGTCAAGTCGCGATTTACGGTGCTTACCTCAGCATTTTAATGACGACTAAAATAACGTCACGAAATATTGTGTTTCACGGGGTCCGGCAGATGTTGTAAAGGTTGTTACATTATAGGTTCCCAGAAAACAAACGCCGTTGCAATATTTTCGGAAGTACCGACACACATAATGTTGTAAGTACAGCTTAGGAGGAAAATGATGAAAACCATCAGAAGAAATAGGAAGACGTTGATTTGCAATGATGACGCTATGAATGAACGGCGTTTAGCGACGGCAAGTTATGAGCGTTCGGGAATTTATAAGTTCACGTGATTGCTAACTATGGACATGCGTTCTTGTCGGGAGATGGTGTTGCGGTGATGACCTGATATCGGACGACTCGTGGCAGACGAACATGCAAGTTTCTTCTCGGCGAATGGTAAGTGTCCAGTGCCAAGCACAACACGTGGCTACCGACGTTGTCGACGTTTCGAACACTTACTGCTTTCGACAAAAGTCCTGGCACCTGCGCTAACTTTCTGGAAAGACTCGAAGTCTTCCTTGAGTCCAACGCCATCATGAACAGTAACTGAAGACGATCCACTATTCAATCGGTGGGCGGCGAAGCGTATCCGCATCTGCGGAGTCATGGACGATGCGTACTCTATGTGGTTGGAAGTTTATACGATGCCTGCCACGACGTCCAAACACGTCATTGACGTTCTACGGTCTCTTTTACCTACTTTTGCCCTACCGAAAATATTTTTCTCTGATAACGCGCCAAATCTTGCTTTAAATAAAATAAACAAGGTTTTGTAGAAAAAAAAAACCGGCATCAGGCATCACATTAGTGCACCATACCATCCTGCAACTAACGGGCATGCAGAACAGATGGTGTGCGAAATAAAAAAAAAAGTAAAAGCCGTTTACAACTCCCTGTAACACCGAATTAGAGCGCAGCTCTTGAGGAGGAGGAGGGAAGGGTACTGGGGGGGGTGAAGTGACCTGGGGGGGTCACGTGACCTTGGGGGGTCACGTGACGATGACGATGATGTCATTATTGACGTCACTGTTGACGCCATCAGTGACGATGATGATGCGGACTCCGATGACGTCACTGATGACCTCACCGGCATCCGCATCGTCATCATCATCATCACGGATGTCATCAGTGATGATGACGATGACGATACGGATGCCGGTGACGTCATCGGGGAGGTCACGTGACCTCGGCGATGGGGGTTCACGTGAACTCGGCGGGGGGGGGTCACGTGACCCTGGGGGTGGTCACGTGACCTTGTGGGTGTCAAGTGACAGGGGTCGCGTTACCCTGGGGAGGGGTCACGTGACCTTGGGGTGACCTTGGGGGGGGGTCGTGTGACCTTGGGGTGACCTTGGTTACGCCGACGCCGCTCAAGCCGGGAACGGGCCCCTAAGAGCTGCGCTCTAAAAAAAAGCCCTTTTGAAGCTTACGGAAGAAGCAGTTCAGTGAAGAATCGCCAGGTTGTTCCAGCAGCAAGCGACGGTCTCATCTTACACGGTAAAAACATCCGCCGAAGCAATATTCAGCGGACGAAGAGCCACACCCCTCGATGTCATGATACCATGGCTTACGAACGAAGATCGAGAGATTCCCAGATCGGGAGTAATTGCAGTTTATTCGGTCGGACAACTCGTCTACGTAAGAAATTTCATCGGAAGTCGGGCCTTCCATGTAAAACTTGAGTAGAAAAGGCTCTATGTTGATTGACCAGAAGGTTTCATCTCTCTGAATACGTTGGATGTCAATGCCCTTGAGTGTAAATATAACTAAATCACAAAACTCTCTTTGTGTATTGTGTAACTGCCCTTGCATTTCATAGTAGAAGCTATGGTGATGATTTGTACCTTTCGCACCAGGCTCCATTTTCTTATTTTTCACCTCATACTCCTTTGCGGTTTAAGTATGCTTCAAGAATCTTTTGGAACGGGACACTTTACGTCAACGAGGCCATTTGTTCCAAGTAGTCAATCAGGGAATTCTGCTAGAAATTCAATCCTCCTTTTAAGGAATAAGCCGCACTTCTGCACAGTGCAGTTGTAAAGCAGCATCCTCATTGATTCTACCATATTCTGTTGCGGGTGAAGAAAGTCTTTGGGTACACGATACTTGAAACAAGTCTGGCACTGTACGTTGTGGTTCGACACCCACTAATGTCGTCGTCGTTATAGAGCCTCATCATTTAATCATTACGTCGTCACCTCATATTGCTCTTCATCAACAGTAAGTACAATAGGCTATCGCCATATTACAATCCAAGAATTGAAAAATTGAGTTGTTCAGTCCTTCAACAAGTTTATTATTTATATAATGTTACTACGTTACATTACCTCGAGACGACCGACGTCCATCGTCGATCTTCAAATACTTATACCTGTATATAAATTAGACGCACAAGGGGAGGGGGGGGGAGGGGGGGGGGGGGGGGTCGGTGGCCGAGTGCATGGTGTAGCGCACACCAGCTCGGAGCACTTGGAGCGAAAGCTGGCGCTGCAGATGCCACCCCGCCCCTGCCCGTTTCGATCTGGAAGAGCAGCGTACCGGCGTGCGGTCGTGTGCATCAGTACTGCGTGGTGCACGTTAAAGACGCCAGGTTTGCGGTTGTACCGCACTGGCTAAACTGCTCATCTACAGCTGAGAGTCAGACGCCCACTAAGGCGGACTAACTTCCGGCTGTATAAACATACACACAACAATTTGCAATTAGACGCATAATAACAAAGAGCACAGCGTGCCGCCTCTTTCCTTGGATTCCTCTTTTTAAACCAGCGCAAGCTCGCGCGTTCTCTCTTTTGAGACGGTTAGTACGGTCGCACATAAAACCCACGTTTCACCTACCCGGCCGCTTCCTCCTTTCATTATGTGTAGTTGGTTATAACTAAATAAGCTATAATAATAATGTATTATTCATATTTACTTTCAGTTTCAGTCAGGGAGAAGGAGTTTTGCGGGAACTAGAGCAAATAAATGAGCTGCGCTTGGAGTATCGGCACTCTCTTCCCCGTCAGTGTTGTGAACGGCGCCCTTCTGGTGCTTGTGCAGTGCAGGCGCCAGAGCCGTTTATACTGAGAGAGTTTGGCCGATGGGCGGAGCTTGTTGGCCGCTAGAACAAGCGGATTTCGCGATAACACAATATGGCGTTACTTCTTTGTCTTGTTCATTCCTGAGAAATCGCGTAGAGTTCCTATGAGTCAGAGCCACAATATGGCGGACGGAAGTAGTCATCCCCCGGTTGTCAGACTACGCTGCTGTGGTTGTCAGACTGTAAAAATCTCCTTAAGAAGGCCAAACTCTCTCAGTATAAACGGCTCTGGCAGGCGCAACTGCCGATCATCAAGATTTAAAAGTGCGACATCCACAGCATTAGATTTGGTGTTAGGAAGCTCACGTAATGTTGCTTTGCTTTGTCGCACACTGTTTAAAGTTGAGGACGGAAAAGCGCTTCTTGTGATTTCAGATAAAGCTTCAAATAACTGGCAAACATGATTTTAAGCCACAATATGGCCAAGTGTCGCTACTCTGACGCGTAGCTTATCTAATGACACTATTCATGCTCTTGTTCAAGAGGCTTGTAATACCTGGAGGGGCCATGACGTAAGCCCCGTGGATTCCACAAGTCACTACCTTTTGACACCTGCCTCTTCCTCATTGTTCCCACTTGTGCCAGTAATACCCTTGTTATACGGGCGCACTTAACTGCAGTTACGCTAAGCCACAGTTAGCGCACAATACTGGCCGACAACATTCTTTGGCTATGCAGTCAAAGCTATGGGCGAACGTGCGCTTGAGCATCTTGAGCACACATCGAAGCAGTGCAGGAGCGCTCTCCACTTCTTCTGAAATAGCTGTCTGAGAGTATAGTGCGGTGACTGTGGTGCCATGTAACAGCAGTTAAACCTGAGTTAACCACGGTTAAGAATGCTCGTGTAATACCGCTGTTACACGGGCACACTTAACCGCGGTTAACTCAGCTTTAACTGCGGTTACGTGGCAGCACAGATGCCGCACTATACCCTCGGACAGCTATTTCAAAAGAAGTGAAGAGAGCGCGTGCAGTGCTTTCATGGGTGCTCAAGATGCGCAAGCGCACGTTCGCCCATAGCTCTGACTGCATCGCCGCAGAATGTTGTCGGCGAGTATTGTGCGCTAACTGTGGCTTAGCGTAACCGCAGTTAAGTGTGCCCGTGTAACAAGGGTATAACGGGGGGTATAATTAGCTACAGTTCAGAGTAACGATAGTTACTCTGAACCGTAGCAACCATGATTTAAGCCATATTGTGGCTTAAAATCATGGTTGCCAGTTACCTGAAGCTTTATCTAAAATCACAGGAAACGCTTTTCCGTACCCCACAAATGTTTAAACAACCCGCGACAGAGCATTGCAATATTGCATCAGCTTTCTAGCACCGCATCTAATGCTGAGGAAGTCGTCCTTTTGGATCATGACGATCGGCAGTTGCGTTTGCTCTGAACAAGACCCAAAATGTCGGCGCCCAAAACAATTCCGGGCACGGAATGCCGATACTTTAAAGCTCATTTAGTGACTCTAGACATGAAGTGAACTCGGGTGTATTATTTTCCTCTTCGTCTTTATTGTTTATTGATTTCAATCATATCGAATAATGAACACATTATATCACGCTACACG
This sequence comes from Ixodes scapularis, assembly GCF_016920785.2. Lineage (NCBI taxonomy): Eukaryota > Metazoa > Arthropoda > Arachnida > Ixodida > Ixodidae > Ixodes > Ixodes scapularis. The sequence goes on from NW_024609898.1 coordinate 111,202, forward strand.
TGAGTAATTATTTGTCTTAGATTTATTAATCAGACCCAGTACTTAAACCATTCATTTTTCGATAGTAAATCTTCAAATATATTTTTTAAATGTGAAGGTAAAAAGACACGGAGATTGATGATGATACAGACGCCAACGCCGCCTTCGGAAATTTTTTGAACACTAGAAATCAGCAGTTTGTCTGCCATCCGCCAGGTAGCGCAACAAAACACCCAAACAGTTTTTAATTGTTTTTAAAATTAGCTAAGCTCTATACCTATTAAGAAACCAAAGCAAGATCATTGTGAAAATTGAATACATCACAATGTATATCTATTCCAAGCAATAAATGTTATTAGATGCCAATAAATCAGTTTGATGTCCAAAAAAGATATGCATAAAAAATAGGTAAGTTTGAAGGGTTCCTGGAGCGTTATGACTTTGAAAATGAAAAAAAGCCATCGTCCACCTCTTGGGCAACCATTGTAGCTCTAAATGTTATAAAAGATTTTGTCATAGCTTAATTATTTCCTCAGCGGCATTTGAAGTACCATGACTCGAAGCCCAAAAAAGTGCTACGTTTGATACAAAATATCTAAACAAAAAAATTTTACAAAACATTAATTTTTTTTTCTGCATATTACCAATTATAAGCACTACATCTGTAGCTAATTTCATTGCCCTAGCGCTTGTCATTAAAAACATATTCGTGCTGAAAAATGTCAATTTTAGGGCAATATTTGGAGGGATGAAAAAAACAAAGTAGTGCAAATACCAAAAAAGTGTATCGTTACATTCTGCTCCGACATCATCTTAACAAAACTGCTATATTGGAACCGTGCTATCTTTAATGGATTGTTCATAAAACATGAACTAGCGGAGCAAGTGAGGGTCCGCGCCATCATATTCGCAACGCTACAAACACGCATGAACAGTAAAAACCAACACATACATAATATCAAATGAAAGAGTTTTGCATTGCCTTTCGAATGACATTAATCCCACAAAACAGTTTTTAAAAGGAGATGAGTAATGACCTGCCAAAAAGTACCTAAACTGTCACATTCAGTGGGACCGTGGCCTTAAGCGTACGCTATACCATTGCGTATTGCGTACGTAAGAGCCAGCAACGCTATACTAAAACTGTCTACTGTCTACTGTTTTCTTTTTATGGCGGAACCAAGTAGCGGGGTTATGGCTACTAAACTTGCAGTTTGTAAATCTTTTCTAAAGACTTGTATATGCCAAGTTAAGTTGGATCGCACAGTGCATGTTTTTCTACGTGCGTTGTTACGGTGCAAAACCCAGTGATGGTGAAGTTTGTTGCATGCATATTTAAGGTACGAATAGTCAGGACAAAAGATGGGAGAGTGTCAGTTGTGCTGACCAGGTTTTTTTTTAACTTTTACCATGCTCTAGAGAAATTCCTTTATACGGGCGCTGGGGCGAGCTGGTGATTCATCTCGAGGTAACAGTCCACAAGACAAGTACAAAACGAGAGACACGTGATGAGACAAACATAACCTGTGACTTACAACTCCGTTGTATTATTTTTCTACTTTCTCTTCACAAAACAACTTTAACTACGACATAGTTATAAATGAAAACAACGAAAAACTTCAAAGGTGTTTCTTAGAAGCAATAGCGATCATCGGGGGAGGGCGCTAAATATTCGAATTCTTCTTTTTTTTCATATAGCGTTACGAATGGGCTACTGACACGATTATCTTCTATACTTCGTCTCACGCTACGATGGACTAAAGGCAAAAGCTACGGACCGCCAGATCCAATCACGAGCTACAGGGGATGGGTGAAAAGTGGTTCGAATCGAAGAGCACTTAGTGACTCAAAACTTTACATAAAGAAAGCCACGACATAGAGGATCTTTGCAGCGTTGAAACTATAGAAATAATGCGGCGCTTTTGGATTCGAGCATTATACGTTCACTTCTAATCATTGTTAAGCGTGTCATAGTATAGCATGTAACGTGATTGGACGTGGCTGCCTGTGGCCTTGAGCTTTAGTCCATCGTAGGATGAGACAAAGTATAGGCGCGCAATCATTTCTGCCTTCTGCCTCTGGGTTTCTCTGATGAGCGGGTTCCTGCTCTTAGCTCTGACGGTACACTCCTCGAAATCTGCTGAGCACCCGCAATCCCTGCAATAGATGCCGAGATGCCCAGAAATGATTTCGCGGGTGTTAGAATGGTGTTAATCCATTAATCCTGCAGCGGTCACTCGAGTTCATCGAGTGACCGCTGCAGGATTAATGCGGCGTTGCGATCGCCATTTGGCGCTTCAGCTGGGCTCTTTGGAACGCATAGTTATGAAACGAAAATATAGATGGCGCTTCGAACGACGCTTGGTGGATTGAAGTGAGTGAGGGGGGGTACCCCCCTCCTCGGCAGTTCCGCAACTGAGGTCATCTAATAACGTTGCACCAGGGTCACAGTGACGTCACGAGGGTCACGAGCGACGTCACGAAGGTCACGAGCGACGTCACGAGGGTCACGAGTGACGACACAAGTGTCACGAGATAGGACTAGGAGAGTATTTTTTCTGCTAAATATAGCAAAAAAATTCTGATTGAGCGGAAATATTTCGGAAATATTTCCTTGCTATCTTTAGCAGGAAAAATTCCCCGCTAAATTTGGCGGAAAGGTTTCCCCACTAAATTTAAGTAATACATTGCCCGCTAAATTGAATGAAAAAAATTCCCCGCTAAATATAGCGTAAAACGTTTCCCGCTAATTTTTACGAAAAAACTATCTCGCTATATTTAGGAGAAAAAAAAATTCACGATGAATAGGAGGGTAGCAGGAGTGGAGGAGCGGAAAGGGGGAGGGGCATACCCTCCACTTCATATCCTCCCCTCTTCCTTAAGAACTGCGCTCTAATTCGGCATTAGAAGGATTTGTGATCGTTTTCAATTTTTTATTCTCTAAACAGATACAAAATGGGGTTCATATTTTTCTTCAGGATTTTTTGAGACACGACATTATGGTTTGCATAGTGTTTCTTTCATTCGATTCTTCACAGCCATCGATGTAATCAAGTATTTCTTCAGAGCACGTGCTTAGCAGTTTCTGAAACTTGCCCATTTCTTGCTCATTTACCTGGGGGAAATTGGAGATGATGTAATCATTTCGTTTTTTCTTTTTTTTTTAAGTCAGCAGGTCGGAAATTTTAATAACATAATTTTCGAGGGGTGTCCAAACAGTGTTTAGAATCGGATTGCGCAGCGCCATATCAACTTTCAAAAATGTAACGAGAAACGGTATGTTGTGTGGTTTACTACATGGTCCCTGAGAGATTAGAAAACGCAGGACGGGGTGAATCTTGAGCATCTTATTACTTCTCTTCAGCCAATGGGATTGCGGCGCTAACCGATGAACACACTGAAAAACGAATCACAAAAAAGCATGGACGTAAGAAGACCATCCCTGGCCTTCTAAGCTATCAATGATCACGTAGCTTTGTGAAGGTTATGAATGACTCAACGCTGTTCGATTAGAGCCGCTAGGTGTCACTGCGCACATAAAGTTAATCTGGGAACCACTAACTGCACATCCATGGTAAATGTACGACTTCCTACATTTTATGCCCCGGAATCATTTTCAGGAATGAAAAGACTTGTAGGTTCGAGATTTCACGATTCGTTAAAAAGTTAGGAGTATTTCAAACCGTGGCTTAAATTCTGATCACTTTTCTTGATTTGGGTGTATTTTATTTATCGTAGTCATGTTTTCGAAATGGCGATAATACGCCATATTTTCTGTAGAAAACAAGATACAAAGCATTCCATGCCACAAAACCCTTTATGTGATATTACGTGCAACAAGACTGCACATGTTCGGTTATCAATTCATAACAATTCAATACCATCATTATGCTTACAGTTCGTGGAGATAGTTCTATTAATTATGGCTAAGATATTTTGTTGCTACAATTCAATCGCAATATTGTCAGTAATTTCTTACTTTTGTTACTGTCAAATGAGTCTGAACTTCAGCAGACGATTTGTGACCTTTTACATTTCCTTGGTTGTTGTCAACATTAACACAAATGCGCATACTAATACTGCGGTGGTTGTCTTTTTTGGGATATTTCAATAGACACTACAAATAATAAACATGATTGCATTAATTTAGTAATTTGAGCTAGTTTGTACCTCATCGTGGTAAAACCGCGCATAGAGCATGGGAGAAGAGAAAGGGGAGGCAGAACGAAAGAACGCAAACCCCTGAGACAGTGCACTAACCCCTGAAAGGGTGGTTGAAAAGATTATATGCTCTTCTGAGGCTGACAAAAGAAATTGAGAAAAAAAGCGTCGGTGCTGATCTCGAAAAGAACGGATACACGAGCACCTTTATCCAACGCGTTGCCCGTCATCAAGCTCGAGATCACGAACACCAGCAACCACAAGCATGCACGCAGCCACGCTCAACCTCGCGGATCTGCGTACTCTGCATCAAAGGAACAAGCGAGGCGCTGCCACGCGTGCTAGCCAAAGAAGGAATCAGCGGGTCCCACAAGCCTATATTCACGCTTGGGTTACTCATGCCCCGCCCAAAAGATCGCCCTCCGAAAGAAAAAAAACGCAGGGCGTGGTGTATAAGATCCCTTGTGCAAATTGTCAGCCACTTACATCGGCGAGACAAAGAACTTTAAGGAAAGTATACGCCAACATAAAAACGACTTTCGCAAGCTCGACCTCGTGCGCAGCGCAGTCGTTGAGCACTGCGAAGTCAAGGACGACCCGATTAATTTCTACTACACAAGCATTATCGACGCAGAGACTAATAACCGACATAGGCTTCTCGTCGAGTCCTGGCACATTCAAACCAACAGAATGTGTAAACGGGCTTCGCCATATCCGCGAAAGAAAAAGATCGAGAAATGCTGCGCATCCCTGAAAGAAGAAGAAGACCTAAAAACGACGCTCCTCAACGGCCACAGTCACCCCTGACGAAGAAACATGTAGGTTCGAAACGTAGGGCTCCTACATGTTTATAACTCGGTTAGTTGCCATACTTTAATTATTACGTTTTCCAACAAGAGAGATTTCTCTCAAATGTGCAACTTGAAAAAATAATATTGATTTATTTCACAATACTGCAAGCTCCCTAGGGTCCCATCAGGAGCGTATACAGTTTAATAGCACAAACGAAATCGCATTCGTGAACACATAAATTATTTGAAATAATTACTAACAATATCTTAACTTTGAATAAGGGCTCCACAATTATGGCTATCAACAGTGTTCTTCAATAGGCAGTTCCAATAAAAAAATTAATTGGAGTGCATTTCGTGAGAAATTAAAGTCTTCGTGATGCCCACTTATCCTATCGTTGTGACCATTCCAGCCCAGTTTCAGAAATTACGTTTAACCTACACTAGCTCACCTTACGGTCATAATATGCGCATATTGAAACTTAAAGTTTTATATTATTGTCTGGCCGTATCTTCCTAAAAATAGCAAGGAAAAACGTTCTCTCTGTCTGATAAGTCCTTTTACGTGGTTCTTTATTTAAATATAAATGTAGCGTGATGGCCAAGAAGCGACAGCGTTCGGTCTTAAGGTACGTTTATACTTAAACGTAACGTCGACGGGTGCTGCGTAACACAGCGCGCACTGATTCTGACTGGTCGCAGATATCGAGTTCCTGGTCGCCGGCCAATGAAAGGCGCGTGTTCTGCGATACGCTGCGTTCACTGCGCTCAACGTCGGAGTATAAACAGCCCTTTAGGCTACGATTTCTTTTATATCTGTTCGCGTTTCCCTGGCGCGCGCTCTCAGAGCGCGCTGCTTCTTCTTCGCCGTGGCGATACTAGCAATCATCACACTATCCCCCTTTACGAGGAAGTTGCCATCCCGGCACTAGGCTTCTCATGCTAGAAGCACTCAATCGCAATACCGGGCGTGTCGACTCAATGTTTCTCGTGGCCGAAGGACGTATCGCTCTGCTGGCTTTGCCTGCTGTGTCACATCTATAGGCAAGTCCGTTGGAGTGACGTCCTCAGGGGGCAAAAAAAAACGACTGGAACTTGATCGTCGTCCAAAAGTTCGGCACCGTTCGCTGGTGGCGTATTGTGCTGACCTCCGTCAGTGCCCTGGTCACCGTTTCCTTCTACTTGGTCGCCAACGTGAAGCTCGTTGTCGAGGATGTCTAACAGCGGTGGGTTCTCATGAGCGTCGTCCAGGTTCGGATCCTTAGCTGCTTGTACCGGTGGTAGACTTTCGACCGCATCGACGTACATATCATCACTTTCAATGTCTATTATGTCTGGGTAGTCTGGGACTAATGGGCGAGTAGGAGTCGGGTCGTTATTTTTGTTTTCTGTGATGATTATATCGGTGAAGTCTTTGAGTGCTGGTGCAGATAAAGGCAGGGCGTTATCCGTGACGTGTTATAACGTCCTGGCAGGCAACAAGTCTGGCTCCTTCCCATCGGCTAACCGCTTCAAACGGTTCTTTAAATCGACCGGAAAATTCGGTTTCTTTACCTATCGCGCTACGACTTTGTGCAGCGTTGCCCACAGATGGTGCATTTTTTTTTTTCGTAAAATTTGCAAAGAGCGAAATTACCGGAGGAAAAAGTAAAGAAAGACAAAGGCTTAGCTCCTACGGAAACGCAGCGAAGCCACCGTTCTGCAAACAACACGGCGCCGTTTCGCACGTGAGACAAGAGATGGCGCAAGCGGTCGCGACGACAACTGCCGCCAACGAACGAGCAGACGACGCCGAGAACCGGCGTATTTAGCAGACAAGGAACTGCAGTTCCTTGGTGTTACCGCGCTTGTAATTGTTTTTGCAACTGTCGCCGCCTGCGGAACGCGTGCCGCTTTTGAGTCGAAAAGATTGTCTGCTAAAGACGCTGGCTCTCGGCGCCGTATGCTCGTTCCTTGGCGGCGTTCGTTGCGCCATCTCTTGTCTCCGGTGCGAAACGGCGCCGTGCAGTTTGCAGACCGGTGGCGTCGCTGCGTTTCCATAGGAGCTAATTCTTTTTCTTTCTTTACTTTTTGTTCAGGTAAGCTCGCTCTTTGTAAATTTTACAAAAAAAAAAATGCACCACCTGTGGGCAACGCTGCACAAAGTCGTAGCGCGATAGGTTAAGAATTTTGCGGTCGATTTAAAGAGCCTGGCGTTGCCTTGTATCACCCTGTAGAACGTTTTACTGGCTGCCCTGCAGGTATATATTATAGACAAAAATGTCAAAACCGCTCAATTGAATATCTCGCGGTAAAAAAAAAAAAAAACCTAAATTTGCCAATAAGTGCGTTTTGGCGCATAAACAGCCGTTTATCTCTCCCTGGGGTGGTCCAAGTAAGAATAGAAAAGATGGCGGGTTTCGAAGAACAATCGACTGTCTTTTATTTCTAAAACTATAATCAAAGTAATTTTTTTGCTTCAAGCCAGGAAACATTTTTTTTTGAAGGGCAACTCTCGCACGACAACCCGGCGTCGCTTCTTAACGCCTCTTCGTCACACAGCACGCCACCGGCGGCGATACCTGACACGATTGGGTCCAAAGAAAGAATGGAGTTTACTGCCGCTGCCCTTTGTCCGTCTTTTCAGCTGCAAGGGAAGAAACGGCGGGCATCGTGTTGATAATCGGAGGTTAAAGCCTCCTGAACCATTCGTTGCTGACAAACGCGCCCGATATTGCAGCCACAACCACAGATTTGTTCCAAAGCGAGCGGCGCTCACTCACTGGGGCACCGCCCTGTTTCCCCGCATCCCTACCGAGCCAGTCACGTGATTTCAAAATCCCTCTCTTAAGTACTGCGGCTAACTTTTTCCGCGGTCAGCGCTTCGAGCAAACCGGCCCAGACCTGTGCTGTCACCGACCTTAAACAATTTTCTTTAAGCAGAAGACGTAGATTCTTCGCTGGACCGGAACGACACTGACGGCAGTCCCGTTCCGGAAACCCCCTTGTCTCCACAAAGGCGGCGGCATAACCTGCGTCGTCGGTGACACGAAGAGAGAAGAACCCTTTTTTTAGACTCCTTGGCTTGGCCTCTCTTGCATTTTGGGGGCATTTTTCTACTTCGACGGCTCTGCTCCCTTTTCAAGAGAGGAGGGAGAAGATTGTGTACAGACCTCAGATTAGTTATTTCAGGTGGTTTCATTTGAAATCAACTACGCTTGTCGGGGTGGGTCTTTCGATTTTTGTTTGAAAAAAAAAATATATATATATATATATGTAATTTTCCCATTCCTAAAAAAAACAAAACCGCTTTTCAAATTTTTTTTTTTTCGCTTTACAAACAGTTATTGAGTGGAGCAGCGTGAAAATCAGTTTTTTAATCCGGGATTTTTCCACCCAGTTCTGTACGCTGGTATGCGGGAAGCACAAAAACCTCACGGTAAGTTTTTGTGCTCTTGTATGTTATTTGGACTATTTTTTAGTTTAACGGAAAATACTTTTGTATTTTTGTTTATTGATGTAAAAAATGCCAAACATTGCCTCTTTGATAATCCGGTGACTTCTTCAGAGCCTTGTAACTGATGAGTTATATTTGTCACTTATTAAATACTATGCGGGTGTATCCGTAATAATGGGCTATGGGCGGGAATAAGTTTAGTTTAGTTTATTTTCACTGAATGTTTTATATAAAATTTGAAATATCGTAAAAAAATGAAATTAACCTATACTTTGAACCGACTTTATCAAAAAAGTCCAGTTTTTATGTCGTTCAATTTTTTTATTATTGCTGCCGATCATATGAACTTTCAATTGGCTTGATGCGATTTCCCCTTTTTTTTTCGTTGTATCTTCTCTAGAAGTGATCGAAATCGCTCCCACGAGACAATGCGGTGAGAACTTCAGAGTCTTGTAACTCATGAGTTATTATATTTGTCGCTTACCAAATACCATGCGGGTGTAGCCCTATACATGGAATATCGACGGGCATAAGTTTATTTTATTTTATTTTTACTATTTTTTTATATAAAATTTGAAATATCGTCGAAAATGAAATTAACCGATATTTTGAACCTACTTTATCGAAAAAAGCCATTTATTATTTCGTTCAATTCTTTTATTATTGTTACCGATCATACGAAATTTAGAGTTGCTTGATGCAATTTCCCTCTTTTTTTTTTTCTTGTTTTATCTTCTCTACAAGTGATCGAAATCGCTCCCACCTTCTCAGAATAGCCAAACGCAGTTCAAACAGGTCGGCTTCGCTGCAAAAACTACACTGCTTATTTGTGTGTTCAAATGCAGCGGTTAAATTCATTTTGATTGAAAACACTGGTGCTTGGCTATATATTGTATTTTATTTTAATAATGATAATAATAATAATTTTATTGCAAATGAACATAACATGTATGTTAAGTCTGACCTGCCTAAGCCACATTGGGCTTGACTGGCAGCGTCTTAAAATCAGTCAAACCATGCCGTTCGCAAAAGGAAACATCTAAAATAAAATCCACACAAAAAATCAGAATAACAAAAGCAAACTAGTGAGCACTTTACTATCTAAAATTTTTCAGGGCTTTCTTGAGCTTGTATTTTGTTCTTAAATTTAGAATACTAGAAGGTAGTTTGTTCATAAATGCTGGTACATAGTAACTCCGAGCTCTTTTTCCAAATCTTGTCGAACATCGAGGTAACCGGTAACGCTCTTTGGGTCTAAGAATACGAGAAGGGACATATGGAACTTTAAATTGACTATCCCAAAAATGCCTATGAACAACAGTTTCCATCAAGAGCGAGTTAAAATCAGGCAAATGCAGTGCTTTAAACACATCAATGTCCTTATCAAGGCATAAATCATAGGAAATGTTCTTTAGCAAAGAACGCAGAATTGAATTAATTCTAATTTGCCAACGCAGAGCACAATGACCATACACGGTAATACCGTAACGGAGCATACTGTAAACAAGAGCATGTACAACAATTTTTCGAACGGATAGTGCCATAAAAAATCTCATGTTGTATAGCAAACAAGGGACTGCACGAATTTTCTTGCACACATGAGCAAGATGAGTGTTCCAGGTTAGGTCACTGTCAAAGAATAGGCCAAGATATTTTATAGAAGATATATGCTGTATAGGATTACATGCACATGATAGGCACCTGGACGTATGTAATCGTAAAGAACAGGTCATATTAACTTTTTTCAAAAGGTTGTGGAAACATACTAGCTGCGTTTTGGATGCATTATTTTTAATTAAATTAGCTTCAAACCAGTCCATAGTTTTAATTGCCGCAGTTTGCAAAGACGAAAAGGCATCTGAATAATTGGACGCTCTAGATAAAATAACGGTGTCGTCAGCATATTGAAATAGCGAAACTGGTACCACCATGGAGAGGTCATTAACATAAAGATTATATAACAGTGGACTTAAAACCAAGCCCTGGGGGACACCCGCTTTGATTGAAAAGAATCCGCTTTGATACCCTCCAAATGAAACACATTGACGCCTATCCTGTAGAAAGTTTTCCAGTAAATTTAAAAAAGAACCGCGAAAGCCTAAATTTGAAAGCTTTGTTATCAAAATGTGATGGTTAACACTGTCAAATGCCTTGCGGACATCAAGGAACACTGCGCAGGCAACTTGATTCCGTTCAAAAGATAAATTGAGCATGTCAGAAAAGTCCTCAAGGAGCATTTGAGTGCATCGGCCTTGTATGAATCCGTACTGATAAGGAGATAGTAAACTGTGTATATCTAAAAAGCTATTCATAGTTATCCACATATGTTTTTCCAGGATTTAGCAAAGCAAGACAGAATGGAAATAGGTTTATAATGTTCTACGTTATTTCGCGCGCCTCCCTTGAATAATGGAATCACCAAAGCTGTTTTCATTGCTAATGGAATGATACCATTAGATATTATGTGATCAAAAATCGAAAGTAGAACAGCCCTAATCCCTTCAAAATTTCTGCACAACTCATTAACTGAAATACCGTCGATACCTGGAGATTTATTGGGCTTAAGGCTAAAAAGGATTGACCTAAGCTCTTCAGAGAGAAGAGGAAGATAAGCCGAGTCTAAGACACTTTTGTTTAAGGTACATGAAGCTGGGTGTTGCCCTGCAATACCTGATACTTGAGAGAAAAATCGTTAAATTCATTAGCAATACTCTGTCCATCAGTAGAGAATTGCGAAAGAAGGTAGCTATCATTGCTTTTAGTGTACTTCTTCGTACCATGGAGATCGTTGATGAGCGACCAAGTTTTTGTTTATATCAGAACGAGCGTCCTTAAATTTATTTCTAAAGTGCATGCGTTTGGCCTGACGGATCATGGCATTAACCTTATTTCTGTATTGCTTAAATTTCAATCGTAGCATAGTGTTACCGGGGGAGCGTTTTGACTGTGCCCATAAAATATCTTTTTCTTTGATGGCTGCCAATATTTCTGAAGACATCCACTTCTGGTCTATGTTACGATGTTTAATTTTTACGGTGCGTGTAGCCGCCTTTTTAAAAAGGTTAGACTGAGCTACAATCTGTCCATAACCGTCAGCTGGAGATGTAGTTAGAAGAAAAGTATTCCAATCATGTTGCTCCAGAAGTTTATCGAAGTGCCTGGGATCAACTATTGACAACTCCCTCACAGCGCCAACATAAGTCAACGGCTTAGATATCTGTGTTAATGAACAACAGACAAAATAATGATCAGCAAGTTTGGTTTCAATAATTGCAGACTGAATTACTACGTTCTGTGCTCGTACGTTTATATGATCAATGCTACATACCACCAACTGGCCAGAGATAAATTCCTCCCGTGTTGCCTTCTGAATTGTTGCTTTTAGGCCCCATTTAGACAAAACATCAAGATAGTCTGCGACTATGGTCACTGTGGGACCAAGTACGTCGATATTAATATCGCCGTTTACACATACAAGCTCTTCAGATGAAAGAGTGGACAAAGCTAAATCGAATTCGGCCAGAAATAACCGTGCATTACAGCACGGGGGACGATAGATTGAGAAAAGGACCAGGGATAACAAAGGAGTGCTTAAGTGCAGCGTAACTACTTCTGCCTGTTGGAATGAAAATTTTAACTCGGCCACCGACCAACTATTTTTTTATAAACACAGCCACACCACCTCCTCTTCCCATTGGACGAGTATAGGAGAACACCTGATAGCATGGCATTTTATACTTACAGAAACTGTCCGAAGAAATGTTAATCTCGGTCAGTACAAAAGCATCAAAACAAGAGTAAAAAGGGGAGATTAACGCGAGAAAATGGTCCCAGTATTTCCGGATGCTTCGGATATTAACATGGGTAATACGAAAAGTATTACCTTTGAAACTTGTAAAAAAGTTCTGTACTTCTGAAAATGAAACAAAAGTACGAAAGTCATCACAGTCCATAATCAGACGGTCCTCTCTGGATCCAATATCCTTTTAGTTTATCAGTTCAAGATCGTGTTCACAGCTGATGCGCATTGGGTTGCCATCTTGCCGCTTGGCAAAGATCTTGCCATTTCGAACCCAAACATACTTGAATCTTTTCTCCTTTCCCCGTGTTCGAGCCTTCCAGAACAGGTTTCGGTTGCTTTGGATGAGATTCTCGTTAAAATAAAGCTGGGGTAGAGTTCTCGCTTGTGCGAGTTCGCGCAGACCGCCACGTGCCTTCATCCATATCTCTCGTGCAGCTGATGACGAAAATCGAACCAAAATCGGGGGGATCTTATCCTTTTTGCTTGGGAGCCTGTGGACAGCCACTATGTCACAAGGTTGAAAAGACGTGATTGACAGTTTGTCTGCGAGGTCAAAAACGGATTTTTGAGGTCTTCATTGGTTGACACCGGCATGCCATGGATTTCTAAATTAGGCAGGCCGTTGTACTGTTCAGCGTCGTTTAACTCGACCTGGAGATGGGAGATGCATGCAGCGTTCTGAGACAACATTCTTCAGTTGAGTCATCTGTGCTTTCAGGTCTTTTATTTCCTTTTAGAGCGCAGCTCTTAGGGGCCCGTTCCCGGCTTGAGCGGCGTCGGCGTCGCCGTCGCCGTCGCCCTCGGCGTAACCAAGCTCATCCCAAGGTCACGTGACCCCTCCCAAGGTCATCTCAAGGTCACGTGACCCCAAGATGACCCCACGTGACCCTTTGAAGGTCACGTGACCCCAAGGTCACGTGACCCATCTGAGGTCGCGCGACCCCTCTGAGGTCACGTGACCCCTCTGAGGTCACGTGGCCCCCGAGGTCACGTGACCCCCAAGGTCATGTGACCCCTCCCAAGGTCATCTCAAGGTCACGTGACCCCAAGGTCCCCACGTGACCCCTCTGAGGTCACGTGACCCCTCTGAGGTCACGTGACCCCTCTGAAGTCACGTGACCCCCCGAGGTCACGTGACCCCTCCAGGTCACGTGACCCCTAAGGTCACGTGACCCCCTGAAATCACGTGGGGGTCACCTTGGGGGTCACGTTACCTTGAGGTGACCCCCATGAGACACCCAAGGTCACGTGACCCCCAGGTCACGCCTCCCCGAGGTCACGTGACTCCCCTCCCCGAAGTCACTTGACACCCCCTTCCCGAGGTCACGTGACCCCCCCCCCCGGAGCATATTAAAGAATGAGGGGAGGAGGAGGAGAAGGGGGGGTCTACCCTCCCCTCAGTACCTTTCACTCCTCCTCCTCAAGAGCTGCGCTCCGATTCGGCGTTACAGGGATTTGTAAACGGCTTTCACTTTTTACTTGTTGTCATTTCAACAAGTAGCTGGTCATATTGGCCTGAGTTGAACTCCACGGAGGTCTTCAGCTCGTTCACAGTGGCCTTCACTTCTTCGAATGTTGTTTTTAAGGTCAACAGGTCATTCACTTGGGCTGGTAGTCCAAGGAGACTATCTACTTTGTCCTTAAGTGAAAGAAGTTGATCCAGCTTTTCGTTCACTTCAGCAAACTGAGCTGACAGGTTCGCAATATCCAACTGTGAGGAGACCTTATCAGGGGCCGATGACTCCCGTCCGTCTTTCGCGCGACATGACCGACAGCGCCATTTTTCTCGTTTCTTAGTTCCCACAACCTGGAACGTAGATTCCGCCACACCTGAGCAAGGAGTACCCATGTGGTACGGAAAAGGGCATTCTACGCAGGTTAGAAAGCGTCCACCATCAGGCAGCAGTTTTGAGCATGCTATGCACTCTTTCACAGGCATGGTAAAGTGGCAAACGAAAAGTGCGAATACTTGCTGCAGTTGGGTGAGGCAGACGTCTTCGCTTGTGATGACTGTTGCCGGTGAAAGCCACGCAGTTCCTTGAAGGCGCGGGTAACAGACGAGTCAGCTTCCGTGATGCGATACCTGGGTCGTTCTTAGCATATCGAGAACGAATGTGATCCCGTAGAAAGGCAGAAGTCCGTCACCAGACTGGAGGTCGCCGGATGATTATAGCGGTAGTCGAGTCCGTGGCACAAATCTGTAGTTGGCAAGTCACTTGTGAGTCATCAGGATCGTTAGGTTGGACATTTGAGAAAAGGTACATGGAAGTGACGTAATGCAAAGGAGGAGCGTATCCTAGCAACACTCACGTGGCGGCTCTGCCCACTTCGACGCCGCTACGTCATCGCAAACTTGACACCCGTCACCCGTTTCAGCGACGTCCGGAGCCAACCACCGACGAGCGGAAGTAGCTACGCATTCCCTGAGGCGTCCCTACGCGCGGGATACGGGGTAGGATTTACTACGACGCGGGGAGCAGTTCCTGCGTTTAGCAAAGGAACGGCAACCAATCCTGTGCGTCGCTGGCCGTCGCATCTGTTCTAGTACAGGTAAAAGTATTGAAAAACAATCAAAACCTTTTGGGCGTTGTTAAAACAAACCGCTTTTTTGTCCCCTTTTGCAATACATTTAAGAATTAATTTGAGAGAAAGTTGTTCCAATATTATGCGGGATGTGCGCTACGCGCCTTCTTCAAACCAAAATGTCGAACCACGAGGAGCCGGGTGTGCCGGGGGCAGCGGAGGGGTCGGCGGAACCAACGGGGAGCGCGCGAGTGACGGCTGCTTTAGTCAGAAACAATTTTTTTTATCTTTCGAGAACTTGCTATTGCTGTGCTCAAATAAGAATGTTTGGCGCAACATCTGTGATAATTCTTTCAAAGTGGTCCAGTGTTTATATGGTGGTATGCTAGTCAGAGAATATCTATATATTTTTTTTCCTTTCGAAATTTAACTACTGTGCTCAAATAAGACCGGAGTGTTCAACAAGATATCTGTGATATATACTTAAGATTGCCCAATTGCTTACATCGTTCCAGTCGATGCTCAGTTTTACTTCCAAGAATGAAATATTACATTCCATGTTATCACACTTTTATTCATGAAGTCACAGGTTTTTCTTTAAGAAATAAAGCAATTTTCAAAACGAACTACATGTGCACTGTCTTGAGATAACACAATCACCTAACTTTGATGAAGTACCATAAAAGAGATAATAAAATGGAGCAGAAGGCAAGACGCTTTGAAGCATTTGTAAAATGAAACAATGTCCATGACAACAATATCCCTGGTTCAATCAGCAACTAAGAAAGCAATCTCTGCAAAAGCAAGCATTTCTTTCTAGAGGTAGTCTAAATTACTTCTGAGTTCTTTGCAGGGGCAATCCAGATGACCTGTTGGTCTGGCAACTAAACCTCCGAACCTTTTCTGTCACTGTCGACTGCGTCTCGTGCCTTCTGCTCATAAAAATAAAAAAAAAGGCTGTATCGATTTCACCGCGATGCACTCGACACGTATCCGGAGGCAGCACGCTGGCTGTGCGACGAACTTCACAAGGTGTAGGAGCTAAAGAGAGTATGTAGCTTGTGGACGGCCATGACTGTGGAGCAGGAAGCGAAGTGTGCACTTTACGGCTTCCACGGGGAGGGCTTCACTGAGGGCAAGAATGTGACGGGGTCCTTGGTGGTCAGGACCTCAGTCGTGGTGGCGAGAGGTTCCCTGTCGCTGGCGGCGTCCGTGCTGGGCACCACCGCAGCGAGGGCGCTGAGGGGCTTCCCGACGGAGTCCCTGGTGGTCGGGACTACCGTCGTGGCGGCGGACCCCTTGCGTGTGGCGCTCCGCACGGGCACGTCTGCGGCGGGTTCCGAACCGGGCGACAACGCGCTGCCTCAGAGCCTTCACCCCGTCCGAGAGGCCGACCGGAAGGCCGACCGGAGGGCCGGCAGGAGCCAGCCTCTCGGGAGCCGACGCTGACCTCTCCAAGCTCGGCTCAGAGCCGTCCGAGCTCGGCTCAGACTCCAACTCTGACTCTTCAGGGTCGGAGTCTGACTCCGGTTCTGGCTCGCTCGATGCAAGGCAGATGTTGTGGAGCACTGCACATGCCGAAATAATGGCGGTGGCTGTTGAAGGGTGGTAATACAGAGCCCGGTGCCTTTACAGACACCGGAATCTGTTTTTCAACAGGCCGATGCAGCGCTCCACAACAGACCTGATCGAGGAATGCGCCTTATTAAACCGGCCGAGAGCGGTGGAGGTCGCGTGGTTCCCGGGGACAGGGGTGATGAGCCAAGGCTCCAAGGGGTAGCCGCTGTCACCTGTACATGTAGAGGATGGAACATATTACATTCTCTACTTTTTAAAATGAAAGGCAAGAAAACAGCAAAAACAGCTGTGTGCAACTATGTCAATTATAATGTAACTTAAGTGTGACTTAAAAGTGTGTTAATATTTCTGCACTACAGTATCAGTTTACTTTATGATTAATTAGCACCAGCTTGCCTGCAAACTCCCTGTTATTTCATGTAACTATGTGTTTTCCTGGTGGGTTGTATGGGATGTGTGCACGATTCCTTAGGGGTGCTGTGTTGTATGCAAGTGCAATATTAGGCCTTTGCATCCGACAGATAAAAGCTCTGTTGCTTTTGGGAGTGTGGCCGTGACCTTAGGCACGGGCAGAGCAGAACACGCTGGCCTTGTCTTTGGCAAGCAAGGGGATAAGGCGCCAGTTTGACGAACCTGTTTTCTAATCCTCGGTGGAGTTGGAGATGGGGAAAAGAGAGGGGGTGGTTAGATTGGAAAGTAGTCAGGTCCTGTTGGGACACGGAGGGTCTAATAGGAGGAGCTATACAGGCAGACCGAAGAAGAAGGGTCAGGGAAAAGAATCCAGTGTGTGGGACAGAGACGACCCGAGGACAGATTTGCCGAGCCCCAAGTGGCCAAGGAGGAATTGATCCCATTCTGTACAAACTGACGACCGTCAAAGCGACCAGGCGAGCCCTCAGGGATCGGCGAAAGAGCTCCAACTTCATGCAAAAACCAACCAGCAAGAGGGTACAGGCAGACAGTAACAGTGAGTGGGCCGAACCGGACAACGACTCGCACTGCGGTTGCATGCCTTGCATAGTCTATCACTGTCCTGAGATTGGTCTAGTGTGGCTTTCGTAGCCTGCAGAGTGCGAGAGTTATGTGTACATAAACAGAGATTAATGACCAAACTTTGGGTGTTGTCTCACTTCAAGGAGTTCCAGCAACTGTGTCTGTGTGCCTCACAACAAGCACAGTACGTGTGGTACTGTGGCTTTCAAGCAGTGGGAGCCACCGTGTGCGTAAGGAATGAATTTAGTATGCTCACCAAGCAGGAACCGGCCGTCGCGTGGCACCTGCCCTTGCTCGAGTTGGCTTCGGAGCCAGGAAAATTGCCACACGAAGGAGTCGTGCACCCACCCGGGATACCGTGGGTCGATGCACATTATCCGGCAGTCGGCGTCACACACCTGAAAGTGAGAGAGATATTGACATGTAATTACCTGAATCCACAAGTAGTAGATTGTACTTATGGTTCACAAAGCAGTCGCAATTTCAGAACCTTTTAAGTTATTTTGTCTGACACATGCATGTCAACACACCTTTCTGGATGCAAGGTACAACTAACTACCTTAAAACAAAAATAATGTTTTTTTTTTGTTGTTGTTGTTGTTGTTTTTGCGGAAGCTTGCACGTCTGAACAGAAAAGTATTATTTTTGGGAGAAGCGTCTCACGGCTCACATGCTACGTAGAGCACACGCTCGCGCAGTCGTGAGACCCCACAGCCCGCAGTCATAAAACGGCATACTTAAACCGTATCGGCAATACGTTTTTTTTTTTTTTTCTAGAGATTTGGGGCGCGTTTTGACAACGTAACATGAGTGTACTTACCACCATCACGTTGAGGGCGTAGAAGTACTTGCGGCACCAGTACGCCGCCTTCGTGACGGTGAGGTCGTTCTTGGACGGGCCGACGATGGAGACCATGGTCCCGTCCACGCAACTGATGACGCCGGGTATCCTGCCGAACAGCCTGAAGCCCTTCTCCGCGTCGAACCTCTCGCTCGGCGTCTCGGGGAAGTGGATCCAGCCACGCTGGACCCCGAGACGACGCACGATAGCGACGGACACGGCGCGGACCGCAACGCTGACTGTCTTTTGGTCCCGCGCTACGTGTTCGTCGCTCGCCACCATGCCTTGGAAGCTCCCCGTGCCGTAGAAGCGCAGTGCACACAACACTTGAAGCTCCACAGTCATGACCGTCCACGAGGTACGCACTCTCCTAACCTCCGGTTCCTCGCGAAGTTCGTCGCACAACCACCGCACCACGATCTTCGGCAGGCGGTATTGCTTCCATAAGATCTCCTCCGGGAGCTCGAATGCATCGCTGTGTTCCCGATACAGCCTTTCTGGCGAAAAAAAAAGCTCTATTAAAGAAAAAGACGATTTGACGAGACGGCGACGCCTCGCCGCCGAACACATGCTGCCAATGACACCTAGTTCCGAGCAAGTACCTTTTGAAACCCAGCTCGACGCGCGTGGAGCGAAAGCTCGCGCTGCAGAACCCAGGGATCCTGGGTTCGAGCCCCACCCCTGCCCGTTTCGATCTGGATGAGCATCGTACCGGCGTGCGGTCGTGTATCACTACTGCGTGATGCACGTTAAAGACCCCAGGCTAGCGGTTGTACCGCACTGGCTAAATTTCTCATCTACAGCTGGGAGACTCGTCGCACCTGTGAGGCAGACCAAGTTCTAGGCTGTATAAACATCCAAAACAACCCAATTTACCTTTTGAAACGTACTCGGTACAAAACGAAACGTCATTTTGTTGTCACGTCCGGTAGCCGACTCCGCCCAGTTTTGCCGACTCCGCCCATATTTTTCTAGGGAAATTACGTCACTTTTGTTTCCGACCAATCAGACGTGATGACGTCACTTCCGTGTACTAAAAAAAAGTACATGTACAATGTCGAACCTAGCTATCCTGGATTGCTATACAAGATAATATATACAGAGCGGTGGAAAAAAACGTTCGGATGCTACGGCTCCTTCTTCTTCTTCTTTGCCATCATTAAAAATTAATTTTTAATGATGGCAACTGACATTCCTTGGTCTGATATTTAGCGGTGCAGTGGATGTTCCATTATCCGATGTCCAAAGCCAGGGCACAAAGGGCGGAGAAAACGGAACGAGCTCTTCATGTAGCCAAACCGGGGTCATGTTTCTGTTTGTGCTATACACAGATATTAAGGCACGTACAGCACGCCCGGCCCTTTGCACTATAGGCCCATCTCCGTTACACCCAGGAAGCATCTTGCACGGGCGCCAATCCATGATGTGTCTTGTCGTGTGCGGTGGGACGACGACGACGACGCACCTAAACGGATGCTCGATTCCTCACCTCTGCAAGTAAATTAGTTTTTTCCTATCATTTTGGTAATTTAAACTAGAACCCCCTGGGAGCGTTTGCAAAACCTCTTGGGCAGTCATCCTGACCGAAGCCCGTACTCCGAGCGACGCAACCATGAGCGAATCCACCCCCGGCTCTGAGAGCTACGATGACAACGATATAGATGACGCAGAAAAAGAGGGTTCCGGCTGGACCCTCAACTGTAGGAAGCGACGCCACCTCTCCGGGGGCTCTGCTTCAAGTCAAGCCACCATCATTGATGCCCATCACAAGAACCGGACGGTCATCGTCAAACCCCAAGACCCGACAAAGCTCATCGCGAAGCTTAACCCTCTAACCCTATCTCAAGAGCTAGATTCCATCACACCGCATGGAGTGATTCAAATTCGACCGAACTACAGACTGAACCTCCTTGCAATCGACATGCAGGACAACAGCTCCATGCAAACGATCCTTACTTTAACAATTCTATTAGGGATCAAAGTCCAAACCTACGAAGCTCACCCACGATCTTCGGCCGTAGGAATTATTCGTGACGTAGACAAGGACATCACAGAAAGCGACCTCAAAAAGGCTATAAGCGCAACTACGCCAGTCATCCTAGTAAAAAGGCTAGGAGCTTCAGAAACGGTGAATCTTGTCTTTGCAACCGAGACCATGCCAGAACACGTCGTTGTGGGGCATATACGCTTCAGAGTACTGCAGTACACCGACAAACCACGACAGTGCCACAAATGTCGGCGGTTCGGGACCGCATGCTCCCATGTGCAACGTTGCAGCCGCTGTGGCGGCACTCACGACCGCATCGACTGCCAAGCCGACCAACCTAGGTGCGTCAACTGCAAAAGAAAGCATGAGGCGACCTCTCGAAGCTGTCCCTTTTATAAAACGGAAGCAGCTGTATCGAGCTATCGTCAAACCCACAAGGTCAGCTACCCACTAGCGAAATCAGCTGTCCTCTCCGACACCAAGAACAAAACTGCTGGAACTCTGAATCCATCTTCCAGGAACAGCTAAAACGAGAAAGTGGAGGATGCTATGATGCCGCCACTAGACGACGATCACTTTCCTCCTCTTCCACGTCAGTCAGCTGCGTCCACATCCGCATCAACTACCGTTGGACCCGAAACATCACCGCGGCAACGCCAGGACAACTTCGCAAGAGTGATAAAAACTTCTGCTCAAAGGGCTAGCGACACAACGTACCGATGTCGTACCCAAGGCTCCGACAATAATACTGAACCTCAAGGACTAGGATCCGCGGTATACACCCTTGCGACGCTACTTCGTACCTTTCTGGCCACACTGGAGCACCCGCTCGCACGAGCAGGCATTACCCTAATTGACTTCACATTACCTCTCGTCCACTCTTGGATCAAGTAGACTCAGGCAACTGCCAGAGCCTTAACAGATATTAATACCAACACCATGCTTGATACCCGAAAACGATCACAAACCTCAAAACGCCTTAAGAAACTTTCATCTATCATCCAATGGAATACCAATTCGTTCCACCGTCGCCTGCCAGAGCTTCGTCGCAGACTCATCGTACTTAAAACGGACGTACTTGCTCTGCAGGAGACATACACCCGGAAGGGATCCCAGCGAACCTCCCCTTACGTGAAGTACCACAGCGTCACTGCTCACCATAGGTCGGCATTTTGGGACCCACTCACTCACCATCACATCACCGGAATTGGCAACCCATCAAAGTCATTCGCAATCACATCACAAAGTACACCGCCATTCAAAAGTCACAGCCCTTCACATCACAGAGTTCAACCGTGCCAAAAACTCCTTGCCAATCACATCACTCCCCCTCAAACTCGCCCCCATCATGGTTACTCACAATCACGAGGAAGTCCCATTCACAGCCAGTCACTCACATCACGGCCCCTCAGAGTCGCCCTCTTCACGGCAACTCACACTCATAAAGAGGAGGCCCCACTCACGACCCCATCACGGCTACTCACACTCATGAGGAGCACACACTCGCGGCCAGCCACTCATATCACATCACGGCCCCTCAGAGTCGCCCCTATCACGGCTACTCACACTCATGAAGAGGAGGTCCCGCTCATGACCCCATCACGGCTACCCAAACTCATGAGGAGGTCACACTCACGGCCAGCCACTCACATCACGGCCCCTCGGAGTCGCTCCCTTCACGGCTACTCACACTCATGAAGAGGAGGCCCCACTCACGACCCCATCACGGCTACTCACACTCATGAGGAACTCACACTCACGGCCAGCCACTCACATCACGGCCACCCTGCCGCTCACGATCACGGTCTCGCATCCCCTCATCGAGGGGCCTCCTCGGCGCTCACCCCGATGGAACATCAAGGGCTTCCCTTTTAGTCAAGCGACACTTCCTGCATGGAGAAATAGATCTGTCTGACCTGAACACCACTGTTGCCGAACATGTCGCCGTCAAATTACAGATTGCTGATGAAACAGTCGTAATTATATCATCCTACATCCGACCAGCCCAATCGTGGGACCCAGACCTGCTGAGAGTAATAAGAGACCGATGCCCAGGGCCTATAGTCTGGTGCGGAGATTTTAATGCCAATCATTACGCCTGGGGAAGTGACACAACGACGGAACGAGGAACCGCACTGCTTGAAGTCACCAGAGACCTTGGACTACGTTGTCTCAACTCCGGAGCCCCAACATTCGTTCGCGCGAATCTACAAAAGGCGAGTGTACTTGACCTCACTTTTGTATCAAAAGAAATAAGCTTCCTATGGGACATCGAACCACACACCTGGGGGAGCGACCACCTACCAATCCGACTCACCGCACGTTATGGCACCCAACCAAAAACCAGGGTTCACAACATTACCAACTGGGACAGGTACAGAGAAGTATTCTCAAATCTGATGAAAAGCACAAAGGCCCCTTGCTTAGAAGAAGCTATACTAACGTCCTTAACAACAAAAATCCCCCTCCCGATAAGCAAGCCCGTACCCGATCTTACGTATCTTCAAATACGCGCCAATGCCAGACGAGCACAGCGAGTCGCCCGACGCACACACCAAGATGAAGATTGGATAAAATCTCGACGCATCGACGCAGCACTTCGTCGATATACCATAAGGCTGGGGAGACTACAATGGGACCAACGCAGTGAAAGTCTATCGACAGATACTGGGTGAAGGCGGCCTTGGACCACTGTGCAATGCCTCTTAGAACCAGTGACTCCCCAATGCTCCTATGCAGCAATTGCAATGGGAAATCAAACATCGCTCCAAGAACTGGCTGAACATTTTGCAGACGAGTTCTCACGCCCCATAAGCCCTCCCCAAGGAAATCCGCCTTCCAAAAGGCCCCCCCATCCAACCTATTCAACAATCAACATAGACGATGACTTTACATTGTCCGAGCTCCGATATGCCCTCTCCCGATGCCCTCGACGTGGAGCTCCGGGTCCTGACCGCATCACAAACCAGGCTCTAAAAAACCTAGACGAGTCATTCCTACCCGGACTGTTACAACTTATAAACAATATTTGGCAATCTGGGGATGTCCTTGACACCTGGCGACACTCAGTAATAGTACCAATAAAAAAAACTAACAAGCCTGCAGCTGACATATCTTCGTACCGTCCGATTTCTTTGACTTCGTGCTTATGCAAACTGACTGAGCGCCTGATCCACCGCCGTTTAAATTGGCAATTGGAACGAGCGCAACCCTTTCCTTATCAGCTGTCAGGATTCCGAAGAAGCCGGTCAACAACAGATGCCATCGGCGACATCGTATCGTCGTTAGAGCAGGCAAAGGCAGAAGGAAAGGTCATCCACACCGTTTTTCTCGACATCCATCGAGCATTTGATGCTCTGCCACACTCTGTAATCCTAGAACGACTACAGAACGCAGGAATAGAAGGGCGCGCCGTTCGCTTCATTACTTCTTTTCTTCACAACAGAACATTCGCTGTCCGACTGGCTGGCCGCCTGAGCACGATACGAAGCAGCACCCAGGGGGTACCACAGGGCAGTGTTTTGAGTCCTCTGCTTTTTAACATCGTAATGGCTGGACTACCGACTGCTCTTCCTGTGGGTGGCCCTTATCCCATACACTGTGCCATATACGCGGATGACGTCGCGCTATGGTGCGCTGGGCCTACCCGACTGTCCACTACCGTCCGCACAGTGCTACAACGAGCTCTAGATCGCACGGCCTCCTTCCTCCACCATGCCGGTCTGACACTCTCCACATCTAAGACACAAGCTCTCACCTATCGCCCTAAAGGCAGAGTGAAAGGAAAATACTCTGCACTTAAAATTGGAGGCAATGCCATTCGACGTGAACCACAAGTTCGATACTTAGGCGTAATCATTGACGACCGCGTCACTTGGCGCCCCGCGGTAAAAGGTGTCCTCATTGAGTCCCATAAGCTCCTCGGCGCTCTCCATCGAATATCTGGAAAAAACTGGGGTGCCAGACAGATGACAATGACGACACTCTACCGAGGACTAATAATAAGTCGTATGCTCTACGCCTTGCCATTCTTAAATATAAATCATACGCAGTGGAAATATTTAGAAACCTTTCACAGGAAGGCCCTCCGTTTCTGCCTTGGGCTACCTAAATCCGCACAGAACATTCCAACTTTGACCGAGGCGGGAGATTCTCCACTGCAGCTCCAAGCACAGGAGAAAACATTAAGATATGTCAGCCGTCTATCAGATGCTCCATCCTCGGACCCACTTCTTCAACGCCTCATAACACGACACCACTCTCAGGTTGGAAAGGCTGTAAAAACATTCCGCGATACTATCGGCTACCCAACGGATGTATGCCCGATACCTCCCCCTTATCGGGACGACTGTCAACTCCACGTCTCAACAGAGATAGCCGACCTCCCCCGACGCAAGCACGTTTCTGAAGTGGTAGCGCGGAGCATCGCCGTTGAGACAATAGAAAATACCTACTCCGGCATGACGCACATTTATACCGATGGAAGCATAAAAGACAGCTCGTGCACTGCAGCCTATGTCTCGCCTGAAGATAGACACCACGGTAAAGGGCGAATTGATATCTGCGTTGATTCCACCACCGCAGAGCTTGCTGCCATTTGGTTAGCAATTACCCAAACCCTACGACAAACCAACCTGACCAACATCGCCATCTTCTCGGACTCTCGAGACGCCTTACAGCAACTAACACGCCTGGAAAAAGCGTGCCCACTAGCAAGATCCATCGCAAATTTGACCAGGCGCGCTGCGAAACAGGAAACAACCATCTGGTTTCAATGGATCCCATCACATGTAGGTATACCCGGAAATGAAAGAGCAGATTCGCTGGCAGCAGAGGCCCACTCAGACCAAAGTCCCACTATCTTTGTCCACCCGTACAACGCAGCGAAATCTCTTATAACAACGGCAATAGAAAGCATGCACCCGTATATTGAAACCAATTCAACACCCATTCCAGCATTGATTCCGCGAAAAAAGTTCTCCAGGCCTCAATAATCACTCCTACACAGGTTGCGAGCCGCCTGCGCTTCAACCAACAAGAGACTTCACCTTATCAAGCGCATTAAGTCTCCCAACCGCACCACATGCAACATCATCGAAGACAGAAACCACATTATTTGGGAGTGTCAGTCGCTAGAAACAGAGCAAACCACACTAACGCAAACACTGAAGGCTCTCCATGTTTCGCCGGGGGATTCCAACGCTCTCCTCTTCCCATCAGGATCCCGGACGAGAAGAACAAATATACTGAAAGCACTAATTGACTTTTTAGAAACAACAAACCTGTCATCAAGACTGTGAACTAGCATACAACATGCCTTCATCCTATGGCCGCCGATGGGTCGAAGCGGCGGGTGCTTCGTTCCGTCGCCCTAGTCGTGGCGGGGGCGCTCGTGCCCCTGTGGCGCTTCGGCTTCTTGAAGTCGGCACCCAGCAGGGGAGCGCGTGCTCCGGCTGCGTTTGGGGCGGCGGTGGGATGTGGCCTGTCCTTCCATCGCATCGGCGGCTATACCCTTCATTTCTGTAAATACGCCCATCCCCATTGTCGCCTCCTACCCTATCCTCTTTTTCTCCCGATCCCCGCAAGACGACGAACCAGACCCCCCATGGGTGACTAACAATGCGTCTTGCATCCCTCTTTCTATATTATTTATTCTTTAAATTTTATAATAAAAGCAATATTTACACACTTGTCGCGTGCGACCAAATAACCATTCAAGCGCCTGTTCATTATTGTCAGCGTGTATATAAAAAATATGTAATATCAATGCCCCTCTTTAAGAAGGAAAAGCAGTTTGCTGAAAAAAAGTGAGGAAAACGGACTGAGTTTACATGAAGCGAAGACAATTTTTTACAGAACACAAACACCAATTGGCGATAGTCACTTTTATTAATTAACGCTAGTATATTTAGGATGCACTTGTAAAACAACATGTTGTTGTGCTATAAATAGTCCAGTTCACGAGCAACGCAATATTGACACTTTTTGGCAACGGCATCGGCTTGCCTGTGGAGGCGATCGAGCGCGGGGGCGAGCTGAACTTTGTACCGCAGCGGTCGGATGCAGCCGAGAAGTTCAACAGCGTGGTAAGTCGAGACGGACAGAACGAAAACTGAAGCCAAAGCGAGTGGGCGGTGAATCCGAGACGGTGGCCCTTCTGTTTGAACGAGTGTGTGAGGTTGGGTTTTGTTCAAGACTGATCGATACCTCTGATGCCAAGAAGAATGTGCACAGAAGGCAGCGAAAGCAGTCACTTAATGTCTCTGAAGACTTTTAGTTTCTCCACTTTGTCGCACCGCGCTTAATGCAAAGATTGTACAACCTTCGGGAATATGAAAAAGCGATTTGAAGATTTTATCTTAGGTGGCTACGATAGATTTGTTTTGGCTAGGCACACATTGCTTTGGTTTGGGAGTAAATAAAGGTTTGTTCTTTTTTCTCCTTCAAAATAAAGCGCGTCCGGCCAAGCCGGGCTTGGCACCGCTGCATAAACAGCATCGGCGAATGTGTCTTTCATAATGCCGGAGACTGTACATCTCGTGCTAATGTCCCCTTAGTTTCCTCGCCCGGCTCGCGAACTGGGCACCACACATGTGAGGAGCGTAATCCCGTGCGGCACCTACTGAGGTCCACTCTTCTTTTTTGTGCTTCCTGACTATATCTATTTCTTTCTCCGGCAAGTTGAAAAGCTGAACGCTTGTTGTCATTGTTTTAATTTTTTTTTAACGAAGTCCTTTGACATCCACATCAAGAAGCCGTCCTGCGAACGAAAATTGTGTACTGTGGCGAAATGCTTCAAGCCTTACAACCTGTGTATAACACGAACAGGTATATGACCCCGGTCTGGCTACATAAAGGGCTCGTTCTGTTTTCTCCGCACTTTGTGCCCTGGCTTTAGACATCGGATAATGGAACATCCGCTGCACCGCTAACTCTCAAATAAAGAATGTCAGGTGCCATGATTAAAAAATTAAGAAAATGAAATATTTAGCCAAGCATGAGTGTTCTCAATCGAAATAAATTTACCCGCTGCATTTGAACACACAAATAAGCAGTATAGTCTTTGCAGCAAAGCCGACCTGCGGAAACCGTGTTTGGCCGCTCAGAGAACGTGAGAGCGATTTCGATCACTTCTTGAGAAGATACAACAAGAAAAAGGGGAAGTCGCATCAAGCCAATTGAAAGTTCATAAGATCGGCAGCAATAATAAAAAAAATTTGAACGAAATAATAAATGGCCTTTTTCGATAAAGTGGGTTCAAAATATCAAATAATTTCATTTTCGACGATATTTCAAATTTTATATAAACAATTCAGTGAAAATAAAATGAAATAAACTTATGCCCGTCGATAGCTCATGTATAGAGCTACACCCGCATAGTATTTAATAAGTGACAAACTTACTAACTCATGAGTTACAATGCTTCCCGTATCCGTACCTGCATACAGAAGTGGGTAGAAAAATCACAGAGTAAAGAAGAGATTTTCACCCTTCTCCACTCAATCATGTTTTGTAAAGCGAAATATTAAAAAAAAAATTTCGAAAGCGGTTTTGTTTTTTCCAGGAATGGGGCAATTACATATATTAAAAAAGAATCAAAAGACCCACCCCGACAAGCGTTTTCGATTTCAAATGTAACCACCCTTCAAACTTTCTGGGGGGGGGGGGGGGGGTGCGAAGATAACGTCAGGCTCCACCCACAACTAATCCCCCATGTCGTCTGCTTCCTTGTTTTTCCGCGAAGATGGCTCGTGAACAACACCGCCAGCACACTCCGTCATCTGAACGACATGGCGACCGGGCTCATGGTGAACCGGGCCATTAAGGACGTCGGCGTAGCAGGAGCGGCCCAGGGGATCGTAGACCGTTGCCACCCCCAGCAGAACGGCCCCGCGGACAAGGCCCCTGCAAGCGATGCAGCAGCCGGCAACAACGGACCATCGCCACTTGGACCGTACTCGAGGGGCACACGTCTGTAGGCTGGGTGTTCAAGCTACGCTTGAGGGACCAGCCTCAACCAGAGCTGGGCGGCGCACCGCCCTCCATTCCCGAGCCTTTCCGCGGACGAACCTTAGAGGATCGTCACCCCGCAGAGCCGGTTGCACTCTACACCTCAGAAGAGCTGCGCCTCCTCTGTCCGCACTGTGGGGTCCCTGAGATCCGTCCCGCGGCCCACGAACGCGGGCATCTTAATGGCGAGAGGTCGGACGCCACACACATCGCGCGCATCAACCATCTCGGCGAGCGCGACCTCGAACGGGCCGTTGCGCTCCGCCAGCGGCGCCGACCGGACCTGCTACGCCGGTCCGCCCAGCAGGACCTTCCTCCCCCTGACGCCCACAACGACGACCCTGTCATGGACATGCCAGAGGAAGTCTGAGGGATGGGGGAGGGGGGCAAGTGTGGGCACCTTGATGGTTCCCCAGCCCAGTTGCCCGACTACAGGGCACAGGGTAGAACTTCTCCCGCGTGGCGACGACGTCATGCCGGCCACGCGCACACCACACGTGCCGCCTAGATAAGGCGGATGAGAGGCTACGCACGAGGAGTCGCTGGCGGGACTCATGCGCCACAGGTGCTCTCTGGTTTTCTGTTATTATTCTTCATTGTACCGTCAATGTCCAATTAAATGTAGATTCTTGTTGTTGAAACCGTTGGCTTCGCGCTATTCCTCCGGGTCAAGAATGAAGCAAGACAACCGATCACAAAATATAAAACTTACTTCGTAAAATTTTGATGACGAGACAGATGCTGCTGTTGAACACCCAAACTTCAATGCCATCAAAGAAATTTCTTCGACACTCATTTCAGGAATCTGGCCTTGGTTTTTCAGGAACTGGTTTATGATATCCTTTGCCTGGAGGGTACAGAAATAAAATAAGTTCTGCTCTTTACATTACACAAACAAAATATTTTCACTTGCACATTTTGTAGATGCTGCATAATTTATACAGCTTGGAAAAAAGTAACTATAGTCCCTTAGAGATTTAATTGGCAGGGCTCGGTTTAATATGTACACACTTTTTGCCTCGTGATTGATTCTTCGGCCTTCTTATTGAGCAATGCCACAATCCGATCGATTGACTGCTGGAGAGCTAATGAGATGCTCGGGAGTGGCCACACCCCGCGTTCCTTAGGCTGCCAGACACCATAGGTATATTTACTAGAAGCAGCAGTAGTTTTAGGATATATATCCCTACCCCAAATAAAAAAGAATATATTTTCGCTGTCTGGATTGTGCGACAAACAATTGGATTCCATCTTAATTTCAGGTTTTCTGCCTGGATTTAAGGTTTCCACTAAAATGGTTCAGTTAGATTACTTTTTAGATAATCCGAATAGCGAAAAGGGTTTTAGTGTATATTCTTAAAACGATTACTTATGCAACGAGAAGTGAGGAACAACGGGGATTACTATTCTTATAATACAGGATGTGCGCCCCACTTCCGGCCACCATGGAAGGGAGATAAAAATAGTCTTGGTTCTCCTATGTTTACCATTGTGTTTGAATGGTTGTTGCGTCGACTCTTGGTACACTAGCGAAAAATTGCGTGAGAGCTACGTTAGAGCTGCCTCAGTATCGTGCTTTTAAGTTGCCGATGCGTACCGGCACGAAGAAAATGTCACGAGTGAAATTATTTCGATTATCTTGAGACGAAGTACGCCACCGACGCCGCCGAGCGTTGTGGACTCCAGGACGACGGCATTGGCGGGCCGTGCTAGTATGCTCCCGACTTATAACGCAACGCGAAAACGGGAGGATCCGGCGACGCCGCCGCGGCGCCTCAATTGGCCTTCTCCGTACGGCGATGGGCTATTACGGCATTACAAACGCAATGTGCACTGCGCTCTAGGGAACGAACCTTGAATACCAAAGCAAGTATGTCAAAACACTAGGATTGTGCGTCACAAAGATTCTCGTCACGCTAAGGGTAGCGTAATATAAACTTTCGGAAGATTGTCCGGCTTGGTGGCCCCTGCAGAGAAGCTCGGCGCGTATGTTCGGCACCTAGGGGAGGTGTGTGCTCACCCCTGATGCCTTGCTGTTCATAAAGCAGCTGGACGCGTTTAGGGATTTGCTGGTTTTAAGTCGCTCTCAGCCTGCACCGGGCTATTTGAATAGGTAATCCTGTAGATGCGCCCACAATATCTTCGGCAAATTTTATCTTTTTTTTTTATTAACGAGTGCTCCTTTTTTAACCCAAGGAATCAGGAAGGCATGTCGATTCCGTATAAGTAAATTTCCAGACGTACCGCAGTTAGTCCTTGACTGTGAGACCTCTAAAGCATGCGCCACTCACTGATGGTCCTCAAAACAAGCAAAAACAATAGCCAACCGGAAGTAACATACTCCCCGCTGAAGTTCGGCCATTACTTAATTTTGTTCCCCTCCGCACACCCAGTATTGCAACGCTACACGATAACACAGAATGCTCACCTGTATTGCTAAAACAAGGTTGGTCCCACATTTCCGAGCTTCAGCACGTTCCTTTGGACAATCAACACCAGCCACCAGGAGCGAGCATTCAAACGCACTTGGAAACCAGGAACATTGCCTTGGAGTGAAGTCCTTACACCACTCGGTGCTCACACAGTGTGGAATTTGTTCAAAACTGCTGGCGGCGAAATATTCAATAGCCCTGGCAAAAGTCCAAAGTACCTGAAGTTTTGGAAATGTACAAAATGGAGATAAACTCACCGTCAGCAAAATACAAGCGCCATCATTCCGGGTAAATATATATATGGTATTCCTCACGCACGCTAACCAAACAATCTAAATCAATTAAGAATATGAAATAAGCGTGCTGAGTTGGGAGGTAATCATGTCGAACTAACAAATGTTATTTCCTCTTTCAGTACTGAACGGTAATCAGAGTGAATCGGTGAATAGGAGAGCGTAATGTTCGGCGGGAAATGGGTAATTTTTCAAAAGTGTACTCTATTGCCTGTCCGCCGTTGCTTGGGCAGGTACTCCGAGCATGTATTGGACACGAGTGTTGCGTCAGCGTTCGGCGTGAACTCGGCTCGGCTTGTATTGACCACGAAAGCTGCGTCAGTATTCGGGGAGGACTCGGATCCAATCACACGCTTCCTGTCCAAGCAATGGCGACCGCCAATGTTGCTTGATGGACTTTTGAAAGTGGTCTATTTTGCATGCTGAGTCTAATTTGCATTGTCATTCCCAAATGTCGCTTTTTTATTTTTTTATTGTTGTGTTCGAGGCTGTTGTTACTAAATATTTGTTGCAAAAGATGAGAAGAGTATGCTGGCTATGTGTGACCTTTTTTTTTCTTTTTGTCAAAAGGCACAACGCTCTGCGTATGGTAACATTTACACATTTGTTAAGCCAAAAAATACAATAAAGGTATATTTAAATATATTGTACTTATTTTCGGGACTACGGACCGCAGGCTTTATACATGTTTAAACATTAAAGTTTTGCGCGGTATAGGCTATCCACAAGTGCATACTATAAAAATGGGTTTGCTTCTTCTCGGTCATTCATTAAGACAGGAAGTGACGAACTTTGTGACAGACAAATTATGTTCATGACGATTTCTCGGTGATACAAGCTAATTTGTTCGCTAATAAAGAGAGAGTTTTTTTTTTTCAAATTGTTGTGTGAGTTTTCTTATGGGTGCCGAATATGTACCAGGTACGGAATATGCACCAAGGGCGAAGTATGCATCAGATGCGGGCTATTCACTTAGTGCATACTATCTAAAGAAAACGTTTCTATTTAGCCGAAATTATCCCTGCTGATTATACTCTTGGTACGGAGAAAAATATGATAATCCAAGATATTTGCAACGATTGAAATCTATCGGGTGATTTACAAACAACTGAAAATAACTAAAAAAAAGAACTACCTAAGAAGAGAAGTTATTCCATCAGAATAAAGCTATCGAAAACCGCCGACGTCAGGTTTGATAAAATGAAAAAATTGCCCCTATTGTAGAACTGACCACTTCAAACTCAAGGAATGGGATATATGGTACTTGAACTGGAATTATGAAGTCTGTACACAATCGTGCATTCAACTAATAATACACATGCACTCAGAAATTATAAGAACGTACGCAATTAGAGATTACGCGATTGAGACGTCTGGCCGTCATGCACGCTGGTACGCTATCATTTTGTGCCACGATCACGAGAGGTGTGTACTTGGCTAAGTGTATACTTGCAGTCATATCCTGGGTATCTGCGACCTCTTTAAAGGCTAGAGCCCAGAAAAAGTCTCCGAGGAGAATTGCCAGCTTGTGTCCGAGTTCCCAGTCCTTTGCTTTGTCGGTGTGTTTCGTCTGCATCCCCGAACAATGAAGCAACTGCATCACGTGCTGCATCTCGGCGACTTTCACGACGCGCTCGTGGTTCGCTCTCACCAACTTGGAATCTCCGGTGCGCCGGAACCCCGTCCGTTTCAACCGGCTAAACAAACTCACCAGCGTGCCCGTAGCTCTGTATCCAGTCATACGCTCAGAAAGCACATCTCTAAAAGAAAAAGAAAAATAACGAACGTATGTAGGAACATGCTTTACTAATTATAAGTAGTGGAAGCACAAAATTAATAAATGAGCCAGCCAGAAGGAATCAGCGGTGGTGCCCAAAGTAAACAAATATATATATATATATATATAATAGCGGGTGTTTTTGCGAAGACTTTCAAAAATCCTAAAAATTAGGGCGTTTCAAAAAAAAAAAGTGTCTTCGGGAACAGGGTACCATCTACGGCGGACGTCAGGAATTGGCAAGAGCATACTAACTAGCCAGCTAATTAATTGAAGTTTTGTTAATTAACTTTTTTAATTAGTGGAAGTAGACATATGGTTCCGACTAGAACGTTTCTGAGCGTTATCGAAAACCCTTAGTTGTGTCATTTTTAGAAAGACTTTGAGCGCGTGAGAAGAGTAGTAGCGCACTAAACTTACCACTCGTGGAGGAGGTACAATGCTAGCGGTTGCGGTAAGGCGCCCGCGCGATATTTCCCTTTCTTATCTAGCCCCAGACGCTCGCAGAGGTCAAAATTCTGCTCAGATAAGCGTCTATGCGAAGTCCCGTTCAAAACTATCATAGCACGAGATTCGAGTCCTAATACCCACCATACAAACAATATATTACAATTTCTGTTCGTAGTCCTTAACAGACGTCTATAATGCCTAACTGTAAATAAAAAATGAAAGAAATGATAGGTGGGTTTTTCTAGAAAATTGAATTCAAACTTGCAAATCTTTCTAAATATTTGTTTTTGAGGCAAATGTTCTGCATTATATGTATAGCGCGAAGTATTCAATTTATACTCGAAGGGAAGAATTTAGTTAGAGTTTTATGGTGATGTAAAGATTATAAAATATATTGATTAGGTCACACAGCACAGCTTGCTGAACTTCGTCAAATATTGTCGCAGATAGGCGGTTTGACAATTAGAAAAAAAACATTAAACACATTACGACCTAGACGCTTTATTAGCATAATTCGCCGTTGGCATCTTCTTTTATTAAAGAAATTTACAGGTAGTCACTATCAATTTCAGATGCGTTAATTTTGAGTTAGTGTATTTTTGTGAGTCACTTGTATTACTGGGCGACAAGTGAACAAAAAACAAAACGTAAGCTTTTATAGCAGCCATACAAACAAAATATTATATCTTTTTGTATATTTTACGCTATAAAGCACTGCAATTGGTAGCTAGAGAAAAACAATTAGCCAAAAGAAAAGTTGGGCTTTTCAGAAAATCGACCTCCCATTCGCAAATTTTTTAAAAAGTCCTTGCTTTACGAATCCACATTGTCCTTTCTCTTTAACACACGACATCACATTTGTTATCATTAGAAAGAGTATACTCTAAACTTTCTGAAAATACTCAGTATGTTAAGACACCTCATATACACCAACTCATCTCTGTGACGTCATGGCGCGGTGGTGACCTGTCGGTCGCACTTCCGGTCTGGGGCTGTGGGCAGATGTCCCCATGCCAGACGTGCATTCCTGCGTTGGAGCCAGACAAAAACCTGCCTTCTCGTCAAAACGCCGGGACTGGGGCCGTACCAAAAGAGTCGAGAAAGGTTTGAAGGTCAGTTTTCACGGTGCTCGGTTCGTCCGAGAGTCGGGATGTGTGTCGTGAAAAGGAAAAAACAGACGCCCTCGGACAACGATTGCTTAGGCGCGAAGCACTTTGGGTTGAATTCAGAGATACTTGTGGTCGTCAGATTTATTTGTTTTGTTCCAACATGAACGCCAGAAAGCCATCAAGTTGTGCGTACCATCTGCGGACTACGTTCAGTGCGTCTGCAAGTTCAAACGGCCGCCTGACCGTTCGAACTGTCGTCTGCTCTTTCAAACGTTTCTGCTTGTCGTCTGCTCTCTTAGACGACGCCGGCCCGTAGACCAAATGTGGGCCCGGTACTTGCTATAAGAAGTGCAGGCCTCAAAACACTTAAGTTTGAAGGTTGGTAAGCAGGCTCAATGTAAAAAGTAAATAAAGGAGATGTTGATAATTGTTTCCCGCGACCATCACTGACTTGCTATGCCTAACTGACTTGGTCCGATTCTGCTTGCGATTTTCAGTATCGACGTCGACCACCTCAGCTACGGTTCACGCTTTTGGAGCCCGAGTGGCGTCGCGACTGAAAATTGCGAGCGAAATCTCATCATGCGAATCAGGTTTTAGCGCACATACTGCGGCGTCCACGCGGAATGAATCACCACATGTCACATTATTCACGCGAAGTTTCGCGGTGTAGCGAGACTCGGTAATTTCGCTGACGCCGCTCAAGTAGTTAGACATCGCCAGGAAGACGCAGAATCAACAATTCGAACGCAAAAAAGAGCAGGAGGACTCACACTGACGCCGACAACATCGCATTTCAATGGTTTGTTTATGGGCGACGGCGAGCTTCTTGCCCACACCCCCATCGCGCATGCGCGGCGCCGGTGGCGTCCGCTAGGGGCGCTTCGGTTTGTTTGTAAACATGAGTTGGTGTATAGGTCACACGGAAAAGTAGGTAAACTTTTCGAAATATCGTCCAAAAACGTCATATTTACAACTTTCTATAATATATTTTCTTTAAATAATTGCGTTAAAAAGATTTATCAGAAAATAAGTGTGTTCACAGGTATCTATTAAAAAATGAGAGGCGCCAATTTTGAATTAGTGTATTTTTGCGAGTAAGATAATTTCCTGAAAAAAAAAAAAAAAAAAAAAAAAGAGGTTTCAAGCTCTGATAGTTGCCATACGTACAAAATCTTACACTTTTTATTTATAGTGACTTATAAAGCACTGCAATAGCTTGCTTATAGAGAGAAAAAAACAGCCAAATGAAAGTGGTTTTTTTTTTAGCAAATCAACCTCCAATTTCCCAATATTTTAAATAGTCCTTGCTTTACGAGAATACACTGCCTTTTCTCTTTTGCACACAACGTTAAATTTGTTATCAATCGAAAAAGTATACTCATAGCTTTCTTAAAATACTGAATATGTTACGATATCTTAAATAGGTCACAAGGAAGAGCTGGTCAAACTTTGAAAAATATTGTAAAAACGATACACTGTGACAATATTTAAAACAAAAGTGAAGATAAATAATCACAATAAAAATTATGGACCATAAAATAATTTCTATTCTGAGAGTGGCCCGAAAAGTTAGATTGCACTACCAATAAAAGCCAAAGGTTGAAAGGACTGAAACATGACACCTCCGACAGGCGAGAGAAAGGTCAGTTTGCGCTCCGGCTGCTTAAAATGTCCATAACTCAAGAACTGAAACCTCTCGAACATGCCCGTTTGTACTCCCTGTCACAAAAAGATTTTCCTCAAAACATATATTTTTTTTTTGTCAAAATTAAAAGTTCGACCCGAAATTCGTCCCTGAGTTGAGATGAAATCACCCATATGTGTTTTGACTGTGCCACTGTCGGAACGTCGACGGACGTCAGGCCCCTTTCTTAGTTTTCGTTTTAATTCTTTATTGTATTTTCCATGTCAAAATTATTTTTTGTAAGTTCTAGCGTTTAAGTTTCACTTTTTTTCTGTCATTTTTACGTGTGTACTCCCCACATATCTAGCGTTCTTCTGTCTAGCATTGATCGTTCTTGTAAACCGATACAATTCTTTTCTCGGAACTTTACTCTTTTTTCTTGTGCGACTTCTTTCGCCATTAAATTAGATTTTTCATTTTTATCACCCCACGGCTGCTGTGTATGGCCTACTTTTGCCGATATATCAACGGAAGCAGTTGTAAACCTTCGCCACTTATATAGATTTATATAGAGAGAGATAATCTGGCGTGCTTAAATCTTATTTTACGTTTCTACCCTCCCCTGCTTGGGCCTTACCGTGTAAGTTTGCTAAAGTAATTAAGCCCCTCCGTACAACCCATAACTCCAATTCCTCCAGCCTCAGGACAGCCAAGCCATATAAAGGCGAACCTTTTCACTTAAAGCTACATGTTGTCAGTCAATCCACGAAAATGAATCGAAATGAATGAATGGCGGAACTCTAGACCAAGGGCGTCAGAAGCACTCGGAGGGGGACAAACGACACCGGGGGAGAGGGGGTTTTCCTCTCCATATTATTAACTATACTTACTGGCAAAGTGAAAATGACAGGAAGGTTAGAACGTTCTTTACTGCC
Organism: Ixodes scapularis; assembly: GCF_016920785.2. Taxonomy (NCBI): domain Eukaryota; kingdom Metazoa; phylum Arthropoda; class Arachnida; order Ixodida; family Ixodidae; genus Ixodes; species Ixodes scapularis. Next base: position 147,926 of record NW_024609898.1, read on the forward strand.
TTGTTATCTATGCATATATATATATACTATACACACATATAATGCACCATTGTCGTCTGCATTGGTGCGGGCCCAAGGATCCGCCACTGCGGTCACCGCGATCCGGGTGGGTGTTGGCCCCAGCGCCTTCGGCTGCTGCAGAGTCGTCCGCCGGGGCCGTCGTCGTAATACACAAACTCTGCCAGCTTTGTCCAGAGCAGGGAGACGATCGCCTTGTCATGACTGGTGGGCAGAATCCAGTCAACATACGTCGCCGCACGGATCCCGTCGGAGAGTTCCTCCAGTTTCGTTTTGCGCTCGCACTCCCAGACAACATGGGCAGCCGCCGCGGTCCTGCGGAACCAGCGACCCTCCCCCTCCTCGGAGTCGTCACTGAAGAACTTATGGCGCAGCGCCAGGGATAGGACAGTGTTGGTCACCGGGCGCCGGACGAGGGTCTGAGTGCTCCTCGGTAGGTCATTCGGCACCGGAGGAACGGGACGCAACTGCTCGTCCGGACGTTCCACCCGTTCCTCACGGAGGTGCCGTAGGGTTCTCCGCCTTCGCTGTTTAGCAATTTCCTTGACGGTAGACGGGTCAGCCAGGACGGCTGCCTCGCCGGCTGAGTTGTGGAATGCGTTCGGCGCGGATGCCATCTGAAGAACTGCTACTCGCGCCTCGCTGTAGGCCCACTCGTTGCTGTCAATGCCCGCGTGCGCGGGCACCCAGGAAATAGTAGCTTAGATGTTGAGCTTGTTTCGAAGTTCTAGGAATGGTGGCGAGCAACTCGCCGACTATTTCCGTGTATATTGAGGGGTTCGCGTTCGCTCGTCTGTAAGTATTCTACGCGCGGGTCAAGTCGGTGAACAGTAGGAGCCTGTGTGGGATGTCTTTTGGTGCAAAAGTTTGAAGAACCCACTGGGATGCTCGGAGGAGTGCCATGAGTTCCGCTTGCGTAGCGTAGTCTTCAGTGGTCGAAAGTGCAGCCGCGTTCGGAATGCCTTAGGTGGTTTTGACCCACGCGACCCCCTGGACGTGCTTGGAAGTTCTGTCCTCTCCTTCGCCTTTGTTCCCAGCAGTCGACAGGAGCCTCAATCGTTCCACCTCCAGCGCCAGCTTCTTACTTCCGATAACTCTTCCCCGTCTCGTGCACCTCGAGAGCGCGTGCGCAATTAGAGCACTGCGGAAGGCATGGAGTGCGTGGTGGAGGCTCGGCGTTCAACAAACAAGCCATGTCGTTCCCATTTTCTTGGTGACTATGGAAATTTCCCAATAGGTAAAGTGACCCTATTGAAAAAACCAGCTTAAGCTGGTCCCAGCTTCAAGCTGGGTTATTGCCCCAGCCTGCCCAGCTTGGCATGCTGGTCATGCTGGTTAATCTGGTCCCAGCTTCAAGCTGGGTTATTGCTCCAGCATGCCCAGTTTGGCATGCTGGTCATGCTGGTTGATCTGGTCCCAGCTTCAAGCTGGGTTATTGCCCCAGCATGCCCAGTTTGGCATGCTGGACATGCTAGTTATACTGCTCATGCTGGTGGACTTCCCAACCAGTTTACCTTTTTTTAAATTAATACACAGGATAAACAAGCAAAGCTCTTCAGAAAAGCCAACTCGGCATCCAATTTATTATTTTCGTACTTGCGGCCGCCTCACATGAACTCAGATGCTACATATCCTCGGCGCTGACACAGTATACTAACCGGCGCACAGACAGTGGCTCTCGGTGCAAAGCCAACAATGTTAATAAAACCATATTGTTTATCTTTCAACACGAAAAATACTAAACACACGCCAAAAACAGGCAATAGCTAAAGAAAAAACTACTCGGATGAGAGAAGCGAACCTGGGTCCCGCCAGTGATGGGGCGAAGTGGCAACTTGCGTGGTCAGCAGAGGCGGGGAAATCCGTGTGGCTTGGATAGCATTGGCGATACTCCTCGGCACCACCGTCATTCACGAGCACAAACACGTTCAAAGACACGAAGTGACGCCTCAGTCGGGGCGTGCGACATCTTCCCCCACCGAACGGAGTGCCGCTCGCTGTCTCCTCAGAACCCGCTTCGCTTGCATCGTCGTTCAACTAGTCTCCAGACAACGCGGACACAGCCGTCCCTTCGAAAGTTTGCCTAAGATAGCCAAACGCGTCCTAAAATTCTCCGTTCCTACCACTCTCTCTCTCTCTTTTCTCACACACAAAGGTAGCTTGCAGTGCGCCTGACGCGCCCTGTCGTCTACCAAAAACGAGAGGACAAAGAACAGGACGTGGCCTCGCTCCATCTTAAGCCGACCTTGGCTCACGCGCTCCCAGCAATGCCAGCTCGGCTATCTCTAGCCGACCTTGGCGTCCGCGCTACCAGCATGACCAGCTTGACCACCACGATTATTACTTCGACCAGATTCACCAGCTTGTCTCCCAGCATGACCACCTTGTCTCCCAGCTTGACCACATTGGCTCCATGGAAAACCAGTTTGACCAGTTAGGACAAGACTGGCTCCCAGCTACACCAGATTGAATCTAAAACCAGATTCTAGTTAGACCATGCTGGTTTTTACTTAAACCAGACTGACCAGCTTAAATTCTACCTTGCCCAGCTTAAACCAGCTTGATTTCCAGTTAAACCAGTTTGATTACCGCATTAACCAGATTGACCAGCTTAGTTACCACCTTGGACAGTTTGATTTTCATGCTGCTTTTTCCAATAGGGGAGGAAAGGCATTCTCCCTCTCCCCCACCGTCCTCCCCCCCCCTCGTCTCCCACCTCCCGCTATGACCCTGTACGTAAAGGTACAGTCACGATCAGAAGTAATGGGAACACGGGAGCGATGGCCCAACTGCATTACAGCGCGATCTAGCCGCGCTCGTGGGAACTGATAGGAGACTACGCGCATGCGTGCATGCCGGCGCCGATGGCCCCTCTGCTCCTCTTGATCTATTTCTTTTACCGGCGATTCGAATCGTTCTTTACCGCTTCTGAGACGCAACGCTATGCCCCCGATGGCGCTGATAGCAGAGAGTATGCACGCTTACCGCGTCCTTTATTCTCTATATTATCTCTTTATTGTGCTCTTTAATATCTTATCTTGAGGAAAATGAAATAAAAACGCTGTTTGTTGCTTGGAATTTATGGCCTTTGTCAACTTTGCGTGTCATTTTCTGCAGCTGGCGGTGCTATCCACTCGAGAACAATTTAGAGACCTTTTTTACGTAGCGATGCGTCACGCCATTAGCGTTTGCCACGTCATTGAACCAGCACCGAACCGCTTCAGATGACCCTGATAGTGCACCCGTTTCCTTAGTTGGCGCTCGCGGGGAGCGTGCTCGTAACGCTGTCGAACGCTATCACCGTCATCACGGTTGCAGTGCTGTGTCTGAGAAGCAGCGAACGGTTATCTGCACCGCCGGTAAAAGAAATAGATAGAGCGGTACAGAAGGACTGTGGGCGCCGGCATGAACGCATGCGCTTATTCTACTATCAGCTCCTACGAGCGCGGTTAGATCGCGCTGCGACGCAGTTCAGCTACCGCTCCCGTGTTCCAATTACTTCTGATCATGACTGTACGTAAACCTTTTACTGCTTTCGTAATAATTCATTACCCACGGAGCTATGCAGGCACCCTACACGGTGCAGTCACCGGGCGCTCGTAACGGCTGCCAGCCACAAAATGCTCGTGCTAAAATAAATACAGCAATGAACATGCCCTGAGACGATTTTACTATTCGCGGCGAGAAGTTTGGGTATCGCAGCCTGGTGGAAATGTTTCCACAACCCAGAGTGAGGATACCTCAACTTCCTCTGATGATGCAAGCACGTGCAATGCCAAGCTCTTATGCAATACTAAGGGGCATCTAACACGCTGAAAAAAGATATTCCTTTTATGCTAGGCGTTAAAATGTATCAGGACATCACCGAAAAATTATTTCACTTTATGGTACGTTTACACCTGAAAAGAAATCCGCTGCCGCGGGAGCGGATCCGCTCCCGGCGGCGGCGGCGACGAGCTGGTTGTGTTTACATCTATTTCCTTCGAGCAGTGGCGGCAGCGGTTCCCGTAACGTCTCGTCAAATATGACGAGAAGGCGCGAGAGTTCCCGCCTCGGCTCTCTCTCTCCCGGGCGTTGCTGCTCCCGGAAGAACGCGTACTCGTGACGTAGGCAGCGTCGCGCTGCGCAAGAATGTCACATCCGGTCAGCGAAACGCCTCGTTCGGCAGCAGAAATAGATCCCGGACCTATACGGCTCGCCGCCGCGTTTTCCGCCCAGCGTTTCGCCTCAGCGGCAAAAGCTGGGCGGATCCGCTGGCGGATCCGCAAGTGTAAACGTACCATTAGAGTTGCGTAGTTTTTTTTTATTTTTCAATAAAAAATAGAATAGGCCCTTTTCGGATTTCAGTCTGGCCACTTTGATCACTATCATCATCCGGAAAAATGGCATATGTGCAATACTAATGGCGATCTTCTGTTTACTGATGAAGTAAGAAGTTGAAGATGCTTCTAAGCAGATGATTCGAGGAATATATATTCTAGACGTTAGCGCGACGTGAAGCAGGAATCGGGCGCAAGATCTGCGTAAGCATCCATTTCTAACTCGGGGCCCATCAATCTGTTAGTACATACACCCATTTTCAAAGCCACTGGATGTATAGAACTTTATCCGGGCGTTTATGTGAGTTGTCGCTTCGTTCTGACTGTTTGCATCCTTTTCGCCATCGACACTGAAAGAGATTGAAAAAGAACTGAACACTGAAGGCGCACGTTCTAGTTTACCGTTGACTTCTGAAGGTGACGGTGCCGTATAAAATACAGCAGACCACAGGCTCATTGACGCCATCACTACGGTAAACGTTAAACTGCCATTCGAGTCACCAGAGGGCACTGAATTCCGCGCGCCGCTTTCGAATCTGGAGGATCGTTTTTTTTCGGGGTCTCCCTCTAAACGTCGCGACGTGCTGGACACCGTGGTTTTTTTACACGAAAATAGCGCACACCGTTGCCAAGATGTCCAAGGGGAGGAGCCGCAAGGTTGCGAAGCCAGCGAACCCCCTCATCGGCTGTGACAAATGCGGGAGATGGGCATACGTTTCCGAGAGCGATTTCAAAAACACTCAAGAGCCTGAAAATGCTCACTTCGTCTGCAGAATATGCAAGATGCTTGACGAGGTGGACACGACACGCAGAAACAAGAGTGAGGAACTGAAAACGACCATGACGGACATAATTAAAAGGTGGGAAGACACCAACAAAGCAGGTGCCGTGGATCAGAACGACATGATACATGCACTCCTAGACCAGGTGGATAAATTAGAGCATTGTGTCGAAGAGCTTGTGAAGCGAATGTCGTCCAGTTGAACGGACAACGTAACTCTGGACACAACAATGGAGGATTCTCCAGAGTATAGTGCGTGACGTGAGCAAGAAAATGAGAAAACGCCTAACCAGATTGACTATCAGCGACATGGGCCTGTGATGTCCCAAAGTGGTACCCTGTTTCCTGAGACCTACGACAGCGGAGCAGGACCACACCTTCAACATGAAAATGACATAATGCAGGTACAAACAGAGCAGCAAGTGGCAACCACATCAGTAAACGACTTGCCCAGTGAGGTGGAAGACAATAGCAACGCTACCACCATGAATGTGACTCGCATAAACCAAAGGCACATCGATGAACTCATCCGACCTCCTCAAGGAGTGACACGAGAAGTGATTGTTGCAGGTGATAATAATGTTGCTCGGTTTGCACGCACTCTCGTAGATCGAGTAGGGGACCATCGCCGAATGGAAATCCTATATAACAGAGGTGGAACAATCGCAGATGTACAGCACCTAATAGGCGAATATGAAGAGAAAGCAAGGAAAGTACCCCGAATGTATATATTGGATGTGGGTGTAAATGACATCTTGCACGGCGAACAACCTGCGGTGATTGTAGAGCAACTGAGGCTGAAATGGACAGATCACAAAGACGCATTGGCCATATGCTCAATACCAGGGATTGAGGGCAGAGGCAAAGGAATTCAAGCAGCAACCATGCTTCTGAATGCCCAACTAAAGAAGTTCTGTAAGGACCTCAAGGCACGATTTATAGACCTGAGCCGAGATCTCAAAGCTGAAGATGCAATGGAAAGAGGCAGGCTACACTATAAGAAAGATGGGGTGCGAAACGTGATCAACAGGCTAGGATCCGTGGCCAGCCTTTTTTTAGGCTTACAGTGGCGAAGAGATTCACCAACCTCGAAGATCGGTCAGCAGAGAAGTCCACTGGTAGAGCACAGGAACGAACCAGTGCAGGGACGGAATACAACAACAATGTATGGCAAACCTCAAGCTTATTGCCCAGCCGAAAAGCACCGCACGATGCATCAGGCAATGGGGTGCCTGCATGCACAACACACGGACGACACCGTGAAGTGCTAGCTAGAAAGCCTTGCGATCACTATTCAGGCGAAGAGCAACTCACGGAATACCAGAGAAGTTTTCCGCCATTGGGCCCAGTTCGCGAATTAGAAAGACGGGCGCCACGACCCCAAGACATAGTACATTGCGTAGACTCGAACATGCAACTTCCACCATCGCAAAACAGTCATGTAGCAGTAGCACTTGGGCGGGCTCCACATATGGACCCTCTACAACTTTAGAGGCAAACAAACACTGTCAGACGGGGGACTCCCAGGGTACTCCCCCCAATCCTGGACCCCCCCACCGTCAACACGTCTCTCCCAAATGTATACACCGGTGCTGCCTCAACCCCAAGACCTGCGTGCAATCGTGGCCGAGATGGTGAGCCAACAACTGGGTTACCACTACCAGTGGCACAAGATATTGGGGAGGAGGACAGACCGTGACGCCCCAAGCGGTTAACTTTAGAACTACACTGATGGGGACAACAAATGTAATGACTTAGCGCTCGGCCGACATAGCCGAACTCGGCGTCAGAGTTCGGCTAAAGGTCGTGTTCTCCGGCGAGGGGGAGGATGGGCTCTTTTGTTTCCACTACGGCCTGCATGAACAATGCAGCATGCACGGTCCCAGCTGAGCACAAAAGCCGAAGTGGGTCAAGCTCGCATTCTCTGAGGATAGATCCGGCACCTAACATCGCTTCGTCGATTGTTAGTATTTTTTACATTAAACTGTGCCCCGCGCTCTATTGTAGAAGATGACATGGACATGCCCATAAGGCCTGTCGGCATGTGCACAGGCCTTGTGTTGAGTAAACACCGAGCGTGGGGAAAACAAACGGGTCAGAGCGCCCCCTATGGTTTGATCTCCTGCCCAATAGGGCCGCTTTCGGGGAGGGAGGTCGGAGATAAGAGGGGGAGGAACAAAAGTAGGTGTGGCAAAAAAAAGACGAAGACGACGTAGACGCAGCAGACGACTGACAGATGTGGTAGGATTTCTCAACCTTCAAGGAGCGAGACGGGAACACAAATGGGAAGAGCTATATAGGGAGTTGGAGGCGGAAGGAATGACGCTTTTTGGAGTGGCAGAGACGCACCTATATGATATTGAAGAAGCTCCAACCGATGCAAATTGGTGTCGGGCTGCGTCGAAATGGGGGAGTTGGCGTGATGTGGGAATATTGGATAAAAATTAATAGAAAAAAAGTGATCGTCCAAAGGCCGCCGATCAGTGCCTCGTACAGCTTATTTACCTTTTTACATCCAACAGGCACCACAGCCAAAGCTATACCGGCGCGAGCGCGAGTGCACCGGGTGGGTCTATGCGCTCGCGCCGGTATAGCTTTGGCTGTGGTGCCTGTTGGATGTAAAAAGCTAAATAAGCTGTACGAGGCACTGATCGGCGGCCTTTGGACGATAACTTTTTTTCTATTAATTTTTATCCAATATTTTTATTCTCAATTTGTCTCCCACGGTCCGGAGTTATTTTCTAAGGGCCTTCAGAATAGTATCGTATAGAGTTCAAAATCATTACCTTTGGTTAATTTTTATTAATTTCGTTTTGGTCTGCTGTGTTTTAATCTTCCTAGTCTAAGAATCTTCTTAAAGCGCCCGGTTAAAAAAAGACCAATTTTTTCTTCTTTTTTCAACTCCAGACACTTCCTTCACCTTCTTCTTTAACGTTGTACATAAAACCGTCAGTTGAGAGTTAGCGCCTGTCCTGCCCACTTCTTCGTCTGTCCTCGTCCTAGCGCTATTTGTAATTTAATTAGCCACGAGACTGTTGGGACCATATTTGGGTAACAAGAGAGATAATCAGGATTCCTATTGCCGCCTGTATAGTATACATGTCGGTGGGAGTTGCGCGCAGAGAGGAGAATCAAAGTTTAATGAGTTGTGTGGAAATTGAAGTCAAGGACTTGGCTGCTACAAAAGACATTCTCATCATGGTGGATTTTAATAGACACCTGCATGAACTGGACGGATGGGAGGACGTAAATTGGCGAGAAATGCTGCGGATGGCAGAAGATAACGCCTTGGAGATACTAAATATCAGGGCCTCATGTGAAGATGAAATGACCGGGACAGCAAAACGTGCATTGATTACGCCTTAGTCTCACAGAATCTGGCCCGTTATCTGGTTCACGCACACATTGATGAAGCTGGAGAACACAATATTGGGAGTGACCACAACCCGATACGGTTAGAATTCTCCAAAGCTACACCAAAAATAATAGGAGAAAAGCCCTCTCCGACAGGCCGTTCCCGGCTATCTTCAACGGCAGTGGAGAAGGTGGTGGAAGAGTTTGAAAACAGCACCAAGAGAAAGAGCGCGGCTGGATACGCGGAATATGTGGCAGAATTAAAGCGAATCATCTGTCAACATTCTAAAAAGGACCGAGGTGGGCGACCACTAAGAAAGCGTTGGTGGGACGCGGAAGTTCAAGCCGCGGTCACATTAAGACAGGAGCTAAACAGGGAGCACCGCATGGTTCTCCATGGCGGCCCGGCAGACGTTGTTGTAATAAGGTGGCAAAAGTACAAGTTGCAGAAGCAGGCCGTAAAACAGCCTGTGCAGGACAAAGTGGCCCAAGTTGATGTAGCTACAACGAGAGACATCCGTTCAAGTGGTCGAGACGCACCCAGAAAGTTCTGGCGATATATCGGAACTCTCAATGAAAGAGACCAGTGCTTACCAATCCTGGACGAAGACACAGGGCTGTCCACAGAGAGACTTGCGCAATGCCTTACAGATCATCTCGTTGAAATTTTCTCGCCTTCAACAGAGACACTACTACAAAATCTTTGTCCCAAGCAAGGCGCAGACTGTGCACCGGATTGCAATAATGTAACAATTGGTAGGGTGTCAGTTATACGCGCACTAGCGCATATTAAGAACAACACCGCCCAGGGATTAGATAACATTCCGGCCAGTGTGCTCAAAGCACTGGGCAAGGATTCGAGATACCAACTTGCAGGAATTTTTAATGATATTGCATCTGGGAAAGAAGAGATTCCTCGAGACTGGAGATCCGGCAGGGGGTTCCTGATTCCTAAAAAACGATGTGACCGCCAATACCTTCGACGGTACAGACCCCTGACAGTGACAAGCGCGGTGTATAGGGTATTCGACCAGATCATGAAAAAGCGCATGACCGAATGAGCAGAGGAGGAGGGTATACTGACAGAAATCCAAGGAGGCTTCAGACGGGGACGCCGATTAGAGGACCATCTTTTTACCTTAACACAATGTATTGAGGTTGCGCGGAAAGAGGAGAGGAGCCTAATATGTTTTTTTTTTGACATCGTAAAGGCCTATGATAGTGTTTCCCATGCCCAGCTTATTGTTAGCCTACGACAGGTTGACATGCCGCCGGAGTGGACAACACTCATCTCCCGCCTATACCATGGCAACACGGTTATGACCCACCTTGATGGTGCTCACTCTGAGGAGGTGCAGGTGACGAGGGGCTTACGCCAAGGTTGCCCGCTTTCTCCCCTATTGTATATGTTATATGTATTCACCCTAGAAAAGCAACTTATACAATCAGGACTGGGCTTTTCACTAGCACATTTGGAGCATGGGGATCGAGTTGACTGGGTTCTACCGGGATTGACGTACGCGGACGGTGCGGTACTGACCGCAGGATCAGTGTTTGAAATGCAAAAACTTCTTGACATATGCTCCAAGGAGGCTATGGGACTTGGGTTAAAGTTTAATACCAGCAAGTCAGCGGCAGTGGTGTTTTCGGGCTCCGTCGAGATAACTCTCAATAGCCTTCGTCTCGGAGGGTCCGATATACCAATTCTTAATTCTTACAAGTACTTGGCCATCACAATGTCGAACGACACAGACTACCTGCAAGGCCATCACACCCATCTCCGCCAAGCAGCCCTAGAGTAGCCAGCATTCTCCGTAAGCGAAGCCTCTGGAGTTGCAGCAAGTTCATCGTTTCGCGGGAATTGTGGAAAGCAGTAATGGTACCCGAACTAACATTTTCAAATGCAGTGGTCTGTTTCCCAGGAGATGTCCGCACCAATAAGGAGCGAAGGCAGAGAGACGTAGGACGCCAGGCATTGGGCTGTCATGGAGCGGTCGCCAACGAGGCAGTGCAGGGTGACCTAGGATGGTCATCTTTTGAGGCTCGGGAGGCTTCAAGCAAGATTGCGTATGACGGACGCCTTCGACTTATGGATAGATGCCGTTGGGCGAAGAGACTGTTTATATACACCAACCTGACTGGGCTGCGGACCCGCTGGCAGAAGCGCCTCTATCAGCTTCAACATAAGTACGGCTTCTTCTCGGAGCCTGTTGATGCGTCGACGGAGACAGAGTGGGCGTCGTAAGTCAGGAAGAGAGTTCGAGGCTGCGAGACCCAACAATGGCTCCAAGACGCCCAAACGAAATGACGCTGGGGGTGTACCTCGCCAATAAAATAACCGTCGCCTCGGAAGTCCGGCTGTATGACAACTGCCTGGGTAGCCGCTTCTTGTTCGAGGCACGTGCCGGGGTACTGCGGACGCTGTGTTATAGGCGTCGTTTTGACACCACTGTTACGCCAACAATGTGTAGGGGGTGTGTGGTAAATGACGAAACGGTGGAGCACATTGTGCTAGACTGCGCGAGACCCAAGCCGTCCCGGTCTCAGGACAATGGCCCAAGGCGTCCGAGACCCTTAGCGCTCGCTGAAGCGTTGGGGTCCACTGGCAGTGAAATCGGACAATCTACAGCGGTCTGCCCAGCTACGGGGCTGAAGGTAGCCTCCAACGACACAAAAAAGCTCCTTGCAGGCACGAAAAGGAAACTGGAGGACTTGTGGCAGAAGATCCACCTCAGGAAGCATTAAGACACCTACGCTCCCAGGCTTGGGCACAAACCTTGTTTGAGTCCTCCCGATTTAAAGGGAAATGGCCGCATCATCATCATCATCATCATCCTCATCGGTCTATTACAAAGCCCAATTCGAACCGCCCGCCAGTGCTCCTGCGGACCATGTACCGAAACATTGTCCGCAGGACAATGTTGCGCTACATCTTGCGAACATCTTGCGGATAATGTACCGCAAGATGTCGGGCGGTCGGAAGGGAGGCATCGCCGGAAGTCACGTGAGTTGTATCACTCCTTGTGCTTACCGCAACCGCATATAATATTGTTTTAATTTTTCTTTATTCTCCGCATTTCCACGAGCAATCCAAGCAGATAAGGTCTCTTCTATTTGCTTTCCATCGCCTAATGTTGCTGTAAAGGTAGAAGAATAGGAGTCAGTGAACCTAGTAAACAAGTTCTACTCATGTTTTAGACAAAACACGTACTTTATGCTCGACGTTTTCTTGTTTTTAAGGTACGCTCATCAGTTCGTATTCTCTAAACGGCAGGCATCTTCAGCCTGGAGAGTATCCGATGACTTGACGACTTCGGTGTCTGAACCTTCAGCAATGCAATTGGGCGTGTTGTATGCTAGCAATTATTATTCCTGGGAGCGTTCTAAATTTTTTTCTTTTTTTCAGAAATCCATAGCTTGTTTAGTGCCCATTACTGCTCTGTACCATCGGACTGATGGCATGCACTCGTACACTGGCTTGTACTCGCAACGCTTTCATCATTGACCTCCATCACGTCGATCCACTGACACTTCGTCCGAAACTTTAGCAGCACGCAAACTAACCAACGGTGCAGCGATAGAAAGCTAGTGGAACTGAAGCTTCGTTTTTTTTTACGATCTTTAATGGAGAAAACGAGAATAACTGAAAAACAACAAAAAAGGAAGTCTTAGGCACGGTTGGGAAGGGCACGAGGAGTGAAACTCACGTGACTTCTGGCGAAGCCACTTTTAGTGACGTAGGTCGATGCTTTCCTTCTAACCGTCCCGACACCTTGCAGCCACGTTAATGGAGCAAGTTCAGTTTCGCAGCTTCCTATTCTCCCCTGCAGAGGCGAGTGGCCCAGGTGGTAGTCACGAGAAATAGCGGCGCTGCAGTCGAATCTTGCTTCCCTGTCTCGCGCGTTGTCCGCTGCCACTGCATTGAGAGCATTCTTTTCTTTTTCTTCTTCCTTTTTTTTTACTTCCATGAGTATAATAGAAAAAAAAAAGACGATAAACACAAAGTGTAATACACCGCAGAGATCAGAGCCAGCGCACTGTGAGTGTCCTTTCTCTGAGTGCTTGAAATTTATTTTTGTCTGCGTCTGTCTCCTTGCGCTTTGAAGTGTTCGTATGAATCACCAACTCGCTCAAGCTCAAGAATTGCTATTCAAACTTGGCGGGCTAGGCAGTCCGGAAGAAAGACTCGACTGCAGAGCTGCTAGTTCCCGTCACCGCCACTGAGCCCACGTCACAGGCGGAGCTATAAAACTGAGCTTGCTCCAGTAACGTTGCCTTGCAGTACACGTCACAGGGCACTGGTGGGCACTTTTAATTCATTTGAAGTGTCAGAGGCTTTTTAAGACTGAAACATAACCTCGTGGATAGTAGGTGCACTATTCGTAGTGAGGTAGACTGCCTTCATAAACACGTGCGGTTTTGCTTGAGGTGTGACATCTCAGTCATGTTACCGCCCAATCGTTTTTTATGCATTTTGAAGTGCGCACAATCCGGTGTCATTCCGCTCGACCGCGTAGCTTTGGCGAATGTATAGACGCCATTTTACCGCCCAAGTCACGCACCGAGTGCGCGAGAGCGTCACACGCTGGCACTCTCAGAACAAGAATGGATGTCTTCACTCTGAGACAGAGAGACAGGTAGGCACCCTATAGACGCTTTACACAAGCGCCAAAGTACAGCCGCCATTACTGACCTTCTCTTGTCTTACCGAGATGCCGAGCAACTGAAACGGTACTTGACGATCCTCTACAAATGCCGATGCTTTTGAAAAGGACACAGTTGAATCTAATATGGCAATAACCTGGCCTGCTATGGTAATGATGAAGTGAAATAAACGGAATAAGAGGAAACAAAAACTGAAAGTCAGTTATGGCGGCGTCCATGCACAGCTGCTGCAAAGCGTCTATAGTGAGCAAAACAGATGCGTCCCCAGTGAGCTTCTCACCGCGGATAGGGATCATTCACTGGCGCCCATATCTGCGTGCGCGACTGCTGAGCACGTGCTGAAGGGCGAGCTTCGACAGTTACTTGCCAAAGTGCATTCCGCACCTCCGAGATTGCCTGTCTTAGGGCCGGTTGCACCAACGTCGCTTACCTTAACCCAAAATGGCTCTTTTCTAAGTCGCCTTAGCGTCCTAAACCGAGCTCGGATAAGCACGCGTTTAAATTCGGGTTGCACCAACGTTAACCCGGCTTTACAAACGCGCCCCCAGCTAAACGCTAGATTTGCCTAGGGAACGTAGGGAGAAACAGAGCGAACTAGGGAACGCTCAGAGGGACAAATACGGTTGGCGGTGAGGAATCTCGAAAAAAAAAAAAAAGATCGCCGCGAGGAATGAGATCCAAGTAGTATGCTCCGCGCCTAACAAAGCGTACTCCATGTGCAGACGAGTCAACAACAGAACAGGCAAAGAAAAAACGTGCGACATTGCCCACAGAACACAATATGTACCATGCATGACAGGAGTGGTTTACAACATTCCCCTTTCATGCGGGAAGTGCTACATCGGCCAGACGGGCCGATGCATTAACGACAAAGCCCGCGAGCACGCAGCATCCCTTAAAGGAACGTCGGCAGGGCATCTTGCAGCTCATTGCACGACTTGCCACTGCAGTGCAGCGTTCAAGGACATAACCATCCTAGCCAGTAATAACAATACTCATGCGCGCGAGATGCTCGAGGCGCTTGCTATCGAAGAACAAGCGAGTGGGTGCGTCAGCACCCCGTCCATCACTATTCACAAAAAGGAGAGACAATATCTACGGTGCGTCACGGTCCAGAAAATGGCAGTATGAGCTTGTGGCGGGTGAATTTAAAATATTAGTTTAGGTTTAGGTAATGTGAAAATTTTGTAAACATACACATGCATTATTATATTAGTATAATAGGTTTTAATATGTAATAATTTTTGTTGGTGTCTGAAAACACGCAAGGAAAAAGAAGTTCCCACTAAATAATCGTTGGTAGTCAGCTGTCTATTCTCTCCTGTCTCAATTTCTCTATATCTTCCCCTGGTTCAAGCTGTCAAATATATATACAAGTATGTACCAACAAGCTCCACTATCAACCGTTACTCAGGAATCTCGAGATGTAAACAAAAAACCTGCTGTAGTCGGCGTCTGCTTTTCGCTGTATTTCTTCGGTGAGTAAGGAATTAAAGGTCTCCAAATTCAATCATTTTTCGCTTAACTTTCAAAAACAAAAGTCAACGCTTTAAATAAACACGAATGCTCTTCCCATCTGTGATTGTGTGTTTAATATCGGTCGATAACAAAATATTTTGACAGTGACAGTAGTTTTCGTGCTTACATTTTGAAATAAAGGCGCCATCGGGGGCCCAAATCTAACCGAACGCGAGAAGGACGCTCTACTCGCGACATCGCTGAAGACAAAACATCATCGAGAATAAGTAGGCAGGTAAGATGACTACTAAAATCAAGTCAGGCCTGAGACCGATGAAGTGCAAAACAGTGACGAACTCGCCACGGCAGCTGCGAAAATGCCCGGAAATCGTCGAATAGAAGTCGTCGAGTTGTCGTTGCCACGAATAGAAGTTGTCGTCGCCACGAATGAAAGATATAAAGCAAAATATTTCTAAAAAAACGCGATCACCAGAAATGTTATGGTTATGGAACGATACAGTTTTCTGAAGCCAAGATTCTACTCGCGAGACAAGAAAAATGCACCGAAGATTGTCTCGAAACTCAGAAAACGAGAGAAATTGACTTTTCGCTGTTTTATAATTTAAAAGTCCGGAATCCGATGCAAATGGCAGAAGTGTCGACAATCAGCTGATCGCCGAGATCATGTACTGCCACTATTCAACTCGCTGATCGGATTGAAGGATATACGTTGCAAGTAGAAATAAACAAGGTGATAAATAGCAATACGTTACAGTTACGCGAAAATCAGTAGAGTAAGTACATACGAATGAGCTCGTTGACAGAACAACCAACGGGAAGACAGAGGTGAGCCCCACAGCTCCCCACGTATCTCGGTTAGGGCTAACACGCACTGAAAGTGGAGAGCCAACTTGAAAACAGGGGTCGATAAACACTTCACGCGACAGTATTTTGCATCCTTGTCACAATCGAATGTCATTTTGTCGAGACTCTCACGCTCTTGTAGCCTAAAACACTTTGTACAACCAATTTCGTCCATCGCGTCGACCGCCACAAACCAGCCGCCATGTTTTAAATCCACGATTAAGAAACAACCAAGCAAAGCGCCCAATGTTGAGCGCTTAGCGTAGTTTAGTGATAGGTTGAGGGATAAGTGATTTTGGTGCAACCGAACGAAATCGAAACTTAGCTTAGGTTCCCGGCTAAGCTCCGCTTTGCGCTAAGCGGCGTTGGTGCAACCGGCGCTTGCCAGCCTATTAAGGCTGCGGTCCCACGGCAGCCATCTTGAACAAAGCGTTAGTTCAACCAATAGATGGCGACACGCACCCGTGGGGTGTAGAGTGCCTTCATACACACGCACGCTTTTGCTTGAGTGGTGACATCTCAGCCATTTTTCCGCCCAGTCGTTTTTTTTATGCATTTTGAAGTGCGCGCAATCCGGTGTCAGTCAGCTCGAGCGCGTAGCTTTGGCTAACGGATAGGCGCCATTTTACCGCCCAAGTCACGCACGGAGCGCTCGAGAGCGTCACGCGCTGACACATCCAGGGCAACAATGGATGTCTTCACCCTGAGACAGACAGACATGTAGGCACCCTAGTGGGGTGTAAAGCCCCTTGATAAAGGTGTTTTCACAAGTACCGCCAACCATTGTTGTGGAAATGCGCAAGACACGTGCCACGAGCGGGTGCTCCACCGCCATTCGCTTCCAAGGGACGCTCATTTCAGTGCTGCGCCGCCATTTGATTCCAAGGGCCGCTCGAGACCTGGGCCACGTGTGCTCGCGCATTTGGCGCTACTTGCAAAGACGAACGAAAACATATAGAGGGGCTTTAGTGGGGTGGCCGAAACATTGGTTCACAGTGGGATGGCTCGAGCACCATCACGTTCCCCTCGTGGCCTTGCTCGCGCCGCTGCCAGCTGTGCTCAGCTAGCTCAAGTAGCGTGGCCCAGCAAACTCCTGTGTGCGAGAATGCCAGGCTGGGTATAAATGCGGTTCGGCGGTTGTCACGGGTTTTCGCAATAAGTCTTACCAAGAAGAATCATTTGTTCATTGGCGTGTCATTATTCTATCAATGAAAACTTCTTCTGCAGGAAAGCACGCTCAGTAGACTCAATCTTCCAAAATACCAGTGAAAGCGGGCGTCAAGTAAACTGCTTCGCAATTTACGGTACTTACCTCACCATTATAATGACGACTGAAAAGTGACGTCACGAAATATTGTGTTTCACGGGATCCGGAAGGCGTTGTTAAGGTTGTTACATTATAGTTCACAGAAAACAAACGCCGTTCCAATATTTTCGGAACTACCGACACACATAATGTTGTAAGTACAGCTTAGGAGGAATATCATGAAAACCATCACAAAAAACAGGAAGACGTTTATTTGCAATGAAGAGGCTATGAATGAACGGCGTTTAGCGACTGCAAGTTATGAGCGTTCGGGAATTTATAAGTTCACGTGATTGCTAACTATGGACATGCGGACAATGAAGACCTGTTTTGTTGGGAGATGGGGTAGCGGTGATGACCTGATATCGGACGACTCGTGGAAGACGAACAAGCAAGTTTCTCCTCAGTGAATGGTAAGCGTCCAGCATCGAGCACAGCACGTGGCTACAGACGTTTTCTGCTTTTCGTACACTTACCGCTTTCGACAAAAGTGCTGGCACCTGGGCTAACTTTGTGGGAAGACTCGAAGTTTTCATCGAGTCCAGCGCCATCATGAACAGTAATTGAAAACGATCCATTATTCAGTCGGTGGGTGGCGAAACGTATCCGCATCTGCGGAGTCATTGTCGATGCGTAGTGGTTGGAAGTTTACACGATGCCTGCCACGACGTCCAAACGCGTCATTGACGTTCTACGCTCTGTTTTTCCTACTTTTGCCCTACCGAAAATACTTGTCTCTGATAACGCGCAAATCTTGCTTCAAATAAAATAAACAAGTTTTTTGAAAAAAAGGAAACCGGCATCAGGCATTACCTTAGTGCAACATACCATCCTCTAACTAACGCGCAAGCAGAACAGATGGTGTGCGAAACGAAGAAAGCCCTCTTGAAGCTTACGGAGGAAGCAGTTCAGTGAAGAATCGCCAGGTTCTTGTTCCAGCAACACGCGGCGGTCTCATCTTATACGGTTCGGCGGACGAAGAGCCACACCCCTCGATCTCATGATACTATGGCCTACGAACGAAGATCGAGAGATTCCCAGATCGGGTGTAATGGCAGTTTATTCGGTCGGGCAACTCATCTACGTGAGGAATTTCAGCGGAAGTCGGGCCTTTCATGTAAAACTTGAGTAGAAAAGGCTTTTTGTTGGTTGACCAGAAGGTGTCATCCCTCTGAATACGTTGGATATCAATGCCCTTCAGTGTAAATATAAAGAAATCACAAAACTCTCTTTGTATATTGTGTAACTGTCCTTGTATTTGGTAGTAGAAGCTATGGTGGTGACATATCGTTTACACCAGGCTCCTTTTTGTTATTTTTCGCCTCATACTCCTTTGCGGTTTCAGCAGGCTTCAAGAATCTTTTGGAAAGGGGACACTTTACGTCAACAAAGCCATTTGTTCCAAGCAGTTAATCAGGGAGTGCTGCTAGAAATCCGTCCCTCATATAAACGAATAAGCCGCACTTCTGCACAGTGCAGTTTTCCTGTTCAACATACAGTTGTAAAGCAGAATCCACATTGATTCTCCCATATTCTATTGCGGGTGAAGAAAGGTCTTTGGGTACACGATACTTGAAACAAGTCTGGCAATGCACTTTGTGGTTCGACACCCAATAATGTCGTCATTTTTATAGAGCCTCATCATTTAATCATTACCTCTTCACCTCATATTGCTCTTCATCGACAGTAAGTACAATAGGCTACCGCCTCATTACAATCCAAGAATTGAAAACTTGAGTCGTTCAGTCCTTCAATGTGTTTATCGTTTATATAATGTCATTACGTTACATTACCTCGGGATGATCGACGTCCCTCGTCGATCTTCAAATACTCATACCTGTATATAAATTAGACGCACAAAGGGGGGGGGGGGGGAAGGGGATCGGTGGCCGAGTGCATGGTCTATACTCTGGTTCACCTTATGATGTACCGCAGTAAAAGGTACAAGCGCGAGCTCCTTGCTCTGGGGCACATCTCGGCGGCACAAGCTCTCGTATGTTAGGAGCAGCTACCAACGCTATGAGCTCGCGCTTCTAGCCTTCTCTGCGGTACAACATAAGGTGAAACGGAGTATCGCGCACACCAGCTCGGAGCACGTGGAGCGAAAGCTCGCGCTGCAGAACCCACCCCGCTCCTGCCCGTTTTGATCTGGAAGAGCATCGTACCGGCGTGCGGTCGTGTATCACTATCTGCGTGGTGCACTTTAAAGACCCCAGGCTATACTTCGTTTCACCTAATGTAGTACCGCAGCGAAGGCTAGAAGCGCGAGCTCGCAGCCTTGGCTGCTGCCCTTAATGCACGAGAGCTTGTGCCGCCGAGATGTGCCCCAAAGCAAGAATCTCGCGCTTGTAGCTCTTCCTAGGTTATTAGATTAGATTAGAACGCGATTTATTAGCCAAAAATAATCAGGGAGTGGGATTGGGGAGGGCACCGGTGACTGAATTCGAGGTCTGGGTGCTGGCATATTAATAAAAATCAGGTTAGATGAAAGAGTCTACTTTGGCCTCATGGACAAAGTCCAGTAGGCTTCGTAGAATCTTTCGTTGTCGGTCTTCATTTCCAGGAGGGTGAGTCCAGCCTTCAAATGAATCAACGTCTTGGGGTCTATATATTGCTCTTATGTCATATTTGGGACATTCCCAGATCAAGTGTCGGATGTCTGCTTTGACTCGCATGTCGCAGTGGGAGCATAAAGCTGATCTTCTACCCTTGCTCCACAAGGCGAGGCGGACCGGGGATAGGGTGGCGTCTGTTCTTACTCGTGTGAGCAGGACTTGCCCTCTGCGACCGAACACCTTAGAAGGGAGTCCGGGAAGATCCGGTTCTGATAGGCGCTCCTCTAATCCCGCTTTGATGTCTTCTTTGATCCTCGCCCTCTCCTCAGCCGGGTCATACTCCTGATTTTCCCAGTCGACGGGTGACAGAGCCCGCTCCTCAGAGCGAGTTCTCCGGTCGTACCGGTGATCGATGCGTGGATGTGGCGGCTCATCGTCTCATTGCCCGGGAGGAGCTAGAAGAGACGCGCGGGCGAGATTGTGAGCCGTTTCGTTTCCGGGAATTCCAGCATGGCCTGGAACCCATTCAATTCTTGTCGTGACTCCTCTCCGCGAACAAAGTTCCGAGAAAAGTTTCTTAATTTTCCGCACCTGGATGCTGGGACTGTTGTGGGTGCGGCACTCTTTGATTGCCTCCTGAGAATCTGTAAATATTCGAAGATTCTCAGGAAGGGGGCCAAAGTGCTCACTGATGATCTTAAGTGCGAGCCGAATGGCTGCTAGCTCCCCGCCCTTGGTTGACACCCCAGGTGGAAGGGCTTCGGCTGCTTCCAACTCCAAGTCAGGGAAAACCACGGCGGCAGATTTTCGGGTGATGGGACCTTCTAGCAAGGCCGTGTCCTTGTATGCGGCTACTGTCGATCCACAGTGTTGCCAGCTCTCCACCATCTTGATATGCGCTTTTACGCGTCTTTCTTCCTGTTTGCAGTCCTTCTTGCGGAGCTGTGGTTTGCTGCTAGTGATACCGGGAGGTCCTCCCAGGGTGGAATCGGCCCCGATAGTTCGGGAAGATGTGGACGTGTGATCCCGCGAAGGCTCTGGATGGCCCTGCCTTGCGAAGTTGTCCAGAGACGACCTTCACGTGCATCCTTCCTAGCACGCACGACGTCTTGAGTTTGATTGAGTTGCGCGTACTGCTTCAGCTTCGGGAGAGGGGTGAAGCGGGGCAGGCCCGTAATAACCCTCATTGCCTGGTTGTTCAGGGCTTCAAGCTGTTTCCACTGCCGCGCCGTAATCTTGTAATGAATGGCCCCATAGCACACCCGGGACACGACAAGGGTCTTGACCATTCGCTATGCGACCGCTTGAGTTGCTCCTCCGCGTGCGCTGCAAATCCTGCGAATCACATTGAGCGCAGACCTGCCTTGCTTGAGTGTGTTGCGCAACCAAATGTCACCCTTGCCGTTCAGCTCGATCGTAATACCGAGGATCTTGACCGACGTCGATGGTTGAATGCGTGTCCCGGTAAGTACGAGGTTCAGTTTTGATGCGTAGTCTTCACCTCGGTTGTATAGGCGAGGCGAGGTGACGACTGTATAGTTTGTCTTTTCTGGTGCAGCCCGCATCCCCACTCGGGCTAAATGGGCTTCGATTGTGTCGAGTCCAGCTTGTAGTACCATTTGCTGCACCTTTAGATCTTCCATGTAGGTCCAAATGGACACATCGTCTGCGTAGACGGTGAATCCAAGACCCGGGATTTTGCTAAGTTCATGAGGTAGATCTGCCATGGCTAGATTGAACAAGGTTGGTGAAAGTACGGATCCCTGCGGGACCCCCACTCGGTTCGGCTTGGGCTCGCTGTCATGCTGGCCACAGCGGACTGAAAAAGTTCGTCCAGCCAAGAAGTTCTTGATAAAATTGAGAGTCCGCCCCGCAAGGCCTAGCCGATGGGCTTCTCCAATGATTGTGGAGTGGGGCACAGAATCAAACACCTTTTTCACGTCGATTGCCACGATGGTTC
Organism: Ixodes scapularis; assembly: GCF_016920785.2. Lineage (NCBI taxonomy): Eukaryota > Metazoa > Arthropoda > Arachnida > Ixodida > Ixodidae > Ixodes > Ixodes scapularis. Next base: position 169,206 of record NW_024609898.1, read on the forward strand.
GGAACTTGGATCGGTGCATATTATGGATTACGTCGTCGGAGATGAGTGTCAAGCTCTCTTGAGTGCCAAGGCACGATCGGAACCCTGTTTGCGCCGGGTGGAAGGCTCCCGTCCTTTCGAGGTGCCAGTCGATTCGGGACAGAACCATCCGCTCCATAACTTTGCACGTACAAGACGTTAGAGAGATGGGCCTAAAGTTGCTCAGCGTGCCCTTGTCTTTGCCAGGCTTCGGTATAGGGATGACTAGAGAGTATTTCCAATGCTCGGGTAGCATGCGTGTAATCTACACATGGTTCACCAGCTCAAGTAATTGAAGTTTGGTGGACTCCGGAAGATTTTTCAGCATGGTAATTGTGACCCGATCCGGTCCCGGTGCAGTGCTGGACTTACCCTTGTGGAGAGCCCACTCAAGCTCCCCCAGCGTAAATGGCCGGTCCAGGCCGTCGTCCGGGGCCAGAATCTCCATGTCGTACGGTGATGTAATGTCGCTCGCGCTGTCTGGCTGGGGAAAAAAGAGGTCCCCTGCCATGTTGGCGAGCTGCTCGTCGGTCTTGTTCATCTTGAGGGCCATCGCCGAAGTGGCTCCCTTCTCCTTCCTCTTCCCCAGAAGTGTTCGGCTGACCTCCCAGAGCCTTTTTACCGATGTCTTCTCTGAGAGAGAGGCGCTAAAATCGAGCCAGCGGCTGGAGTTTAGTTGCTTGGCATAGATCTTGGCTTCCACCGTAGCGCGCGTAATCGCACGCCGAGCATACGGGGTCCTGAGGCCGTTGCGGTACCGTTGTATCGCTTGCAGCCGCTTTGCCCATAGGCCCAGTAGTCGGAGATCCGGTGTCGGCGCGTCCTGCTCGACGCGAGTTTCGGTGGTTGCCTCTTTCAGCGCTGAGTGCAGAAATCCCTCGAAGGATGCCGCCGCGGAGGAGTCTCCTTGTTCTAGCTCTTGACGAAACTTGTCCCAGTTGATAGTGCGTGCTATGCGTTTCTTGCCTGTCTTGACATTCCTTGTTGGAGAGAACTCAAAATAAATCGGGCAGTGGTCGCTTCCCCAGGAGTCCCAGAGACATTCCCACTTGTGATATTGGCTGTGCGGATTGGAGGTCCAAGTCAGGTCCGGAGTTGTGTCTTTGCTCCGGGCGTCCCCGATCCTCGTCTTGATCCCTGGTTTGTTTACCAGCTGTATGTGATGAGCTTGCATTTCCCCAATGAAGCTCTCTGCGCAGTGGGTGCTATGATCATAGCCCCACAGGTGGTGCTGCATATTGAAGTCGCCCCCATAAAGCTTCTGGTCCCTCGGGTAGAGAGCGTGCAAGTGCCCGATCCACCCGTGATCCAATTTTTCCTTGTTACTTCGGTTGGGTCTGTAGTAGGAAGAGGTAAAAACAACGTTCACGCCCTGGTGCACCCTGACGCGGACTGCGATGACTTCTTGCCTCTCGGTGCAGTAATTGCCCAAGTCGATCTGGTGCTGTTCATCCCAATCCGACCGCACGTACACGAGGGACTTCCCCGGAGGGCCGTCTCTCTGGCCGGGGCGAAGGGAAGTGATGGACGGACATTAATATACATTGAATCCAAAAAAAATTGATGGTGCGCGTGTTGGTTTCCTGAAGCAGGATTACGTCAGGCTTCTCATCGGGTTTGTCGTGGAATTTTGCACGGAGTTCAGCCGCCCGTTTGCTGAGCCCGTTGCAGTTCCACTGTAAGACCCGAATCACGTTGTTGTGGTGATGAATGGGCTGGTAAATAAAGTTTTCATCTGTGAAAACTTCGCCTTATAGACCGACACGCGGAGCGGCTCTGTTTACCAACACGGCCGGAAGGCCGCGCACTCGCGGTAGCTATGTGGGCAAAAGCAGCCCGGCTCTCCGTGTTTTCGCCATTGCGCTCTATGGCGTGCGCTCGTTGTTGACGTTGTAGGGACGCTTGTATCTTTATTTGTGCGTCGTATTTCCTCACAACGTATGTCGTATGCTATGCCCGGCTATTTGAGCTCGTTGCCCGAGTCTGAACGGCAGCGGTATCGAAACAAACTGTGCGTGGACGGCGTTGCCTACGAGGATCCGTACGCCGTATAAACAAGACCTGCTGGACTTCCGACGTAAAGTTGCTGCCACCGACGTCGATGGCTCACGTTGTCGTTTATTTGGTTTTTTCGCCAAGCCAGTTCACGGCCGACACGGTGGAGGCGTACACGTCTCTCGAGGTCTACGATTACTTCGAGTTGGTTTCCGCACTGCCGGCGGGATCAGCAGCCTGTGGGTCCGCGGAAATGTGTGTATTCATTAATTGATTAAATACACACAGCGTCTTCAAGTCAAGGTATGATATTTTCCCTGCCCTCATGACCACAAGGCATGACAAGCAGTAACGCTTTGTCCGTTCTGCAGTCTTGGCGGTAACAGGTTACAAGTAACGGCGTTGTTGGTAACGCGTTACTTTTTTCAGTAACGTAGTAACCCACTCGTTGCGTTTTCGACACAGTAACGGGTAACGTACTTATGTTACTATTTCAAGTAACGTAGTTACGTTACTCGTTACTACTTCCTAAGTCTTAAAGAAATTACACTTCAATTTTTTACGTGTTTTTTGGGCGTCAAACCATGTTTTTCTTCGCGTTTTTTCTCGTGAGTATTTAGGTGAAACCGTAAAAAGAGATCAAGTAATTATGTTTAGTTTTTGCATGAACATAATGTTTCTTGATATATTACCTGTATCGTCAAAACCGTAAAATGTGTTAGATCATAATTTGAAAAAGTAACGCACAACTTCGTGCGTTACTTTTTATCGGTAGCGGTAACGCGTTCCTTTTATTTTTAGGTAACGTAGATCAGTAACGCGTAACTTTTATTTGCAAGTAACGAGTAACGTATTACGTTACTTTTTTTCGGTAACGCCTACAACACTGCCGTTTTGTCGCCGTTCCCCTTCTGCTGGGTAGCACGGGCGTAATGAGCCTCCGACGAGCGCTTGGCCGGTGCTTTGTGCGCGAACACCATGGGAACAAAATCCGGGTGGTCTCGATCAGACAACGGTTTCCCTGCACACAAGCAAGCCTCGGGACGGAGATTGAAATGGAAGCCGCACTTGCCTTCAAGAAAGTGTTTGCCGCACAAACGGTCGTACGCGCGAGGCGACCATACTTTTCGATCCACGGATATTATCCACCTTTTATGCCTTTCAGAGTCTGCCGGGAACTTGTGGAAACTCACTCTGCTGCTTTTCTTGTACATTTTGGCGCAATTAACGGCAACACAGCTTCGCGGCATGCTGAAATGCTATGACGCCCATGCGAAACGTGCGCGCTTTTGCCCACACCCCCCGGCTCCGGCGGGATCGCAGCGCCGCCGCAGCTCCGTGACGTCAAGCCCGCGTGTCGGTCTATACTGATTGTTCTCCTCTTGCTGGGCTTGAACCATGTTCTTGAGTAGATCCAGCTCAGCCTTGAGGAAAGCGCATGTGTTCCTGAGCTCTTGCACTTCTGCCGACTGTGTTGTCGCAGGCACCGCTGGCGGTGTCGGTGGTTCTCGGCCGCGTTTGACCATATCGGCCCACGTGCCGGCATTGGGCGGAGGTGGAACTTTGACTTCCCGCCTCGCCTCTTGTCGTTGTTGCTGTGCGTTATTCAGCTCTTTGTGTATTTTTACCTCTTCCCGGATTTGCTTGTTTGCCTCCAGCCACGTCGGGCAGGTTCGGTCAGTGCGTATGTGACCTGCCTTTCGACACCCTTGACAAAACAGGGCGCTGGGGCTCGGGCAGCTGACGTCTTGGAGGATGTTTTCATGTATGCTGCCGCAGGTGGCACAAACCGAAGCATTGGGGCAGATGTCCGGCTTGTGTCCCAAGCGATGGCAGTTGGTGCATGTAACTGCCTTCGGCTTGTATGGATATACTCGCATCTACCGTCTTCCGTATAACACGGATCGTGGTATCCTGTCACTGTCGAAGGTGAGCATCGCCGTGGTGGTCTTGCCCAGGCGCCAGACTGCTACCACAGAAATCTTCTCAGAGTCCACTTCGAGGCTTAGGACCTCGTCCTGCGGATCTTCTTTTCAGGTGTGGATGTCATAAATGACTCCCTTGCAATAAGCGACTCCATATGCCCGGAATACTTGCACGGCTATATTTTGTTGCTCTATAACAACCTCCCGGATCTCCTGCATGGACTTGGCAACCTCCTCTGAGTCAGTCCTGACTGAGATGGTGTTGGCCTTTTCCATCAAGTGCATTGTAAATGCTGCCGTACTATGTCGTGTCTTGATCATGGTTTTCAGTTGTGGTAGTAGCGGCTTGATCGATGTCCTGTTCCGAGTAAGGCGGATCTTAGACTCGATGAAGCGCTTCTGACGGGGCTTCGCTGGGGCCCCGCCTTGTGTAGCGGTAGGAGGATCGGCCCGAAAGCGTTTCCTCTTCTTTTTCTTGTTTGTAACGGGGGTCCATTCGGAGCCGTCAATGTCGTTTGCAGGCGCGCCGCTAGCTACGTCGCTAACCATATTCGTACCGTCAGTGGGCGTCAGCATCCCTTCTGCGCCGCAGGGCTGGCGTAGCATTGGAATATCTGATGCAATGGCGGTTGGATTTGACGAAAAGTCCATTTCCTCTGTTGTTGCTACAGGAGCTATCGGGGCTTTACCGGCCGCCGGATTCTTCTTTCTCCGCGTCGATGCCTTAACCGTTGCAGAGGAATTGCCTGTTGAGTCATCTAGAATGTTCTTGAAAATGTTGACTAGGCTTTCCCATGGAATGCTCCGAAGCAAGGTCCGTAACACTTGCTCTACGTCTGAGGCCGGGCAGGTCGTTAAGAGTGGAAGTTGCTCACTGATAGGGTGGTCTACGGTTGGAAGTGCCTGAGAAATCTGACAGTTCTTGTCCGCCGTGGCGGCGGCGGGCATGGGTCCTGCGGCAGATCCCTTTGTTGTCGTGTCCATATCTTCAAGTCCTTGAATGCAGGGGCCAGATGCTTCAAACGCCTCTTCGAGGTTTCCCGAAGATGCGGCCGAGGTCGCCTGGCTGTCCATGCTTGTCTGAATTGCCTGGACGAGAGCGGTGGTAGGTTTAGGCCTAGCCGCTACGGTTCCGGTGCTCATCTTCGGACCCTTCAAATTCCCTTTTCGGGGACCTCCAAGGGTCCATTGGCCTGTCGGCTGGTTAGCTGTGGCGTCCCTGTTGGTCGTCGATATCGAGAGTGGCTGCGAAGGGGTGCCAAGACCCCTTCGAATCGGAGTAATGATTAGGCCTCAGGTAAGAGTTCACGAGAGCACGTCTGGCCTCCTCGAGAGCTGGAGGCAGAATCCTCTTCCTAGGATACATCATAAGGTGAAACAGAGTATAGCGGTTGTACCGCGCTGGCTAAATTGCTCATCTACAGCTGAGACACCAGACGCCCACTGAGGCAGAATAACTTCCGGCTGTATAAACATACACACAACGATTTTCAATTAGACGCATAATCACAAAAAGCACAGCGTGCCGCCTCTTCTTTTTTTTGGATCATTTTTTTTTAAATTAGCGCAAGCTCGCGCGTTCTCTCTTTTGAGACGGTAAGAACGGTTGCACATAAAACCCGAGTTTTTCCTACCCGGCCGCTTCCTCCTCTCATTATGTAGTTGGTTATAACTAAATAAGCTATAATAATGGTGTATTATTCATATTTAGTTTCAGTTTCAGTCAGGGGTAAGGAGGTGTGAAGGAAGTAGAGCCAATAAATGAGCTGCGCTTAGAGTATCGGCACTCTCTTCCCCGACAGTGTTGTGAACGCCGCCATTTTCATGCTTATGCAGAGCAGGTGCAACTGCCGATCGTCATGATTCAAAAGTGCGACATCCTCAGCATTAGATTCGGCGTTAGGAAGCTCATGTAATATTGCTTTGCTTTGTCGCAAACTGTTTAAAGTGGAGGACGGAAAAGCGTTTCTTGTGATTTCAGATAAAGCTTCAAATAACTGGCAACCATGAATTTACGCCACAATATGGCGAATTGTCGCTACTCTGAAGCGTAGCTTATTTAATGACACTATTCATGCTCTTGTTCAAGAGGCTTGTAATACCTGGAGGGGCCATGGCGTAAGCCCCGTGGATTCCACAAGCCACTACCTTTTGGCACCTGCCTCTTCCTCATTGTTCCCGCTTGTGCCAGTAAATTAGCTACGGTTCAGAGTAACGACACTTGGCCATATTGTGGCTTAAAATTATGGTTGCCAGTTATCTGAAGCTTTATCTAAAATCATAGGAAACGCTTTTCCGTCCCCCACAAATGTTTAAACAACCCGCGACAGAGCATTGCAATATTGCATCAGCTTCCTATCACTGCATTTAATGCTGAGGAAGTCGTACTTTTGGACCATGACGATCGGCAGGTGCGTTTGCTCTGAACAAGACCCAAAATGGCCGCGCCCAAAACAATTTTGGGGAACGGAGGGCCGATACTTTAAAGCTCATTTAGCGACTCTAGGCATGAAGTGAGCTCGGGTGTATTCTTTTCCTCTTCGTCTGAATTGTTTAATGATTTCAATGATATCGAATACTGAACACATTATATCACGCTACGCTTGTGTAATTATTTGTCTTAGATTTATTAACCTGACTCAGTACTTAAAATATTCCCTTATGGATAGTAAATCTTCCAATATATTTTTAAATGTGAAGGTAAAAAGACACGGAGATTGACGATGATACAGACGCCAACGCCGCCCTCGGAAATTTTTTGAGCATTAGAAACCAGCAGTTTGTCTGCCATCCGCCAGGTAGCGCAACAAAACAACCAAACAGTTTTTAATTGTTTTTAAAATTAGCTAATCTCTACATCTATTAAAAAACCAAAGCAAGATCATTGTGAGAATGTAATACATCGCAATGTATATCTATTCCAAACAATAAATGTTATTTGATGCCAATAAATCTGTTTGATGTCCAAAAAAGATATGCGTCAAAACAGGTAAGTTTGAAGGGCTCCTGAAGCGTTATGACTTTGAAAATAAAAAAAAGCCATCGTCCACCTCTTGGGAAACCATTCTAGCTCTAAATGTTATAAAAGATTTTATCATAGTTTAATTATTTCCTCAGCGGGATTTGAAGTACCATGACTCGAAGCACAAAAAAGTGCTACGTTTGATATAAAATATCTAAACAAAAAATTTTACCCAACATTAAATTTTTTTCTGCATATTACCAATTATAAGCACTACATCTGTAGCTAATTTCATAGTCCTAGCGCTTGTTATTAAAACATATTTGTGCTGAAAAATGTCAATTTTAGGCAATATTTGGAGGGATGAATAAAACAAAGTAGCGCAAATACCAAAAAAGTGTATCGTTACATTCTGCTCCGACATCATCTTAACAAAACTGCTATATTAGATCCATGTTATCTTTAATGGATCGTTCATAAAACATGAACTAGCGGAGCAGGTGAGGGTCCGCGCCATCATATTCCCAACGCTACAAATGCGCATGAACAGTAAAAACCAACACACACATAATATCAAATGAAAGAGGATTGCATTTCCTTTCGAATGACATCAATCCCACAAAACAGTATTTAAATGGAGATGAGTAATGACCTGCCAAAAAGTACCTAAACTGCCACATTCAGTGGGACCGTGGCCTTAATGTAAGTTCGTTTTTAGCATGCACTCTAAACATTGCCTTCAAATATGGTGTTCCGTTGATACCCCCCAAAGGGGTGTGTGAACGTTCGAGCTTCGAATTTGAGTAGAGTACAGATCAACCGAATAATTTGATTCGACTCTCGGATTCACAAAATTTTAGTTTTTGAATAATTCAACAAATTAAATAACTGGCCAAGATTTTTTTTTTTTCAAGGACGTTGTTTTGCGAACCGAAATTAAGGTCGAGAACAAGACGAGGTCGCTCGGAGACGTCTGAGCACCGAGTTCTGGTTGGAATGATTAGTGGGCAGAGAGCAAAGCTAGCTCTCCTTTATCTCAACTCACTGTTTGAACACATTGAGAAACTGCGTTCGAACGCAAAGCCAAAATGTGAGCTATATTGTTTGCAAAAGTACACTTAATTACAAGAAATAAGTGTACCGTGTAATACGGGGGCACTGTCTGAACTAAGAACAGTCTCAGATATTGACCTGAGTTGTCCTTTAACTGAATAACTATTTCCTTAGAAGTAGTTCGTTTCTGATGGTCCTCGAACCTCCTGCCAGCTCTGCGCACTCAGACCTTTTTCGGGTTTTCGAAACCTTCATTTGACAATTAACTGGCCTTGTCATTCCCCGAGGCATCGAGCGAAGTGCCGCGGCTAGGAGGTTCAAGGTCAGTAGTCTGTCCGTCAAACACAATGTGTAAATCGCATCCGTGGCCGTATTCTGCAGTTACGTCTCATGATTCCGGTTACCGTATCTGGTCATTCGCCGTTTTTATTATGGCAAGCTACACTTCCTTCCGCATTGAATGAAAGCATATCGACTGAAAGCAAACCTCTTGAAGCACCAACAGCTATCGCTGCGTTCGTAACACACTTTGGTTGTGTTCTAAAAGTTATGTCGCGAACAAATACCACCGCAGTGAATGCTGCCGTTGCATCGGTTGGTGCGTCCACATAGACAACTCGGGTGTCTTCGTGGCTCAATTGTGACACTACTGCGAGGTGGAAGCGGGCATTATTGATCTCTATACTTTTCATGCCTCTCTGTGTTCATGTTCCTGGGTAGCGGCTTGGGTTGGGCAATGTCCCTTGAGGCCCTGTCACACTGAGGCAACAGTTGGACAACTCTCTCCGGCAACACGGGGAAGTCGTGTTGCCGGCGACACTGCCACATCGCGGCAACAACAGCAGTCGGGCAAAATGTTGCTGCCGCCCGGCAACCGTGTGGCCCGATTTGTTTTCTGACAGCCCTGTCACAATGCGCTGACGGCGAGGACAACACGGGGAACACTCCGCCATTTTGATTGTTTACCTTCGTTCGTGTGCGGTGCGGAATTGCTGGAAATGTGACGCTACAAAGTGCTAGCGCGTTCGAAGGGCCGGGAATTACCACGGTGCATATCAACCAGTGACTGTGTTTAGAAAACTCTACTCGGGGTATTTCCCGCTTTTTATTTTATCGAAATTTTCTTCATTCACTGACAAAGCGGATAGCCCCAACCGAGAAAGTGACATCGCTGATAAATATTCGGCATTCACGCCACCGCATGAAGTGTTTCTTTCCGGCTCTTTGAAGCAATTCTCATTTCTGCTGTAAAACTGCGTTAGCACCGGTAGTACCAACCCAAAGCGTCTTTTGTAACGTGGTGTTCAGCTGAACTGACAGTGCTTCAAAACTACGACAACGACACCATCGGCCTTCATAATAATCGGTGGAATAAATATGTTTCAACGCTGTCTACTTGCCTATCGCCTGCTATGTGTCCGCTTCATTACCCCAAAACGTCCTGGATATTTTTAAAACAAATCAGGTGTCTGGTAGCGGCTGTTTCCAAGTTCCAAGCATCAACAATCATGATCAGAGTGGTCGTTTTACGCTTCGATTTTTTAATCTTTGGTTTTCTGGATTATCTTTATTATACTTTATTAGCGGGTGAGTAGGCATGCCATTTTATTTCACTGTCAGTAATGTGAGCTGGTCTCTCGGGAGTTCTAATTTTAAAACCAGACTGAACGTTCATGACCGCAGCTATGGCCATTTCGAAAACCGCTTTCCGTAACTTTGCAGCAAAAACATTAATCGAATATACATTAACTGCACGCCAGCCCTAATTATTGTTAAATAACGTTTTCGAAGCCTTTGTTTGAGTAACACTTTATTGATAGATGACTAGCTCTACCATCGAAGCTATCTATGTTGTCGTGTTGCTGGCCCGAAATTCGCTTAGCCAGCTATCAGGGCAACGCACGTTGTCCAACACAAGTTGCTGCTGTTTTTGTTGCCGAAAGCTGTCATACCGAGGCAACATTTTAGTTGTCGTCCATGTTGTCGTGCTGTTGCCGCGATGTGACAGATTTGTCGGACAACACGGGGAGCGAGCAACAAGTTGCCCGACTGTTGAACAACGTGTTGTGTTGTTGTTGCCGTCGTGTTGCCTCAGTGTGACAGGGTCTTTAGTTTCCAAGGCGGTTTGGCTCGTGGCATGGGGTTCTTAGCTTGATTTTGAACGCCGAGGTATTTGGCTATAGCTCTGCTTTCTACCGTGTGCTCCAGTCTTGCGACTTTGCTGGATGAGAGAGTCTTGCAGGCTCGGTATAAAAACACATTTCCTAAGTTCATTTAGCCTAGTCGTTCTTCGTAGGCCAAGAATGGCTCTTCGAGCCTCGTTTTAGAGCGTGTCGAACTTCTTAAAGTGTTTGCTTCTGAGTTTGTGGAATCGGGCCGCGTACGTGACCTTAGCCATCAGGACTGCGGTCGCCATGGAGTCTTGGCCAACTTTTCCCCAGCACCGCCAAGTCTGCTTACGATACGTCGGACAAGCTGCATCCCTTGCCTCCATTCCTTTGCCGATTTTTTTACAAATTCCGTTGCCAATAAGCGTTTGTAACGAAAGTTTTTGCCGAGAATCTTGACGAAGGGTTCGCATTGTAATGCATTCTCAACAAAAGTGAGGCCGAGGTCTTTGTTATCGTGAACTTTTACGAAAGTGGTATATTTAGACTTCTTTCAGGATGGTTGCATGCCCACTCTCTGTAGATAGAACATAGAACATAGAGCATAGCTTTATTTTTCATTTCAACAGTACACAAATACAGATAACGATCCGGTATAAGCCTCAAGAGCTTGTGTGACACTGTTTATAAACCCCACCATAAACACCATAAACAGGTATCTAGGCCTCTTTAGAGTGTGGATTCATGTATTTCTTCTGCCTCTAGGGGAGTCCAGATTGGGATGTCATTGGCGTAAGCCGTTGCCTTTAGTTGTGGGATCGTTTGCAGCTTCCAGAGCAGCGGTGCCATCACGATGGTAAATAGAGACGGCGATAGCACAGCTCCCTGGGGAACTCCGGTGTTGTTTTCCTTGTTTGGGCCGTCTTGGCTGTCCTTTCCGTACACAGCTCCGATTGGGTATTTTCGGTTGTCGAGAAAGCATTTCACAAAGTTGAGTTGACTCTCCGTAAGTCCAGCTTCTTCCATGGCTTTGACAAAGGAGTCGTAGGGTACCATGTCAAAAGCCTTCTTACTTTCTTTTGACACTAGTGCCCTAACTTGACGGCTCGATTCGTGCAGGCTGGCCACGTCTTTGAAAATAATTGTTAGGCTGTCGTGTGTGCTAAAAATCTTCCAGAAGCCGGTCTGTGTGGGGTGGAAGTCATTTAGCTGTTCAGCTTTCTATTGAATTCTTGCAAAGTCCACTCGTTCCATGAGTTTTCCCATTATGGAAGCGAGTGAAACGGGTCGTACACTGCCTGGTTTAGTTGGAGGCTTCCCGGATTTAGGTGCATGGGTTACCCACAAAAGTTTTCACTTATCGGGTAGTTTGCCAGTGGTCCAAATCTGGTTAAACCATAGTGGTCTGTACTTTGCCAACCTGTGCGCGTTGCTGTGATCAACATTGGCGGCCTATATTTGGCTCCAGATCACGTGGCCACTTGTTCTGGCGTTGAGGGCGTGAACGCTGCTCGTTTTTCGTTAATTTTTTCTCCGACTTTTATTGCGTGTGGTGAAAAACAAACGCGTGTTTCATAGGTCATTAAAATCAGAGATTCTTTCTAAGCGGAATTTCCGCAAGTACAAACATGCTTGCATCGCCCATTCCAGGGAAACATGCCTTTGCTTGCAGCTTCGGCTTCGCTATCACGTCAAGTGAAAAAAAAGGTAGTGAAATAATAACACTGAACGAAAGTCTTGATGAGACGTTGAGACCTCAAACTGCAATATTTAGTCATAACTTTTTAGCGCCTTTTAGTGCATATAGAGAGATGTTGAAATAGGCTTGTATTCGAACGTGGCTCAAAATGATCGTATGGTACATTGCCTCTTCTTTGGTCGTATTCCGTGAATGGTGCAGTCAGCAATAGATGATTGCGTTAAATTGCAGACGGGCTCGCGCGCCCTGCGTCCGAGAGCAATAAGCAGATAACCTTTACTCCCCCCCCCCCCTCCGTTCTCAACCAAAGGTTCGCATCCTTTGTTTCTTCTGTCACAAGATTTGGTGTACCAAAAGTGGAAATTTTCTTCAAGCCCTGTTCTAATTTGAGACTTTTTTTTTTTTTGCCGGGAATTAGGATGTTTCTTGCTTCCGACCTCGGATGAAGGTTTTAAGCGTGCTCATTATGGGGGTCCGGACATCCACTGGATGCCGATCCGCAAACGCGAAGCGGATCGGTGCCTTCTCAACAGCAAAGCGGCTGGGATCGAGCGTTTGGAGCGCGTTTTTGCCAATCGCTTCAGGACCTATTTGCCCCAACCGCTTTCGCAAACCGCGAAACGGCGACTAATCGCAACGCGATGCTGACGTGGCATAGGTGGTCTTCAAAACATGTTGGCATTTGTCGCTTGTGAGGCGTCCAAGGCGCTAGGCCTAGCCTTGCAGCAGACAAATCAACGAAGAAACGTGATGTTCAAGTCCGCCTCTCGAATCCGCCGTGGAAAGAGTTGAGTTGTAATCTGAACGGGCTTCATTCCGACAATTTGGCTCGGGTTAGAGTTTGTGTATTATTCGGGTTGCCGAAGCCCGTCACTCGTTGCCTTGTTACTATTTTCCCATAGAACGTGGAAACCCGCTACATATTGACCGAAATGACAGCTTTCGTACCCACTAAGACAGTCGCGTGTATTACTGAAATCTTTTGATAGCGTGCATGGCCACCACGAAGGCCGATAAAGACGTCGTAAAACTAATTGGATAGCCAAAACACTAAGTCAGCAAGACGCGCCTAGATGGGCTTTGCTTGTGGGCAATGTCGAGGGATTCGCAGACGGCTTTGTCGGGTCCGTGTCTTTTTTTTTTTTTGCTGCCTGAACCTGTGATCTGTTCCTGAAGAAAAATCTTTGGGGCGCGAAAATTGCTAAATTTTGGCTTTGATTCGTGAATTAAGATAAATTTTAGATTGTAAACCGGGTCGCCAAATTCAAGTCTCAAAAGATCACGCGTGAACGCCTTGAAACCGCCAACCACGTCTTTGTGTGTCTGAATAGGGTCGCTCGCGAGCCGCATCCGCATCCGCTTCGCAATCGCAGCTCAACCGCTAGCATGAATGCGCCATTACATGCTCTGTTTTCAATCGGCATGAACTCCGCAGTTGTAGTCATTGAACCTTTCTAAAACAAGGAAGGGGACTAGACGACGGCGATGAGGCGAGGGAAAAAGCGGACCAGTTTGGCGTTTTTGATGCCTTTACAGCAAATCTACGCGCGTGTTGCAACCTTATTATTATATCTTTTTTTACAAGCATGCACGCGTTTTTGTCGTGAACGGCATTTGCGGCTCTCCCAACAGAGCACAACAAATGCGGTGCAAAGTTAGAGAACGAGGAGCGTTAACCCTATCATCCGCCTCATATCGCAGCCAGGACAAACGGCCAAGTGATCTGGAGCTGATTATATGCCGCCAATGTTTATCATAGCTACGTGCAACGGTTTGCGAGGCATAGGACAAGTGCTGTGGTCCAGAAATTGTTGAAATTTGACTAACTAACGGCCGTCTTTGCAGCGATTAGACACAATCTACTACCAGGGGCAAATTTAAGGCGGAAGGGGGCGAGGTGGGGAAGGGGGGGGGGGGGGGGGCAAGGGCTTTCATAAAGCTTCTTGCGGGCGACTTTGCACAAAAAGTCGACATACACCTGCTTTTTTTTAGCAAATCTCTCTGCTGATCTCCCCACCAAATCATTCCCCCCCCCCCCCCCCCCCCCCCCCCAGCCTGAATTATAAACTTACCGCTGGATAACACCACAATCAGCGGCCAGGTCTTGATTCTCACAAGCCCAAATCGCTTGCTTTCGCAATCATCGTGTCCGATTTATAATCTTAATTTGACCATCGTCACCATGGGGTAATATGACTACGTGAGCCCTGTGACCCTGCCTGTATCTTTAGTTTTGAGCGAAAGAAAAACTGAATAAAAGGACCGCTTCTATTCTTAAAATAATACTGCAACAAAGAAGCTCCTTGGTCAGTGGCGTTGAGTGCACTCGGTTCATCTTGCTGCCAGTAAGCTTAGTGAAATTGAGAACCATTTGAACCACATATCGTTCACGGCCTCTTTGGCTTTCCCTCTTGCCATGTGTATAACACATCGAAATAAAAGAAAATTAATAACTTTTCTGAGTTCTATGAACGCTCAACGTTAATGGGAATTACTTAGTAAAAGTTGGGAGATCATTTCATGGTTCCTTTAGTGGTAGGAAGTTTCAAAGCGCACAAATGGACAGAAAGTAAAGACTACGTCTCACGCCCTCGGCCTCGACAAACTTGGCAATAGACCACGTGTACCATTGCCCATTGATAATGGCTTCAAACACACTTATTATTTTATGCTTTTAATAAAATCTCACAAAACGCTCGTGTTGGGTTTAGTATGATCGGGTGTTGTACAGGCGTGCATTCGGGCGCCTATTAGTGCGTAATGCCGCTCAAATACTACAACGCACGTTAGTATAGTCGTATACTGCACTGGCCAAACTGCGCCTCCAGATCGAAGGCACTCTCGTAAACATGGAGGCAGAAAAGCAGACTTCTGTCGGTTTTAAATACACAACACACATTCTCTATTTCAAATAATTTTGGTAATAATTTGGTAACTTGCAAATACATTTGATTGAAAATTATTTGCTACTCCATCTTAATGACATATCTTAGTATCATTATCTCAAATACTTTTTTCAGTGCTCATATGCAGGATTTCTAGGATGAAATATTGCGTGGAGTAGGAATGGGAGGAAAGAAGCGTCCTAAGACGAACTTGGAGGGGGGGGGGGGGGTGGAAGATAAGCTGGAATAAGAACAACAAAGACTGGAGATGCCTAATCTCGGTCACCTCAGTTCAAAAGAGCCAGCTAGATCTTGCTTCCTTGGTCAAGGGACTACCCTCGCTCGCTTGAGCACGTTCACGTAATTTTTGCACCAGAACATCCTAAGCCAATATTTTTATGTAATGGTAATTTCTTGACGGAAAAGGGAATCGCCCAGCTCAAACTTCAGAGATTGTAATCTTCAAGCGGAAGCAACCGAACACAGACCAGGAAACAAGCAGGAATTAAGGATGCCGGCTCAAAATGAAAAAAAAAGAAAAAATGGAAGGAAACGAGTAGACGCCAACAAAATAACACACCACATGTGTTAAAGCATGAAATTATATTTAACGTCACCCAGAATCCCAACATTGTGTCCGTCCGTCTTTGCATTTCCCACTAAATTTAGCGGGGAAATTGATATCACGAGACCTAAACACAAATTCAGCTCCTCAGCTAATGTTACCAGCAAAATTGATGTCACATTGCGTGACGTCACGGGACATACAGACCAATTCAGTTTCCCCGATAAATATAGCGGAAAAAAGAACGCCACGTGACTTATACTTTAATTCAGTTTCGCCGCTGAACTTGGTCGGGAAGTTGCGTCTCGTGATGTCACCTGACATCACGTGACCTATAAAACTTGGGGATACTAACGGCACTGTACCTATGCGTCAACTTTGTTTTCCCGCTAAATTTAATAGGAAAAGCCACGTCTTGTGAGCAGAACATCAGTTCAGTTTCCCGGCTGAATTTAGCGAGAAATAGACGTAACGTGACCAATAGACCAATTCAGTTAACCGCTAAATTTAGCACGAAAATTCAAGTCTTGTGCCCAAGACACCGATCCAATTTGCCCTCACACTTTAGTGGGGGAAATTGACTTCACGCGACCCGACGTCAGATGTCCTGTACAACCATTCAGTTTTCCCGCTAAATTTAACGAGAAAATATAGGTCACGT
Organism: Ixodes scapularis; assembly: GCF_016920785.2. NCBI lineage: Eukaryota > Metazoa > Arthropoda > Arachnida > Ixodida > Ixodidae > Ixodes > Ixodes scapularis. The sequence continues at coordinate 185,077 of NW_024609898.1, forward strand.
GACACACCGATTCCCTCCTCAATTCCCTGTAGTGCTTCTCGTGCGTTATGGGACTTTGAAGGTAACCATAGCTGCACATTTTTATTACTTCTTTTTATGTTTGACCCCACAAGAAAGTCAGCTTCTTTCGTTAGTCTGTCACTCTCGGAAACAGCATCGGGGGAACGGTAAAGCCCCATCCTTTCATGAATAACGTGTAACAGAAGGGAAGAGAACAATATAGGAGCAGGAAAATGCGCGCACCTTGCACGCATTGTTGTACTAAGCGCCGAAGTAGATATTTGAGACGTTCTCTTCTTCACTTGTCTCTGTCCCTTCTACTTTTAAGTTTCTGTTTCTACCCCAGTCTCGGGTTAAGTTCCATCATGGTAGGTATTTATCCCTCAAAATTCAAACAACAATTGTCGTGCCAACGCTGTACACCTTTCTAAACGCGCTTCTTAAGGCTCGATAGACTCAAAGGGGGGAATGTGCTGCGAAAAATCGACGAATTTCACCCAGCGGCTTTGGCTCTGCGCGGTGCATCAGTACAATGGCTGTTACGTTGCGCGCAAAGCGAGCGTACCCTCGGGCGACGTTCGTCAGTTATTCGAGAAATATTCAAGGGCTTGTTCGTGTCCCTTTGTGATTTTCTTTTTGAACTTGAGTCATCTCCCAATACAACGTTTGCGTAATCTACTTGCCTATTTGTTTAATATGAACCTCGGATATATATCTACTTCGGCGCTTAGTAAAACAATGCTTGCAAGGTGCGCGAAATGCCACCATAAGGTGTGATACAATAGACTTAAATTACCTTACTAAATATTTGTAGTCTACTTAAGATATTTGCCGGGAAAGTAACTTGACGTTATATACATTTTGATGTAGGTATTTATTAACTTATTTTAATGACTCTTGTTGAGCATATTGTCTAACATTTTCAAAAATTATAGTTTTGCCATTGACAAAACAGCATCCCATCGATCTAACCCAACACCCGTCTTTTCCCGCGCTTGTCTTCTAGCCTATGATTCTACTCGTACATCTCGCATTTACAAATGCGTGTTTAGCTCGGAAGCAAGATCATAATAATAGATAACTCACTTGACAACATATTTTACCGGATGATCAGTTCTTCTGAGGCCGGAAGCAATGTTGTCGTGTTCATTCAAGGCAACGCGTAACATCTCTGAAGTGAACGGGCCTGAGAGTCCGAAGGCCTCCTCTGCCTTGATAAACAGTCTTCTAAGCTCAGCATCACTTGTACCCATCGGAGCGCACGATCGTACCATCAAGCACCGAATAAAATGGCGAGAAGTGAATGGTCCCAGCATCATATTTCGTCCTCGCCGTGCGACTGTGGTGCACGCCAAATGCCGCGCACAGTAATACAATAAAAAATAAGCGCACAAAAACCCAGATTTTGCAGCTGCATCCAGGTCGATCGTTTCTGCACCTGCACATCTGTTCTGGTACACCACAACCCGCAAGATGAAAGCTGAATACACACTAGCGTTCAAATTGCAACCGGGAGGTGGATCCGCTCATTTTCACCATAATGCGCGGGTGAATTTGTATTGGAAAATTAAGCAAACGCGTTTCTAAGCGCTTTGCGAACGTGGTTCAACCCAGTGTGCAAATGGCGTTACAAGGGAAAACGCGTATCAGGAAAAGTATGTCCTTTCTAAAGGGCGACGACGAAAATAAATCTAGGTTTTCTCACTCCAGAAGTTACGGCGATGGTAAACCAGATGAACAGTATGGGACTTCAACCAGAATGAAATATTGGCTGCCAAAATACAGGAATCAAAACTAAAAAATCTATGGTGTGTGTGTGTGTGTGTAAAGAAAAACCGAAGGAACCTCAATATTTCTCTTCGCAACTGCTTTTGACGCTTGTCGGGCATTTTTCTAGAATTGTTTTCAGCCGGCCAGTGGCCAGTTTGACGAGACGCAAGCCTGACTTTGACCATTTATTATTCACCTAAGTGGTGCTAGCCGGGTCTGCACTATCAAGTCCCTTTTAATAAAATGGTCATTCGTTCTTTTTTTTTACTTTCTTCTTCAACTGTTAAAAAAATATTTTTTTTTGTTTACCTTATTGATGAACACCTGGTCGGTAGTGCTATATTATCGATGGATCACAACAGCCAAACTAATACTGCGGTTCTGCAAGCCGGCGTACTGGTTTCAAAAGTTTAAGCCATAGAATTGGCGCTTTCTTTTACAGAAAGAAAAAGAGACAGTGCTGTAAGCTAGAAAGTGTGGAATAGAAAGTCTGGATAATTTTAAATATAACAGAGCTCAAGACGTATAAGCAATGAAATTTGGAGCATTTGAAATTTAACAGAAGTACACTCCATTACACTTCCTACATTTTACAGAAAATACTCCGAAAATGCGGGAGGTTATCTATGACCAATATGACTGCCTCTTGCGAGGTCACCAATAGACATTACTGTAAAAACAAATTGACCACCAATCAAATTGCCGCATAGTTGTTCTCCTACAATAGTCACAGAACGAAGGCAATCTTGAATGGATCTCTTTCTAGTAGTCCTCAGTGTTGCACACAAAAGGTGAAAATCGGGTTTCGCAGAAGATTAATCTTGGGACCATTAAAATACACTGCCACAGTGCCTCGGGCATACCTAAAGTTTGATCTACATGTTTTGTTTTTATTTGCAACCACTCTCTGGCCTGCATAATACCACACTTTAAGGGAGATCGTGAGCTATGGAAACGTCTATTCGTCTCGTCTTACATGACTACAACAGTACTTAGGAGGGACCTTGTATGTCCAGGAACGAGTTTACCAGGTCTAAATAGTCGTAATATAAGTGATGAGACACGGAGAAATAAATGCCAGAAATACGGCACGAAATCTCAAACGCACCTAGGCATATTTTCAAGAAAACAGCCATTCTCACGGAGGGGATTCAGTCAATTTTTATTTCCTAAAGGGTACTCAGAACAGCACTTTGCATGAAGGCCGGGGGGGGGGGGGGGGGGGGGGAGGGACGTTATTGCATAAAGTATGACACATGAGAACACAAAAAGCGAACATCTATTACAACAGTAGCACGGTACACACTGCACAAATTTTTAAAGATGTCACGGAATTTGTATTTGTCAGTTTCATAAACAATGTGCGTGAGCAATGAGCTCCAATTTCCAATGGCAAAAGAGAACGGGGAGTTTTTAACCTTGTTAGTTCCAGAAAAGGAAGGATGAATTTTAAAAAAAGAATAATCAAGACGCTTGGAAAAGTAAGGTGGCTCTTGGAGATGGAGGCTGCGAAACTCTGATAATCAATAGTAAAAATATACAAGACATGCACTTTCCGCATTCAATGGCTGTTACGCTCTAGGTGAATGAGTAGTCATGAGTGATGTAACATGATGCTTTATTTTTTAACATATTCAAGCATGTAAAGAAGGCATGCTTGATGAGGGTACCGGATAATATTAGCAGGTTCTATATTTGACATGACAAATGTTTTATATACGGTCAGTTTTGCGATCTTCGATGAGTATAAAAATTGGTGTTTAATGTACCCTAGTCTTTTACATGCACTGGACACGGTGTTATTGGTGAGGTCGTTCTATATGAGGTCCTCTTCAAATGTGACTACTAGGTACTATAAGATTTAATTTTCTCTTCGTCGTCATTGTTCAGTGTATATTTTATAAGTGTGGAAGGGGGTCGGTTGTCCAATGATATATATTTAGTCTTCGTGTTAATTTTAAGATGCGGTGTCTTGTTCTAAAAGGATTTAAAATTAAAATCTTGTTGTAAATCAGTTTGATCACCCGGGTTAGTGATGCTACGATAAACAACACAGCGATTCCTTAAAGAGTCTTATGTGAGATGATAAATGAAGTGGAAGGCCAGTAAAATATACTAAAAATAAAAGTGGTCCAAGTACGCTAACCCTGTGGCATCCCAATTTCATTGTTAATTGAAAAGATTTTCTCTCCGGAACGTGCGTAGCTTGCTTACGGTTAATGAGAAAATTGCAATCCATTGTATAATAACAGGATAAATGTTGAGTTGGAACAATTTGTGGAATAACGTTCAAGGGAACGGTGTCTTAGTCTTTATCAAAGTGGGTAAAAACGTCAGTGGTAGATCTTGACGAATGATTGTTTTCGTGAAAATTTGTGGCTAATTAAAAAAAAAATGGGTTTCAGAATATTTTTTTGAATTTATCTTGGTTAGCACAGATGAGGTTATGGTGACATAAATGTTAATAAGATGAGAGTACATATTATGCTCCATAATTTCACATGGTACACTTGTTAAGGATATTGGCCTCTAAATACATACAGAATTTGTTTTTCAGATATAAAATTGGCCCTATTTTCGCATATTTTCAGTCCGCCGGAAAGTAGATTTGCTCTCTGGCCCCTTAAAAATTAAAAAAAAACAGGTGACATTGTTTTTTTTTTTGTTTTTTTTTTATCCTTAAATTATTTGGGGCTTATTTTGTCTCTGCGATTGCAGAGCTAGGTGAAAGTCGCTCAATGACGATCAAAATGTCTTCTTTTGTGAATATAACATGGTCATATATTACAGTAGGCAATGCGAAAATTGAATTACATGGTAAAGTAAACTGTCCCTCAGTAAAATGATGATACAAAATATTAATTAAAAAAAGTTGGTCATTCGTGGTAAGAGAGCTTCTGTGCATGATCGCTCTATAGATAATAGATAAGGTTCGCTCTTGTATGAAACCATTGATCTTCCAATTTTTTTAGCATTAGTTTTTAGCAAATTTAAGTCCCAGATGTAAAACCTATTTTTTTTCTAATTTGTAGTATTTGTAGCGTACGCTATATCTTGACGAATCCGTGTCAAGTTTATTTAACTTCGCTTTAGATTTCACAGATTTCTCTTTGTTGGACAGTATCATTAGTTTGTTAGTACACCACGGCCTTTCATCAATCGTTTTAGCACAATTTTAGAAATGAAAGTGGATTTCAGCCTTTTATACTTTATTCTGAGAATATTACAATTCGTTTCAAGAGTCCTTTAATGAAACTCGCGAACTGAAAGACACAAAAAGGACGGTCTCTTTGATCTTACTATAGTCATAGATAACCTTTGGTTCTGTAACTCTATATTGAACTGGAAGTTTTATTTCAACAAACACAGGATCAAGGTCACTAATTTTATCAAGAACATAAACGGTCTTAATAACGCAAAGGTAAGATGGAAACACCACGTCAATGATAGCATAGTTTCTGGTGAGCTGTGTGACAACTTGGAAAAAATGTATACGGTTACTAAATAAAGTTTGAGGCTTCGACTGAACATAAACATAAGGTTTCAATTCCTTCTTGTTTTCAGTTAACGCCAGAGTAGTTAAAATCTCCGACTAACACTATACAAGAATCAGGGTAGCGATATAGAATACTTTAAATGCAGGTATTAATTATTCAGACAAACTGGTCTTATTTACAAAACTTACAAGTATAAAACAGAAAGGACGAGGACGGGAACAGGACATCTTTCACATCTTTGAAAGATGTCCTGCTCCCGTCCTCGTCCTCTCTGTTTTATACTTTCAAGTTTTTTATCTATTAACCAACACGCTCATTTTCAATTGTAGTTGGTCTTATTTCGGTGCGCGGTAGCAGGCGCCAAGAATAAGTCGCGAAAGAGCGAATTTAAATCAAACCCAAACTATTTTAAGGTAGCCATACAAATAGATCGGTCAAAATAATTAATTTGCTGGTTGCAATCTGTCCCCGTCCACCCGCGACAATGCACGGTCTTTACAAAACAGATAAAATGGCTCACTCACAAAGAGCTCCTCGTTTCGCGCTTCCAGTGTTAACCATGTTTCTGTGCCAATCTATATTTTGGCATTGCTATCATCCCTTGTAGAAGCAAAATCTTCTTGCTTAGAAACAAGGCTACGAACGATAGCAAGAATTACTGCTACATCTATGCCTGCTTGATTGCGAGCTGCCTTATGCTGTGAAGATGATGAATGAAACTGTCTCATCAAAATCACCTCGTCAATTTGTGGTTAAAACTGAACTGCTTGTCATCCGCGTAAAGCTTATATTCTTCACTTTCATGTTTCTTTCTCTGAATAGCTGACCAAACTTCCACGGATTGCTAGGATGAAGATGCGTTCGTGGTATGACATCTTCCGAGAATGAAACTCTGGCTTCGTTTACATATTTTTACTTTTTTGGCATTCGTCAGAACATCCTGCCTTTTTCAATAATCTAAGAAGCCCAAACAATAGGAAGTATTCAATAGCTGCCATAGCTGTGTGCGGGAATGCTGAGCTCATGGTAATGTTGAGCTTCCACTGCTCTTTTACAATCTGTATTCTACGCCATCAAGGTTGCCGGCCTTAGCAGTCTATTGTTTTGAGCTCGTGTCGAGCGTGCGCTCTGAGCAGCGCCCTCAAATATGGCGCCTAGTGTATACCCCCTATACACGCTTTATACATGCTGCAGATGCAGCGATCATTGCCAACCTTCACATGTCTTACCGAAATGCCGAACCACTGCAGTGGGCGTTGAAAACCCTCCACAAATGTCAATGTTAGAGAGGATTCAGCAGCGCCTAAAGTGGCAAGAACCTGTCCTGCTGCGGCAGTGATGACGTGAAGCGAACAAAATAAAAGCAAACAAAAACGGAAGCTTGGTTATGGCGGCGCTCATGCACAGCTGCTTAAAAGTGTCTACAGGGCTTTGTACCCACGTTTGTTACCTACGCGATGCGCACGCTCTATCAACCGACCAAAAAGCCCAAATCACTTCTGAAGAATTTCTTAATTAAACTCGCTTATTGGTTCCACATTTCGCTTGCTTTTTCAGGGAGGCCCCCGGAAAATTAAGTAATTTCTTCTCATCCGATAGCTTAGGTCGCCAATTTCAGATTTAAAAAAGTCTTATCTTCCGCGTGTGCAACCAAGCTCAGCCTTGGAAGTTCCCAGATGGTACTCAAAAACAGCAGGTATTTTTTTTTAAATTTTTGTATCTCTAAGATCTGATTGTCTAATACATTAGCCTTGTGTTTAACTCGTCGATTCCTAAACTGATCGCATTCCAAATTCCCCTAGTTTCCTTTTGATTCACTTCATCCGTTTCGGTAAGCTTCTGAAGCATGTTCTCTGGTTCCTCGCTATTAGAACCTTAACTTAGTTCTACGTCTTCGGAAAGTAACAACAATCCCTCCAAGATAAGCAAAATAAAAAAAAAGGAAGACAAAAGACATGCCGCCGCAAAGCTTGGAGGAACCTCCAGCCAGGCAGACTAACCTCCAACTTACACCAAAAGCAGACTAGCTAATTGTGGTGCGCTGCGAAGTTCTACAGAACCTACGCGTGACCGCAGAATGAAAGGAAACCCCATTGTTTCCCTTTCATTTTATGGTCACACATATGTTCTGTAGAACTTCGAAGAGCAGCACATTTAGTTACGTACAACCAACTAGCCCGAACCCAAGTCAAGGTTTTATCAATCAACAGCAGACACCCGCCACCAAGCCGGCCAACATGAGAATCTTCGTCATGGCGGCAACAAGTTTGCAATTTATGAAGCGGCATATGGTACTCAATTTGCGACCCCGTAGTTGTATTTTTCAAATTAGTTTGGCAGCAACTACTGTCGCTTATTCCTTAAGAAAAAAGGTAGTTTTCTGTATTGTTCATACGCCGCGTGAAGTAGCTCTTACAAGATTTGGTTGTCGGAGGAATAAGTGATGCTTTTGGCGTTTGAAGCGTGTACGTTTTGATAAGATAACACATATCTAATCTGAATTGTACCTACACATACATCTTAATTCTCCACATAAAGCTGCAAATATTTAATGCTCCGTCAGGATCCGAACTTTTTTTACCATGGTTCTAGAGCTAAAAACGAGTCTACGCATATATGTTATATTTTTCTTACGGTTCTGAAACAATGCATACAAGAGACAGTACACACTCAACAAGTCAATTCGAGGCAAACTTGAGTATTGTTACCAGTCAGAGAGTAAAAAGTAAACGAACTGAGTTGGACTAAAGCATTGCAATGGTTTAATCAGATTATGTGGTGGCTAAAGATATTCGTCTGCCTCAACCTTTGCTGACAAGGTCCAATGCCAGTAATATGACAGAGTTTTGAGTACCCCGGGGAGGGGGTGGTTTTTTATGGATGATGTTGGCGGTTGGCGCTGTTGAAGCTAAACCTGCGATTGGGCCGTATGGTTGTTTTCTCGTAACAGCAGCTTCTCGTGTTGAAGGAATAGGATGATAAAGACCTATTGACACAGGGGCGGTGGCTGGCGTTCGAACATCTTAATTTTAAGGCCTTCAACAGGGTCTCCGTGGAACGATTATGTTTCCAACAGTCCGTGCAAGAGCGCCATGCCTCTAACACAATCGTATAGTGATAAATAAATGGCAGCGTATGTCCTCACAACGGTATAGCAAGGACGCTCCTCAAGTTGTATTCCTGCAACACATGAAACACTTTTTTGGCCACATGATTACTGTCTGAAACAAGGACTTCAAGAATAAAAAGAAATCAATGAGGCAATACAAATACATGTAAAAACATTGTGGTGCCTATGATTGGCGTATGAGGCTGTGCACTTTCGGTTTTCACTTTCAGTCCGTCTGTGAGAGGTGATTATTCAGAGCAATGAAATCAGTCCAGTGCTAGTGAGTCAGCTTATTAGGCCACGTGCAGCCTTGTTACTCTGTTACTGAAGACCGCGACTTAAATCTTTTTTAAACTAAATAGAAGATCGCTTAAGACTCTCGAGAGAACTAGGTCATGCATAAGCGTTCCTCTGCAATGTAGAGCCACCTCGACCCAGGCTGCCGAAACCACTCGGCTCCCTGGGGAACGCGACAGAACAGCACACGACAAAACAGCACGTGACAAAACAGCACGGTCAAAACAGCACGCGTCAAAGCAGCACAGCGTCAAAACAGCACGGCGACAAGACAGCACGCGTCAAAACAGCACGCGGCAAAACAGCACGGCGTCAAAACGGCACAGCGACAGAAGAGCACGTGCCAAAACAGCACGGCGTCAAAACAGCACAGCGACAAAACAGCACGCATGTAAAAAGGCTGTAATAGGTCGCGTTTTACGAAAGCAAAACAGAAAATAAAGAAAAAGGGTTTGACATTGCGTGGCATTATGTAACAGCCCGTGGAGAACCAATAAAAAAAATGTACGCTGGCGGCGACGGGACTGCACTGAAGTCAGTGTCCCGAGTGCTGCTGCTGTTGTGTGATTGCTAAAAACAGATAAAGTTAGCAGTAGTTACTACTACTTAACTACGCTAATCTCTGAAGAGATTGGGTAGTTAGAGGGGATACCTTCGCGTCGATGTTGCCTGCGCTGTCTGGTCTTTTTTGAAGTGTCAGGGAAAGAGGAAAAGTTATTGGGAAAAATATATCCATAGGTTAAAGTTATGAACTGCCTGGTTTGTGGCGGTCCGGTGATGTTCCGTAGTACTCGCCGTTTCGTAATTACCACCTAAGCGTAGAACGTCCTCCCCCCCCCCCCCCTTAAAAAAAAATAAAAGCGGGAGATGCGCCGATTACAGATGCATTGATAGAACCGGCATAATAAGATGACTTGAATGCAGTGATGTTCCATGCAGGGAATTTTCTCTTTTTCAGGAAATTTCTGGTCTCTATTTTGGTGAAAAAGTAAATGGGAATTTTAAAACGTTTGCAGGGAATTTTAAGGATTAACCAGGGAATTGGGGGAAAATCTAGAGGCAACTAAACACGAAAAGTGTCGAGTGGTCCAAAAAGTTTAAAGAAGGCGAAGAAAGTCGTGGTGCAAGAAAAAGGTGTCTGAACGACTATTTTTCAAGTAGGTTTATAAAATTTGTACTTAAAAGTACATTCTCCAAGTATGTACTTGTACATCATTTAATTTTTTTCGGTACTTTCCAAGCAAAGGTACAACTTCCGAGTTCAAAATATATTCTCCGAATTTGAAAAAAAGAAAATTTATTGTTATGTAAAAACACGCTATCATTTTTCAAGATGTCATTTGGTAATTTCTTTGAGTGAATATCGGCTATAAGACCGATGCGAATAAGTTCAGCCTAGGTTGATGGTGTTAAGTAGTTTGTCAGCGAGAGTGAAACGACTGCTCCGTGGCTACTTGACTGAATCTTAATCCAACATTCGCCGCCATTTTGGAAAATAACTGATTCACCCTCGATTACCCCCATAAAAGATTGTGTTAAAAAGTACTTCTACCTTTGTAAGTATGCGGCATTTATAGTACTTTACCTCAAGTAAATTTCGCCCAATGCACTTACTACCTTGCTTGCAGTACCTAACCTCTCATTTGATTTGTACTTTACACCAATCACTAATTATAGATGTACTTTACCAAACACTGCTAAAGGTTATATTATTTCGTTAATAAAATATAAACTGACCACCCTACCAAAAAGCCAGTATAATTTTTCACTCACGAAACTGGAAATCTTACTGGAATGGTTTCTGGAAACCTGAAATCTCAGTTTCGTAATCCACAAAGCGAAAAGTTATACTGGCTTTTTCGGTAGTACAGTAACATTTTCTTTCCTTTAAGCATGCGATTTCACTCAGCTTTTGTGGTAAAATGCGCTCATAGTGGCCTGCATGACTGCAGAAACCAGCTCACGCGAAAATAAAGGTAACAAAATGCAGGGAAAAATGCGGGGATATTTAAAAACTTTGCAGACAAAAAGTACCTAAAATAGGAAATCTTTGTGCCCAAGAAAGGGCATTCTTGGACATCGTATCAAACATCACTGCTTGAATTTGGACCATATTCAAGGTGTACTGTGGGTACCGATTCTGCGGGGTTCATTCGCCGTGAATAAAATCTCATAAAACACGCGGCCGGAGCTTGCAGGCGAGAAGTTCTACGTTTTGAGTTAAATTCACAGATTATTGTTGACGAAGGCCTTGATCGAGTGGAAACCGGTGAACTAGTAACATGCCGCAGCCTCAATGCTGTGACCTTACACTGCAGCATGGGTTGAACACACCGTTGCCGCACACGCTTTTTTTTTCTTTTAACAACTAACCAGAGTACATTGCCGTGCGATTGAATTATTCATTCTCGACGATATCACCAGCAAACTTCCTCGTCAAAATGAGCAAAACTGTTAAAAAAAATAGCGGTGGCTTAGCTTGGCTATGCCAGGATATGCGCAGCGTGATCTTCTGCGCACTAAATGAGAGGTGCTATCAAGCGGCTCCGGTGCAGCGTCAGACTTGTCTACTGCGCAACGGAAACGCACAGCTGGGCACGCGTGACGCCAGTGCGCCTGCCGCGGCTGTGACGTCACTCCTATGGAATGCACAGATCGGCGAGGGGGGCGCGGTGGCGGCGGAGCGCGCGGCAGCGTCGGCTCAAGTGTGCCAGCTGTGCACCATGTGACGTCACTGCTCCTCGCGCATGCGCAGCACGGAGCACGGCTCATTAGCCGAGCCACGCGAAACTGCTCAACCTCTGCCAGTGTAGCTCACGCTACAAAGTAGCCAGAGTACGCACCAGCGGGGGCTTCGGTACTGCCCAGGGTAAAGCCCCTCGATGTGTTTGCGTTTGTCTTGCAAGTAGCGTCAAATGCGCGAGTGCACGAGGCCCATGTCTCGAGCGGCCCTTGGAAGCAAATGGCGGCGCAGCACTGAAATGACGGGCCTTGGAAGCGAATGGCGGCGGAGCACCCGCTCATGGCACGTGTCTCGCGCGCTTCCACAACAATGGTTGGCGGTACTTGTAAAAAAACGCTTTTATCAATTGGCTTTAGCCCAGAAAACCGTCATGCGCCCATCGAGTATACTTCCCAGTCCGGACTTGCTTCCACAAAAACAGATTCGAAAAATTGGCCGTCGACGAATTGGCTTTCAACTAATTGGCCTAGAACCTCAGTTCCTTTACAGTGCCTTATTTGAGACGTGCATTTTTTAACTTCAAATGCTATATTTAGGGTTCAGCGTTTTCGGGTTAGCCCGAATATAACCGGTAAAAGTACGCCGAATTAATTTTTCCCAATTCAGTCCTAACTGAAAAAGTTCAGTATTTTCGAGGGCGTTTGGAGTGGTGTGTGTGTGTGTGGGGGGGGGGGGGGGGGGGGAGAGAGAATGTGACTCTAACTAGAGTTTCGTGTTTTCGGATAAATTCGAAAAACACCCGCCGGTAAAAGTTTCGTCTATTCGGATTTATCTGATAAACTCTGATCAGCGCGTAGAGTAAATAGTCCTGGCAAAATGCTACCACACATATCTTTCAAATTTCGGCAAGGACAGCGGGTCATTGTATTATCGGGTCAAGACAAAAGTCACTGTTTATGTTTCCGGTTTGGGTCATACTATTTGTGCCTGAGAGGATGGAGAGGTTGTGCTTTTCAAACCGTGCAAGCTATAGACCATAGAAATTACAAAAAGCAAGGAAGAGGACAGTTGAAACTTCTCTGTTTCCTCGTTTTCCACTCTACCTCTTGCTGCCGCGCGGTAGGTTGATGGAATAGCATGGAATGAATACAGGCTTCCCAGCGACTACCTCCAGTAGGTTATTGATTTTAAGGTATCGACATTTATCGAAATAACACTTGTGTGCCACTCTTGTTCTAGGACAAATTAGTATTGCCAGTAGTAATGACACCAACGCCAAATTCAACTGAAAAAAATATTAATTGTAACAATCGCGTATTTGTTCTTTTTTGTTTTGTTTTTTTTGTCCAGCATACGTTTACATTTGGGTATTATTTGATTATTATTAATAAGACACAATGCGAAATTGAGCTCCGAATTTCGGAAAATTCGGAATCAAACAAAAATAGACTCCGGTAAACTCCGAATTTTCGGCAAAAAATAAACTCAGAAAGACACCCTCTGAGCATGACGAAAACTAAACTCCGAAAACACGGAACCCTTCTCATTACTGACCATATTACCACTTCCTTTCGCAGTTTTCAGCTTGTCTCCGAGATCGGTTCAACTTTCAACAAAAGGAGTGCAGGGGTCTTCAGGACGATATCTGGGATTTTCACCTGAGAGGGATTTGTGCCGAATTTTTTGTTAAAAGAAGAGAGTTTAATTTTGAAATCAAGCAACGGAAATCAAGAGCGTCCGTAAATGAAGCTCATGCTCATCCTGTGTACAAATACGAGCACACAACGATAATGTCAGATCACGATAAGGCCCCAGTGCGTCTTACAGAACAGGTCGCGTCGGCTGCCAAAGATGACAACAAATAAGAAGACCAGTACCTGGTATTCAACAGACATTTTACACAAACGCTTTTAATTATTGCATTTTCGTTAGTATACTGGTTTTTGTCAATAAACCTAATATAACTGAGAAGTTTTTGAGCCTACAAATATTCGCCGCAATAAACCGAAAACTTTTGTTTGGAATAAAAACCGGGAAAAGGTGCGCGAAATTTCAAATAATACAAACCGAAAACGCCGAACCCTAGCAATATTGCCAATGTCTTGTTTTGACGCTGCGCTGTTTTGTTGGTGTGCTGTTTTGACGCTGTGCTGTTTTGTCGCGTGCTCATTTGACGCGTGCTGTTTTGACGCCGTAATGTTTTTGCACGTGCTCTTCTGTCGCTGTGCCGTTTTGACGCTGTGCTGTTTTGTCGCGTGCTATTTTGACGCGTGCTGTTTTGTCGCCGTGCTGATTTGACGCTGTACTGTTTTGACGCGTGCTGTTTTGACCGTGCTGTTTTGTCGCGTGCTGTGATGTCGTGTGCTGTTCTGTCATTGTGCCCGCTCCCTGACGTCAGCTACCGCCTTTCTGCCACGCCAGACTCATGTTAATGCTTCGTGACCACGACCACGTACTTGGTCTTCTCTGCTGGCTTCCTGAGCCCGATGTCGTCGAGATGCCGGTGCACTGCCTTCAAGCCCGCCTACAACTTCACGTCGTCGGTATACACCGGGGATGAGGTGCCGCTTTGCCGTTGGTGAGACAGGCCCGCATTTAGATAATGGACAATAGCGAAGGAGCTGCTAGAAGACCGCACGTGCCCTGCGGCAAGACCTACACCGCACCGCGGTCAATTCCCATTGTTAAGCCTGGTTCAAACAGTTGCGCTTGACTGGGTTTGACTGTGTTGCGGCTGCGAGAAACCAGGACACCCCTGCGTCTTATATCACGTGCCAGTATGATTCCTTGAATTGGATTCCACGCTTCATACGAGGCACAGATGTGCCGGTGACTCGCTTTCGGCTCTCGACGCAACGCACTCAGACACACTCAAATGCAAGTGTCTGAACCGGACTGAACGATAGACGCTTCCAGGCAGCTGTTCATGAGAGGAGGGGGGATCGGTAGCTGAGTGGGCTAGTGCACACCAGCTAAGAGCACGTGAAGCGAAAGCTCGCGCTGCAGAACCCAGGGGTCCTGGGGGGCTAAGCTCGCCTCCGGCGGGAATCTCTCCGATGCCACGTCACGAGGGAGGGGAGGAGCTTCTTTTGACTCCGCCCCGGCGAGTTTCCCACTCCCCCTCTTACATTTCCGACCCCCCCCCCCCCCCCCGGCGGCGGCGAGTTCCAAAGCGTAGCTCCGATTTTTCCCTACGCTCCGCAGTGAAGGGTTTTTATTTTATTTAAATTTGGGGATTGGTGGCCGGCTGTGCTAGCGCACGCCAGCTCGGAGCACGTCGAGCGAAAGGTCCGTTGCAGAACCCAGGATGCTGGGTTCAATCCCCACCCCTGCCCGTTTCGATGTTGATGAGCATCGTACCGGCGTGCAGTCGTGTAGCACTACTGCGGGATGGACGTTAAAGACCCCAAGCTCGCGGTTGTACGGCACTGCATGGCTAAATTTTCTCATCTACAGCTGGGAGAATCTTCCCCGTTGAGGCAGACCAAGTTTTAGGCAGTATCAACATACATACAGCCCAATTTTTTTTTTTTAAATTGTAAATGACAAATAAGAATAGGTAACAGGAGGGATGCTAATTATACAAACATTGCTTGAATGTGGGCTAGTTGACTAGACATTGTGGCGGTTTCCTGCGCCACGTAGATGCAAGAAAAACGCTTTTGATAAAGATATAAACTAAAGCAGAGTATAGACAAAAAACAGGAATGGAGCAGACTAACAACTGTGCAATTTCTTTCTCATCTTTCTCCCCCCACACAGCCACAATATATATATATTTTTTTTCAGAATAGGGTGCACGTGGAGCGAAAGCTCGCGCTGCAGAACCCAGGATCGTGGATTCACCCCCACCCCTGCCCTTTTCGATGTTGATGAGCATCGTACCGGCATGCGGTCGTGTATCACTACTACGTGGTGCACGTTAAAGACCCTAGGCTAGCAGTCATACTGCACGGGCTAAATTGCTTATCTACAGTAGGCGACGATGTCGCAATGTTCTGGCATGTTCTCCTGCTGTATAAACAACTAACGGCCAATTCGTTTGTCAAAATACGGTGTGGAAGAAGAAAGATGAGAAAGAAATTACACAGTTGTTACTCTGCGCCATTCATGTATATTGCTTTTCTTCTATCATCTGTTTTAGTTTGAATTTTATCAAGAGCGTTTGTCTTGCATCTACGCAGCACAGCAACCCATCAAAATAATTGTAAAAGCCTGTAGGTAATGGTAAATTGCGTTCCTGGTTCCAGATTGCCGTAAAAACACATTTGTTTCTAGGATTCACTTTGTACAATTTGGAACTAGGATTAACGACGGGGGCGACGGTTCATTCACGGCTTCATCGCCTCAAGCCCGGTTCGCCACGCAGTTCATCGCACAGCCACCTTACCACGTCTTTCGAGAGGCGATAGTGTTGTTTAAAATGAACGTCATCCATGTCAAACACATTGGCGTGGTTTAAATACCTATGGCGACGGCAAAACACGAACGAAAACGCTGCCATTTTGGACGCTTCTCCCTGATCTCGCGCCCAACTCGCCCAAACTCACCTAGGTCGGAGCCGGCAAGCTTTTCCCATCCGCGGCGGCTTCTGCCACGTCACAATGACGTCACCGCATCTCGCCGCGAGTTCCGAATATGCAACTCTCCGACCGCCTCAAACCCTCCGTTCTGAAGTCACGATCTAGGGAGTGTCGGCGCGTGTCGTCATGCACGGCGCCGACCAATCGCGGCGGTCGGCGAGTTTGGCGGAGAACTCGCCTCGATCTCGCCGCGCCGAGCTTAGCCCCCCTGGGCTCAATCCCCACCCCTTCCTGTTTCAATCTGGGTAGGCATCGTACCTGCGTGCGGTGGTGTACCACTATTGCGTGGTGCACGTTAAAGATACCAGGCTAGCGGTTTCACTGCACTGGCTAAGTTTCTCATCTACAGCGAGTGACCAGTCGCAAGTTTGAAATGGCTGACTAACCAAACGCTGCTTAAATATCCACACAACCACAATTATTTAGTTTTGAATGGGAATCACCAAAACCGATCTACAGCTTTTGTTTCCTCCTGTTTCGTTCGCTGTACTTCATCATTGCCACAACAGGACGGTTATTACCACATTAAGTGCTACTATCTCCTTCTCCGTATCATAGGGATTCGTGGAGGATCGTCTACGCCCGCTTCAGTGGCTCGGCATCTTGGTGAAACTAGAGAAGGTCGGCAATGGCGGCTCAGTTTGACGCGTAAGCTGAGACTACAACCAAAGCTACAAGCGCCAGCTAACGTGCGCTCTTGGAATTGAGAAGTGCATCTCTAGCGCGAGTGCTGGCTCTCCGGAAGAACCCTTCAAAGTAGGGAGATAGAACCCTCGTGCTCGTATCATTGTTTGAACCTGGTTTAAACGGTGTATATCAACATTCCAGAAGCAGGCTTCAGCTCGGTGCCATTTTCAGAACTCGTGCCTGTGGCGCGTGTTTTTTTTGCTTTTCAAAGCGATGACCATGCACATGCTGGTCTTTCATGCTCCCACACTGCGCTAGAATTTCGTAGGCTTTAGGATGGTGTATACTGGTAAATCTTCAATAGACAAGAAGTAGGAAAAAGTCGTCGCAGAGCAAAACCGACAGCATGAGCGAAGCGGAGCGAGAAAAACAAAAGATTCACGAATTCACGGGGAAAGGAAAATCCAGCAACGAGCGTTTTGTTCGGCTCTGATGTTTACCTTCTGCCTGTAAATAGTGTGCATATAGCTAGCTGTATAATTAATGGCGACCGGAAGTTATTTACACTACTGCCAAAACATGGGAACGAAACCTAACGGAAAGAACCTGGTCGAGCAACTCAACGAAATCTGCAGCAACTGACCAAGAACTAAATACGCTCAATCAAACCACGGCTGACAAAAATTAATAAAACGTTAAAAACGGAAATGCAAGTCACTACGGCCTTCCCTGGCGAGACTGATTCCGGACACCTATTCACACTGAGTCCAGATATAGATGTTGCGCTGCAATGTGCGCCAATCGTGGAGAGAAATCTCGAAGTCAACGTTTGACGAATATACATACTCAGCTGAACGACACAGACGTCGTTGTCGTGCCTTCCGTCATAGACGACGCGAAACAAGAATACACCCCAGCGTTCGAGTACAACGACCGTGTTGTCAGGTGCTTAGACAAATCAGTCTACACAATTGTTACCCTCCAACAACGACAACTGTCCTCAACAACGAGCCACGAATTAACTACATCAGAGGATCGGCAAATACAGTAAAGGTTCAACTTCCCAAGTTGGAGCTTCATAAGTTCGACGGTCAACAACAATATTGGCAACCATTTTAAGAGCAATTTCAACAAGCTCTCTATTGCAACACAACAGTAGCATTGTTTTACAGGCTCAGCTACTTGAGACCTTCTTTGACAGGCGAAGCCGGATCAGCCATTGCCGGACTTCCGTTGACATCTTCCTGCTGCAAGGACGCAGTTGACATCCTCACTAGAAAGTTTGGCAATGAGAAACGGCTAATTCGAGATCATATGTTGCTGCTTGACCTCAAACCGGTGCCATCTGCCCAAAATACACCTATGTGGAATTCTAAATCTCCCCGATAGCGTGCAAGCTCATGTAAGCGGGCCTAAGACTCTCGGGGTGAGCGCAGACTCATGTTGTTCCTTGCAGCATCCTGTCCCAATGAGCCTTCCTCCATCGGAAATAATTCTTCCTTATAGCAGACATATTTTTCAATAAAGATATAACGTTTACCAAGAACAAGATAACCAAGGAGTGCAAGCACGCCTTTACGAAAGAGAACAGCCAACCGCCTTAGCGTCTTTACTCCAGATATTTGAAGTTGAGCTCGAAAGTCGAGAAGAAACGTTCAATCTTACGGTAACAAGATTCCCATGTTCCAAGAAAACCGAATACGCCGGCTGAGAATAAAAAAATATCCCGCTGCACAGATCAGACCGAATTTTTTATCACCAGCTACAGCACATGGATAGAAAAACGTCCTGCATCATTTGTAACTCTAAAGAACATAAGACTGAAGTGTACACCTCAAAAATTCCCTTATAAAAAAAAGAAGACAATTCTCCAGGAATGGCATATGCTTTCAAGGCCCTCTTGCGAATCACATGTCCAAGAGCTGCAGAGGAATACTTACATCTGAAGGTTCCGGGCGCCGGCATGCTCTGTGATGGTCGACCCTACCTTCAGAAACACCCATCAAGAGAAACTGGTCCAAACATCAGCAGTACAGCTAAATTCAACAATTGGCGCTTCTGACAAGATCGTGCTGTTGCGAACACTCGAAGCATGGGCGTTTGGGACTACAAAAAAGTGTATAGAGTTTTACCGACAGTTGTAGTCAGTGAGCGTTTATGACCGAAGACTTATCCGAAAACTTGCGTGTAAGGTAGTGGGCAGCAAGCGACTATCGGTGGCATATTTCGGTCTCCACAATTAAAAACAAACGTTTCAAAGGGTGCTCATTACACTACAAACGAATCATGATGGACAAAGTTATCAGATTGAGGTCCTGAAAACTGACATTATGTGTGATCGAGAATTGGCCCTCTCCAAACGAAGAAGTAGCGAAAGAACTGCATTAACTGATTTACAAAATCGCTGATATCCTTGACAAGGAAGCACAATCTCAGCGACAATGTGAAGCCCATTAAATGATATTCACCCGCTCGTCACTCACTGGGAAATTTCGTTACACAAACCTGAGTTTCAGGAATGCACGAAAGTATTCCTTCTTTTGGAGGTTAATTATGACGGCGCAATAAAAGGCTTATGGCGCTTGAAATTTTTCTCGAGAGCTCTGGAGATTTTGAATAAAATCCAAAATATGACCATTTCGAATGTTTTAGTGCATTTTGAGGCATTTTGTAAAACGAAATCTTGAAGGCGACTAATCTAAAAAAAACGCATGGCCGTACGTACTAGAAGTGCCTCCAATCTTTATTTTTTGAGACTAACGAGAAAACTATATTTTGTTGAACTTGCGTATTTGTGTAAATAAACTCACCCTATCAAATTTATTTTCAACGTGTTAAATGATATGGCAACACTAGTACTAAAGGCCACAAACAGGAGACTTTTTGTTCTTGTTTTTCTCTCGAGCTCAAATTCGACCTCCATGGCTGGTGACTCGGGGATCGGTAGCAGATGTAGCGAAAGCTCGTGCTCCGAAACTGACTGATAGTGGAATCAATCCCCTTACCCTGCCTGCTTCAGTCTTGATGAGCATCGTACTGGCGTGCGGCCATGTATCACTATTGTGTGATGCACGTTAAAGACGTCAGACTAGCAGTGATATCCTGCACTGGCTTTCAACCACAACAAAAACGCCATACGTCCTAGGGGCTGACTAACGTTCCGCTTTCTAAACATATACAGAACAAAACTACAATTGATGGCTTCGTTGGTCTATACTTTTTGAACGCTGCAAAAAATAAATACTGACGTTGCCATTAGTGACTAACCCGAGGTTCTGCAACTTTTTCGTCAAGCTGCTACACGTATGAGATCAGCTTAAACCCATCCTATGTGATGCATCAATGTACATTATCACTGCCCCATATTATATGGCACAACAGTAAGGTTATCACACCTTAGACGCGCTTCGCAAGCATTAATTGCACGGGCTGCATGCCTTTCTGTGGAGCGTGCTCTTGCGAGCACGAATAAATACCTACCGACCTACAAACAAATATTTTGGTTTTATACGTTACATCAGTGAGAGCGGTCGTGTTCCTTGGTGGCATGTGGAAAGGACCAATGCTTGCAAGTGCTGCCAAAACCAGATTTTAACGAACAGTAAGAATAATTGCCAAGCGTATCAGGGTGTATAAATGCCCATACACGAACTTGCGCTTCAGTGCGTTTGACTGAGCTGCGCCGAGAAACGGAAGCGGGTCACTGCCACATCTATGCTTGGTATGAAGCGGGGATTCCATTACAGCGAGTAACTTAGCTCGCGACAAGCGACGAAGGGATGTCCTGGTTTTTCGCAGCCGCAACGCAGTCAAACACACCCAAACGCTCCCAAACGCAACTGTGTTTATGGGCCTTTAAAAGTGCGTTACCTCTGGCTACCGCGGCCACAGTGTACTGCTCCTTGTCCGCGTTGGAGAGCATGCTTCGAAGTAACAGCACGAGCACTTTGTTGCACTGCCGCTCTGGGCGGTTCCGGTATCGCTATAAGGAGTATTCACTGGCGGCCATTGCTGTGTGCGCGAATGCTAAGCACGTGCTGATGGCGAGCTTCCAGTTCTTTTTGGAGCGTACATTCTACACCAACAAGACTGCCGGTCTTAGCAGCCTATTGATGTGAGCTCGTTCTGAGCATGCGCTCTAACAACACCCACAAATATGGCGCCCAGTAAATACTCCTTATACTCATGCTCAAGTCCAACGAGAATGATAAAAACAACAATTGCGTGGAACCACCTTCCATCGTCAGGTGGGTGTATAACA
Organism: Ixodes scapularis; assembly: GCF_016920785.2. Lineage (NCBI taxonomy): Eukaryota > Metazoa > Arthropoda > Arachnida > Ixodida > Ixodidae > Ixodes > Ixodes scapularis. Next base: position 205,904 of record NW_024609898.1, read on the forward strand.
GATCTAAGCGTTCTTTAAAAATATTGTAAGTTACTAGATACTATGTTCGTGCTCCTATTTTCTTATGTTGTCATTTTGAAATTTAAGTGTGAGTTCTCTTTTGTAAGCCACTCTCCTCTGTAATTCCTTCAGGCCCTCAGGGCACAATAAATAAATAAATAAATGGAAGCTACCAACACCGACAAGCCTCAAGCGAATGAAGCACAGGCGTGGATGTATCTTTGGCAGGCTTGCAATTTCTCGTGCCTATTTCAAAAGTACCGAGAGACAACAATCCTGTCAAAGATACCTTTGCCTGCGTGCTTCATTTGTGTTTGCGTGTATGTTTATACACCCTGAAGTTAGTCTGCCTCAACTGGTGACTTGTCTTTCAGCTGTAGACGAGCAATATAGCCAGCGCAGTACAACAGCTAGCCTGTGGTTTTTAACGTGCACCACGCAGTATTGATACACGACCGCACTCCAGTACGATGCTCATCCAGATCGAAACGTTCAGGTGCGGGGATTGCAGGGTTGGGCAGAAATACTCAGAAATGTATTTGGAAATACAAATACTAGGATACATTAAAATAGTAGCTAAAATACTGATACGAAGATACATCTGTAAAAATGTATCGCGATACGTATCGGAAATACATTTTAAAAAGAGGCAAAAAGTATTTGGAAATACAAATACAGGAATACATTTTAGGGAGGGCGAAATACAAATACAAAAATACTGATAGTGCAATACATTTTCCAAATTTTTTTGAGACACCAACTAAGATGAAGTTTGAAGATTGAAGTGGATGTTTTCGATCCCGACAATACTTTCCTGTAGGCTTGGCACTTTTGCCCTGAAGGTGGTGGTTTCGGACGACAAGGAGTCTTCAATGGGCCCAAAAAAACGTTCCATCAAGGGCTGACCGTGGTCCCTTCCATGACATTTTGTCTGTTTGACGAGGAAATCCTGTCAACATTGATCACATGATGTCACGATGGAATAAACTAGTATTCTTTATCTGTAGGTGTGGCCTTGAACATGAAACCTTGCCACGCTGCTGTATGAAAGGACAATACGTACTTTCGTTGTAGGTTACCTCGTTGAAGATCGTGCATGCAGTGTCATTTGGAATTTTTGAGAATAGTAGACTACCTGAAGCTTCTTGGAATACATGTCTTATCTTCTGTTACGGTTGAAAGAAACGATATGGTAGCATCCCTGTTCTGAAGTTCCTTAATACCGACCCTCCGCCACCGACGCACGGATTTCAGTCCTCAAGTTTTGCCTAGCATTATCCAAACAGAGACCTCGTGGATTGCGAGCTGATATTGCCGGCACAGGTGCCAGCTGTCCGAGAGACAGCGGTTTCGAGACGAGTCGCGGGTGTACGTAGTCTGGGTTGGCAAAGCGAGGCCACTTCTGGCCTCCTTCTGGGTTTCGGATCACCAGAGCAACGGGTCACGTTCACGTCGGCTGATGACGTACGTTTGAGCCATGCAATATGTTACGGGCGCAGCCGCAGATGCATTCGAATATGTGTTAAACTTCACAGCGTGAGTCTTCCTACTATTTCAAGTCAACCACCGCGAGCCAGGCGGGTGCTGCAACAGAATGTGACTCAGCTTTGCCGGCTGGGTGTACTCTGTACGCTAAGGTGAGAGAGACGGTTAGCAGCGGGCATTGGATGCCAGCAAACAATGACTCAAGAAATCCCTACCTAAGGACGTGCGGCAGAAGATGCTCTGACTCCACTCCTGGCACACCACCTGGTTCGAGTCCCCGACTACGCAACACTTCTCAGAAGAGAGAAGAGGACGCATAGAAAAATAGTTTGCAGAATCAAAAGGAACCTTGGTCAACATAGTAACAATGCCCCAGCATCTCCTTGACTCTGGTACCCTCAGAACTAAAAAAAAATGCTTTCGGACTTGTTTTTTTTTTTCTCGTTTGGGGGGGGGGGGGGGGGGGGGGGAGTATTTCTCAAGAAATTTAACAAAACACATTTCATCCTGATTGTATCGCGATACAAAGAAACATTCCAAATGTATTTCGATACAGGAATACAGATACTGGTGAAAAAAATGTATCGCGATACAGAAATACCGATACAAAATTATTTCTAAAATACTATCACGATACATTTGTATCGCGATACTGCCCAACCCTGGGGGATTGATTGCTTCGTTTGTTTGGGGCTTATCGGTATTGAATGTTTCCATTTGTCGCTCTAGGGAACTGGGGCATAATAAACAACAAACATTTTTGTCCTTTTTCCGTCTTCCACTGGGAGGAATCTTTGTGCTTCTCCTTACGTAGTCATTGCATCTTTTTCGGTAGAAGAAGTGGACGTCCGGAGGAAATATTCCTTCAGGATACGGGAGTGCAAAACATAAAACAGGAGTCCCATGCGACGCTCAAGCTGCAAACAGCGCTTCTGGCAAGCTCAATTGACCTTTTCGAAAGTTTGAACAATGTCACAAGCTGTGGATCCCCTGCACAATTACGGATACAAGCGTGAGTTCTTTGTGTTCGATTGAACTTCAGCTGCAAGAGTACTCGTGCAGCGGGTGCGCAAGCCAATTGTATGAAATCGCGCTTGGAGCATTTCTCATTCCTACCCAAAGTTTCAGATTTTCACGTTCCGCAATGTCGGTTATTCCGCCATTGTGTAGTGGATCAACCGACGTCCACCTAAGCCTAATATTGTCAAAACAAGTAAGGTATAGACGCGTATGACATCTATATAAGTGAAATATACTTCTCAGCAAGAAAAAGACGAGTGTTTTATTTCTTTCTGAGAAGGTTTTTTGACTAAAATAAATCCTAAAAATTCTACCATCTTTTTACTAACAATATCAGTCTTAGGTGGATGTCGTACATAATGATATTTCTTGTTTCGTTTTTTTTTCTATTTTGATCCAGTTCTCGTCACGCTCTCTAACTTTCGCGCTTTATTCCAACTGCTGGCGTCCCATCTTCATAAAGGTTCTGCTTCCCGCGTTGCGTAATTAATTTTCACGGCCCAAAGATGAAAGCCGTTTACAACTCCGTGTAACGCCGAATTAGAGAGCAGCTCTTGAGGAGGAGGAGCCAAGGCCACAAAGGTCACTTGACCCCCCTGAGATCACGTGACCTTGGTGGGGTCACGTGACCCCCAAGGTCAGGTGACCCCCTCCCCAAAATCACGTGTGGGTCACGTGACCTCGGGGGGGGGGGGGGTCACGTGACCTAAGGGGGATCACGTGACCTGGCGGTGTCCCGTGATCTCGGGGGTCACGTGACCCCCCCAGAGAAATTTTTCCGCTAGGTTTGGCGGGGAAATTTTTCCGCTAAATCTAGTGAGGAAATTTTCCGCTAGATTTAGCGGGGAAATTTTTCAGCTAGATTTAGCGGGGAAATTTTTCCACTACATATAGCGGGAAAATATTTCCGCTAGATTTAGCGGGAAAATTTTTCCGCTAGATTTAGCGGGGAAATGTTTCCGCTATATTTAGCGGGGAAATGTTTCCGCTGATTTAGCGGCGAAATTTTTCCGCTAGATTTAACGGGAAAATTTTTCCGCTAGATCTAGCGGGGAAATTTTTCCCGCTAGATTTAGCGGAGAAATTTTTCCGTTAAATTTAGCGGGGAAATTTTTCCACTAAATTTAGCGGGGAAATTTTTCCGCTACATTTAGCGGGAATTTTACTCGTAATGCACCGCGCGGTTAGGCCGACGGCGACGCCGACGCCGCTCAAACCGGAAACGGGCGCCTAAGAGCTGCGCTCTAAAAACAGGAGTCTCTGAAAAACATTGGAGCATCCACCTGCACGTGCTCATCACTCCTCTACAAGTAATTAAAAGTAAACAATCAAAATAAAATAAAACCGTTTGAAAGCAAAATATAATTTTGATTTCCAATAGTTATAAGGCTGCAGACGCCACCGCGAGATGCACGTGTAACTAGACTTCATTACGTTCTTAGCGAAAAGCCTCGTAAGACTCTGCCGGCGCGAATTTTCTCGATTTTATTTTTTTTTTTGTATGCAATGTAAGCGCGCCTGGACAAACACTTGCATGCGCTACCACCATGGCTCGTAAGCACCCTAAGGTCGTGCAGTGCGGAACAGAGATACCCCAGTGTGTATTTGGAAATAAAAGAAATACTTGAATAGATTGCAAAGGCGGCTAGAATGCTTATTCTAAAATGTACTTAGTTATGAAATATTTTTCAGATGTTTTCTTTCACTGTACACTTGGTTCGGTGGCTATTGGATATGAAAAAGAACCATGATATTTTAAACAATTAGAGTATATTTTGAACCAAGAAACAACTACTAACTATTTATTTATTTATTTATACATACCCTCAATGCCTCGGGGGCGTTATAGAGGGGAGTGGGTCAGTACAAGTGGTTTTGAAGGGCTAGTCGGAATTGCTTGGAGTCGGGTATGGTGACTATGGCGTCCGGGAGGTCATTCCAGTCCACAACTGCTTCAGGGATGAGGGAATGCTGGTGTGCTTCACTTGATGACTTGGGACAGGCGATCTTGCATGAATGGTCTAATCTTGATGATATGTAGGTGGGCGGGTTCAGAAGAGACATTTTCAAGAAAGGTGTATAGAAGACTTTATGAAGAAGAGAAAGGCGGGAAATTCGACGGCGGGAGGAAAGTAGAGGAAGGTTAAGACGAGACTTCATTGATGACACACTTGAGGTACGAGAATAGTCATTAAAAATAAAGCGAGCAGCACGGTTCTGAACGGATTGAATGGAGTCTGTTAAATTTTTCTGATGAGGATGCCAGATGGAGGACGTATATTCTAATTTAGGCCTAACAATAGTGGTGTACAAAATACGTTTTAGGTTTTCAGGTGAGGATCTAGTTTCGGCGAATGTAGCCTAGAGAGCGGTTTGCTGAGGATATAATTGTTTTAATATGAGTATGCCATGATAGATTAGGTGTGAGATTCAAGCCTAAGTATTTGTATTGGTTAGTATAATCAATGGGGACAGAGTTCAAAAGATAGGATAGGATGCATCTATAATTTTTACGTTGCGTTTTGGTGCCTGGAACAAGATTTTTTTGTAAATTTAAAACTTCGCGTTTTGAGCATTGGAACGAGAACCGGAGGCAAGGCTACAGTGTACTAGAATACTTGGGTAGTGTTGGGACCGGAGCGGCTCGGCAAAGGGAGCTCGTGAGGGCGCGTGTATTGACAGTTCGTGGCGGTGCTGTAGTCGAGTTATCCGGCTCGCGCAGCCCGCCTTTTTTTTTTCTTTTTTTTCTTTTTTTCTTTTTGAGCGGTGCATGTAGCGAAAGCTAGGAGCGCGAGCTTATAGCGTTGGCAGCTGCCCTTGGTGCACGGGAGCTCGTGCCGCCGAGATGTGCCCTAGAGCAAGGAGCTCGCGCTTGTAGCCTTTCCTGCGGTACTACACAAGGGGAAACAGAGTATAGGGCACGTGAAAAAAATCGGTATTTTCAAATCTCTTTTTTTTTAATTTTTGCGGTAGGCAAAGGGTTAATGAAATGTTTGATGGGTCATGTTGCAATTGCAGCTTTAGAGGGAGCCATCATTAAAGGCCAACCTAATTTAAAAAGTTCGCGAACAAACAACGAGCTTTGAGTGAAAGTAACAAGGCGTTTGTTTTTGTTGTGTTTGTCCGTCCATTTTCGTTTCTTCCTCAAGCTTAATTATCTCTATCAATCCGCTCGTTCTGTCCTTAGATATTCATCGCTAAAATTTTGCCTTTTTTCACTTAATTAAAAAAACTGCGCGCTGAAAGCGCGAATGAGGTTGTGCTGATATTGATGCGTAGAAGAATGACGCAGTTGTTTCTGTCCCCTCGTCACTAACTCGACAGCGTTTCTTCGGTGGACTCGCCGGCGCCAAACATCAAGACGACTAAGTTACTGTTCTACGTATTATTTTCATAACGCGGTTTCTGAATGAAGCGAAGAAAGGCAAACTTTTTCTATTAATTTTGCGAACCTCGTTGCCTTTTCGCGAATTGTCGAAATTGTGTTTGCCTTTAATAATGACTCCTTTTAAAACTGCAGTTGCACCATGGCCAATTAACCCGTTAATAAACAAGTTAGCTAACAGATATTGGTTCATTATTAAACATTGCAACGGTTATTCACCCATTCATTGTCCACCGAGCCCTACAGATATAACGAAAGACGGCATCCACATATCTGCCACATCCTTTTTTTGTAAAATATGTAAAGTTCTGTAAAGAATAAAACAAAAACACCCTGAATGTCTGCGTGAACCAGATACGCCCCCTGTGGAACCATGGGTCTTTCCCTTCGGATACCCAGCTCAGGCGAGACTTGCCTGGTTGTCAGAAAGCAGCTGTCGGTTAAATGTATTGTTGTGAGCGTGTAGGCTTCAGATGGTTTACCCTCAAGAGGATAATGGGCTGCATATTGTAACCATGTATGCGCTGCACATTGTAGCCATTATTTCAATGCCGTGCTGTAAACTATTACAATTTTTTCCTTGCCTGATCTACGTGTGCTCATGTTTTCTGCTCAAAATGATGTGAAATAGTTTCTTGTTTTCTTCGAATCTTATAAAGCATTACTTGTTCAGCCCACATTGTCTCAGTTTTTGGACTTAAGTTAAATGCTAAAACGCGTGATAAAAATTGTCACGGCTTATAAGCCATTTCTTACAAGTGAACGTCGGATGATTCTCGGATGGTCGTGGCAGCCACGAAGAAATAGAAGATTTTCACCCCTTTGCGACCGTCGCTTGGGTGGTTCGTCGCATAAATGGACACAAGAATGAGTGACAGGTGAAGCGAGCTGATTAAGGTCAAGAAAAAGAAGACGGGCAGAAAAGAAGACAGAGAAGTTAACCTGGGGTATTATAAACATACTAAAACAATCTCGAACTTTAGTATGTGCCGTTTCGTTTCGTTATAAAATAAGAAAGGAAAAAGAAAAACTGCGTCCGAGTTTTAGATATCCCTTTGAAATACCTAATGTTCGGCATTTGCGACCAAGGAAATGGGCATTTCATTTAAAATGCTCACCATCCGACCAACCGAAACCGCTTCTTTAAAGTCGCAATTGTTTTTATGTAAAGGAAGGGTAATGTAGCTTGTACCGTCAAACACATTGAACCATCATGCTGCTAACGATCGTGCCGCAGCGTAATTGATGCCGCGGTACGACCGCTGGCAGGTCGTAGCTGTATCAGAAATCCTATGTGCACTCCACCAAAGCGGCACCAAAGATTCATATTTTCGCGCTTGCAGCCGCGCATGCGCACACCTTCCGGATAAGGCGCCGGACGCGACACCTGTCGCGATCAATACCACGCGCTTCAGGCGAGCCCCTTCGGTCCCAACACTACCCAAGTATTCTAGTGCACTGTAGCAAGGCGACTGGCCGCCGCCATGTCTCCGCTCGTGCGGACAAGCCCGTGCATTTGCAAGCTTTTCAATGCTACGTGCACGCGCTAGCTGCGCGTGCTTGCACGCATGAGACACCGGTCGGCGCGCCATGCTTGCTGTTGTCTCGCTAGAAAATGCCTTCTTACTGTACTTTCTATCAAGGGCCAAACGTAGGGTTTTTTTTTTTCTTTTTTTTTTACCTTTCCAGCTTTTAAACGAAATCACATAAACTTCTAAATCAGTTCAGTGTCTTCATGAATAACCTCGAGAGTTCTCTAGGCTTTTCTCCGTTGTGAACACCTCTTTTGAGCAGGGATATTATAATGTCACGGTGGAATGAACCGGCGATATTTTACCTGTCTGGACTAATCCGATCCCCACCCCTGCCCGTTTTGATGTGGATGAGCATTGTACCGGCATGCGGTTGTGTATCAGTACTGCGTGGTGCACGTTAAAGGCCCCAGGCTATCGGTTGTACTGCACTGGCTAAATTGCTCATCTACAGCTGAAAGACAAGTCGCCAGTTGACGCAAAGTATGTTTAGGCTGTATAAACATAACCACAACCCAATTCGTTTTGCCTCGACTAATGCCTGTGCCACACGGGCAACTCGAATGCCATTTATAACAAACGACATTCATGTGATTGATTAATTGGCTCGAGGATCTGTCGCGCGTGGAATGCCCCACGCTCGGAGTGTCGCGCTCTGATTGGCCGATCGGTCAAATGTCATTCGTTGTAAATTGCATTCGAGTTGCCCGTGTGGCACAGGTGTAAATCCTTTTTATGTGTTTACTTTTGCCTTGCAAGTAGCGTCAAATGCGCCAGTGCACGAGGCCCCTGCCTCGTGCGGCCGTTGGAAGTGAATGGCGGAGGAAAACTCGCTCCTGGCGCGTGTCTTGCGCGTTGCCACAACAATGATTGGCGGTATTGAAAGCGTGAATTTTATGGAGGAACTTTAGTCTGCATTTGCCGGCAGCGCCTTTAACTTATGAAATCTACGAAGAGAGCCGACATCAAAGTCCTGGAAAACGTTTGTTATCGTTGGAGGACAGAGGCTGTCGCGTATAACTAAAGGCACGACGTCCATAACGAACCTTGGTGTGCATAATAACAAAGTATTAGCATCACCTTCACAGCAACTTCCATTTATTTCAAGAAACACAAAGCGAAAAACTTAGCTTGATTTTTTGTTTAGAGGGTCGTAATATCTTGAAAATTGCAGCGAAATGCATGGACCGCTGAAAGTAGGCGATATCAAAAATACAGACTAAAATAAATATCGGTACATTTCGGTTTTTCACGATTGGTCAAATCACGGGCATAAAAGCATTGTCAGAATATAAAATTCGGCGGTGCTCAGTTGAACACGTGATGGCTCCTATCTTGCACTATGCTTTTTAAACACACCATCTTGTCGCATCTGATGATAAGAAGCCAGGGTCAAAAATTGTGACGCCACGTCGAGACAAATTATTGTCGTGATGCAACGGATGGAAACCCTAAAAAGGCGCCTCAAAACCTATGTGTCTTGAATCCTGCAAGAGTAGCGCCATTGCCTTCCCTCAGTGATTGCAGGACAAAAGCATATACTAACATACAATAGACGAAAACCTCGCAAGGCGATTGACTGATCGGTTTCTTTTGCCATGACAATCTCCATTTCGCTTTATTCTAATCTTTGATGTTCTGAAAAGGTTGATCTGAACCAGCCGCGCTAAGATCGCTCGGGAGCGTAAAGATAATGAAAGCGTTTCTCGCCAATATAAGCAACGTTGGAACTACCTATTCAAGCAATTTGTCATTCAGGCTTATCAAGACAAATATCTGATAATAATGTAGTTCTTCAGGGCAGAAAAAACATTTTAGTGCCGCCGAGCAACGGCTCTATGTGTAGTGGAGGTGCGAATATGCATCCTTGTTTAGCAGGTGTGAGAATAACAAAATGACAGTACACAAGAAACGTCTTCATAAAGACCCTGTCACTCCGATTTCAAATCAGCTTACCAAGAATAGAGACGCCAATAAAAAAAAAAACTGCTCACACTATGAACCATACTGCCGACCATAAGGGGATCTCGGCGCAACTTTGTCAGGATGTAGTGAATGCACAATATATAAAACATACCTATTGGCGTGTAGCCCCCAAGGTTAGAACAGTGCTACTAGAGAGCAAAATAAGGAAGTTTCCGAGAAAAAAGAATGGCAATATCCGGCCATGAGTAAATGAACTATACATCGCAGAAAACTCAAACTCCGTGAGAATGCAACGCTAGTGTGTGGGACAAATAGACGCGAAAGCTCCAAAACGTAACTTGCTCGGATTAACAAATACGAATTAAGAAACACGAATTTTGTTTTTGAATCGTCCTAAGCCTATGTCGACAAAGCAAGAGCTGACATTGCGAACGCATGTGAAATCTTTATGAGTGAAAAACACTTTATAGCAAAAAAAAAAAAAAAAACATTCTTTTCTTTCTCGCTGACAATATTCTTCCTCTTTTTTTTTAAATCAAATATGTGCTACAGAGGCCACAGTGTTATTTCTTGTTTTGGCGATGTTAGGCTTAGGTGGACGTCGGGTTAAAGAAAGTTTTTGTCTTTCTCGGTTATCCTTTGATCCAGGCTCCTTCCCAACCGCTATCAAGTCCTCACGGTGTTTGAGCTTTCTGCGATGCATTGTTTATTTATTACGGCCGAAAAAACACAGTTCTCGTTTTTCAAGAATTAAAGCGTGTCCCGCCTCTCCCCCCCCCCCCCCCCCCCCCCCCCACATAAAAAAAAATATATATCTATATATATACAGTGATCTTTTTTTAAGCGCAAAAATAAACTATGCATCGCCAAACGTTCGTTCTTCGGTCAGATGTTGCGCTAGAGGTCCAAACAAGATGTCAAAGTTTCAGCAGTGGTCGTTTTTTTTAAGCAAAAGTTGTTATTTTTTTAAACTTTCAATAGGAACATAGGGCCCATTTTCGCCCGTCTTCGGTAACTGGCGCCATAGACCTCAATGTATTCGAGAACCCGGACTGCCGCCTATTTCCCAATAGAAATTAAAAAAAAAAAATCCCTTATAACTTTTTATAAGGGAAGGCTAGTGTTGGAACATTGGCATCTGGCTTGGACCGCAAGCTCTACATTTGGGTGGGGAATCACCTTTCGGCAATGCATAGTTTATTTTTGCAATAAATAAAGTAAACATGTAATTATCTTTTGGCCGAGGGCGGGGGGCATTTTTTACTTGTAAATCATTGTTAGGTTCTCTCTACGCGCCTCCAGCGCCCAGCAGAGGCACGTGAATGGATAGCAGACGACAAAATAAGACAAACATTCGCCGGCTTTTGAGTTATTTTTATCTTACAAAAAAGTTAGTTTCTCAATGTAAACTGAAACCACATCAAAATGTATGTGTTTTATAAAATAAATATTTATCGTGGTTATCCTGCTTATCGCCAGCCTCTCCTATGGCATTCTGTGTGTGTTTTTCGTTCTCCACACCTCCTGGGAGCGTGTTTGCAAACAAGTATGCAAATAAAGATCAGGCCGATGTAGGACATAGGAAATGCAAAACGGCTGTTTTAGTTCTTTTTTATTATGTAACTAGCTTTGATTTCAGCTATAAAAGAAATATGTACATTTTTTTGAAAACGACGTTCACCTGAGTTTTTTTAATTTTACGTACGTTTGGAATTCGAATTTTGTGAGGCGTACCAAATGCGCTGATCCTTACGGCCAAACCGCCGCATCCGGTACTTTCGATAATGTTGCGCGTGGTTGGAACTTCAAATCAAGTGGGAAATCAGAGCTTGTTCCACGTTATCTTAGTCACCACAATATACGTCTTATCTGCCTCGTTTCTCGCGCCACCTATTGGATGTTTCCGGCAGCGGCCCACGCAGGCCGAGGAAGATCTAGCTTTCTTTTGTTCCGGAAAACTTCTGCGCTATCTATGAGGAAAAGGCTACAAATAAATTGAGGGTGAAAACCCCTTAAGGTACAGAACTCAGTGACCATCAGAACACCATTAATACATCCTTTGAATGAACTGCGCAAGGCCCAACGGCGCTAAGTGCCACCTTAGTACTGTGCTCGGAAGCAATTTATAAAGTAATCTAGTAAGCGTAACGCATCTACACTTGGGGCCGTTCGCGGCAGAGATATGTGCTCCATGGTGTGATATATTACGCAGCAAGCTACTCTTTTATTTGTACTGCTGCCTCTGCCGATCGTCCTTCAAGTCGTCCTTAAGATTGCCCAAGAGGTCGTCTTAAACGTCGTCCTTGAGGCTGTCCTAGACGAATGCTATCGTAATCCATAGACAACGAACAATAGTGGTTTCTGGAACATTTTTGTAGAGCTATCGGAAACACTGAAGTTGTTCTACGGTACTTCATTAGTGTCATTGCAGCGGCAGACCCGGCTTCCCGGACATCACAGTTGGGTTGGGGGACTGGTGGGGGCATGTTGGGGGCGCGCGAGCGGCGACTCAAGCTCCGCAATAATTTGGCATCGTTCTGGAGCTTGAGCTAAGTAAATACTACATAGAGGTGCTTTTTATTTTCAGAGGTCAGGTTGTTTCGTTCGACGACAGCAGTAAAGACGAAGGTTCCCTATGTCTCCTTTTAATTCACGAATGTGAAGGCCAAACGCCAAACGCCGGCGATCCGCGGTACAACGCGTGCGATGAGTGCAGTGGAGACAAAGGTCTACCCACTAATCAGTCCAACCAGTGCTCGGCGTTCTGACGTCCAAGCGCGCACACGTGGCCTCCTCTCCCTCAGTTTCTAGGCGCATAGCACTACGTTTTATTTTATTTATGTATGTTGCATTGTATTTCGTTTATTCCTGTTATGCATTTATTTATGAGTTACGCACAGCCTGGGGAGCTCCTCGGCCCCAGTAACTTGTTGGCAGCTGCGGGATGGCGTGCTGTTGCGTTGTCACGCGTGAGCGCAGCAAGAACGCGCGAATGTTGATAGACGACGCGCCAAAAGCGATATCTTTGGCATCGCACTTTTTCTTTCATTTGTTCTTGGCAGCAGCCGTTAAAAGTCGGTCGCGCCGCCACCGGTACCGGTGTTCTTCGGTTTTCGTCTGTCGGCGAGCTTGCTGGATTAAAAAGACCGTCTGCCCTGCTTCCGTGTCATCTTCTCGCCGTGGCCTGGAGTCCTGCTCGGCCAAACGCAACAGTGCCTGCTCATGGTTCCTGGTACGGGTGAGTGCTTTGTAATTTTCCCTTTATTTGTCAGACCTTTTACTCAGTGTTAGGTGCACGAGTGTAAGGTTGCTTATTCTGACTAAAAAAAATCGAAGTTCAAGCTAGCTGAGTTAGATAGGGATGGGAGGTTGCGACACTCAAGAGCATGGATGTCAGTAAGTTACGCATTCCAGTTGGTGGCGGTATGCGAGCAGCTTGGCATACGCGTGGGGCAGGCAATGCGGAGGAAGCCGATCATGGAGCGCCCCTGCAAGAAGAAGTGTCTGATGTAGAGCTTCAAGATGCTTGGGAATCGATTCGGAAACGGGACAAAAGAGCGCAGGCTGAAAGGCAGGAACGAAAGAAAAGAGCGAAGGAGGAACCCGAACGCGAGAACCGGGCTCATGAATTGAGCTTAGAAGATTGGAGGTAGAGCAGGCGAAAAATGGGACTTAGCGTGCAAGTCGTCCTCGATTGGGTGTGCGGCTAGCGGAGAGAGTCAAGATCAAGGACTTAATGCAGCCGTACAATCTAGGAGAAGACATTGGTGTTTTCCTGGTCAACTTCGAGAGAAGCTGCGAGCGAGCAGGCGTCGCACGCGAAGATTGGCCTCAGTATTTGTTGAAGCTGTTGCCCTGTGAGGCGGCTCACGTGTTTGCACGGTTAAGTGGAGAGGAGGCCCAGAGCTACGAAACTTCAAAGACCGCACTTCTTAAAAGTACAGTATTTCGATAGAGGCGTTCCGCCAGCGGTTCCGCATGGCTACTGAGACGGGAACGGAGTCCTTTCCCAATTTTGCGTACACCGTGAAGGCTAATTTGGTAGATTGGTTAAAGAGCTCATGGTAAGGTGGTCATGGATCATGGTAAAGTGGTCGAGTACCTTGCCGTGAAGCAGTTTAGTTTTACAAGGTATTCTGGAGAACGTCAGAGTCTGGGTCCAAGATAGGGACCGAGCATTGAGCCTCCGGAAGGTTGCAGATCTCGTGGAGGAGTATTCCATGCGCAGAAGTCTCGACAAAGACAAATTGGGACAAACGTGCTAAATGACCACAAGGAGTTTCCATCGGTAAAAGCGGACTCTGGAAAAGAATTTCTTAGGAGGTGAAACATGAAAAATGTCCCGGATGACGAAGAGTCGCAGAAGGAGGGCGGAGCAGTCGCTAGAAGAAAGGAAGCAAGTTTGATGTTTCTAGTGTCAGAAACCAAGGCACATCGTGACCAACTGCCCGAGGAGGTTGTTTTCTCGTATGTTGCAGAGAAGGCCGACAACAGTGTCCTCCTGACTCTGTACTCAAAAAAATTGTCGTGAATGGCAAAGCCTGCATGATGCTTCGCGACTCGGCAGCGACAATGAATGTAGTGTATTCTTGTTACGTCGCGTCGGGTGACTACACAGGCGAGTGCGCCTGGACAAGGCAAGTCGCAGAGGAACACAGCGTCTGCCTTCCGATTGAAAAATTCTGTATCGAAGGGCCTTTCGGCGAACTCATCACTGAGGCGAAAGTCTCGAAGGACTTACCTCAACACTACCCGTACTTGTTCTCAAACAAGTCGGAGCTGCTGCTTCGCGATCAAGGGAAGACTGTCGCGGAGAAGACAGTAATGGCACAAAGGCGATCCTAAGCGAGAAAGCTCTCATCAAAGTTAAGATACGAACCTAACGAGGAGGAGGGTCGGTCTGCAGTGTGCGAGGAGCTGGTCAACGAAGAACCGTACCGACGCGGCAAATCAAGAGGACTTTCGGTCGGAGGATGCCGCGAGGAATGCCCCATTTGGTCAGTAGCAAATTCTAGGGGACCACGAGAAAAGACAGGGTTTTCTTTCGCCGTTATCCCCAAGTCTGGGCACGCTTCATGCTCTTGCTTAACCGACACTGAGCGCAGAGCAAACGAGTGATGCCACTCTCAAGGCATTACCGGACGGTTACAAGGAGGGGGAGGCACGCCAGAATATTTTGTTCCTCAGAAAGTGAGGGCTGCTATGCCGAAAGTACTGAGACAAAGCGGGCCCGGACTTTGATTAGTTGATCATTCCACTTAGATTTAGAGAGGACCTTCTCCGGCTGGCTTACGGGAACTGCTGGTTGGGGCATTTGGGAATCCGGAAGACGAAGGCAAGGATGATGCAAGAATGCTACTGGCCCGGATGCTGGAATGATGTTGAAGGGTTCGCGCGATCGAATGATGTCTGCCAGCGCGTAGGAAAGCCATCCGGCAAGCACAAGGCTTCGATGCGTTTGGTTCCCATCTTCACAGAGCCGTTTCGGGGGCTAGGCCCCCTTCCCGTCACACACTCGGGATGTCGGGATACCGCTACATCTTGACAGCAGTGTGCACTGCTCCGAAGTTCCCCGAGGCCTTCCCTCTCAAGGAGGTGAACTCCACGAGCGCAGTAGACGCGCTCCTTTCCATTTTTTCTCGCGTTGGATTTTCCCTCGTGATTCAATGCGATAATGGAAGTGCCTTCCGAAGCGCCCTAACTAAGACGTCTCTAGAAAAGTGCGGAATCAAATTTATTTATAGCTCCTTCTGCCATCCACAATCTAACAATGTAGAAAGGATGCACGGGGTGCTGAAAAGAGTGTTCAGAGCTTTGTGTTTTGAGTACGAGAGAGACTAAGAAGCATGTATTTCGGCCACAATGTTCGCGCTCCGTTCGGCACCTCACGAGTCCACTGCCTTCAGTCCTGCGGAGCTCGTGTACGAATCAACGCTGAGGTCTCCTCTGCGGCTCATACCCGAACCATTAGAATACCAGAACGAGGACCCTACCGTCGTACAGTACGTTCTAAATCTTTTTCAGTGACTAAGTGCAGTAAGGGTTGTTGTTGGTAAAGCTATGAAGAATGTCCAGTAGAACTAAAAGGCATTTTAGGATAAGGCCGCCAAGCCGAGATCATTTCAGGGGAGCGACCAAGTTATGTTATCGATAACTTCACAAAAAGACAAACTCGACGTTCTGTGGGAGGACACGGCGGTCGTCGTGCAGAAACTATCCGACATCAGCTATGCGGAGAAGTTAGAGTTAAGAGACGGGCTGTGAAGCTGTATCACTGCAACTTCATGAAACCGTACAGCGAACGGGAGGTTGTTGTGAGTCTAACACTAAAAGAACCCGAGGAGATTCCTCCTGAAATTTCCTCTTTATGTACTGACACTAATCTGACGGCCGTGCAGCTGCTACAGAAAACTAAAGGAACCGATGACCTGGAATCTTAGCAGGTTTCAGAGTTGCAGGGAGTGATTCGGGAGTTCCTGCACGTTTTTTTCCGATAGGCCAGGGAGGACTACAGTAACCACGCACGACATCGAGCTGACATGCAATCACCCGATTTACGCAAGGCCGTACCGTGTCTCTCCGTGACAGATGGAGATTATAAAACTCGAAATTGAGCGAACGGTCGATATCGGGGTCATCGAGAGAGACGAAAGCGATTACACTTCGTCCCTCATTCTCGTGGGGGTGCCGGGTAAATATCCCCGACTTAGAATTGATTACTGGAGACTTAACGCTATAACCCGAGATCAGACTTACTTAATTCCAAATGTCCAAGGAAAAGTGGAGGTACTGAGTGGTGACGGGCCTGTAGCTGAGCCGGTTGGTTATCCATGCTTACTGATACCAGCTGAACGTTAGGAAAAGCGATGAAAAGGGAAAGAAACTCACTGCTGGACTGTGCTGGACTATCAACCCTCTTTTAATAACTTCCTTTTCCTCAACCCAATCCTAAAAGGCTAGCTTCTTCTTCAGTCAGAGCTTAGACATAAACTTCCTTTTTCTACTCACGAATCGTGGATTTCTCCTCTTCTTCGACTTTTCCCATCCTAAAAGGGTAGCTTCTTCTTCAGTCAGAGCTTAAGCGGAAACTTCCTTTTTCTCCTCACGATCCGTGGAGTTTTCTTCTTCTTCGACTTTTGTATCTTGAAAAATTTCCTACTTTTTGTATTTTATACTTCCGGTGGTGTCACCCTCGTTTTACTCGGTCGGATCTTGGAGTTGCAAGGTCCCAACTTTATTCATCCGAGGTGCCGCTCTCCTCAGATACATTTTTGTCTTTGGGCAAGAGCGCTATCGAGGCAACACTCACGCATTCTCCCTCCCCCTCCTCAATGGCCAACGCCTCAAGGAGCTCCCTTCCAAGCTGCTTTCGGTGTTTTGCTAAGACGGTGACGCTTGTGAAATCAGGAGCACATTTGCAGGCCCGACAATGTGCCGAAAGGTGGCCCGCCGACGTTAGTGCGGTCACAGAGGCTGCCTGTTCTCTGGTGTGGTCTAGAGCCACACCAGAGAACTAGTGTGGTCGTTGATGCACCTCCCTGTTTGTCCTATGTAGCTTTTGCCAGATGACATAGGGATCTTGTAAACAACTCCTTTTTCGCATGGGGCGCAGGGTGTTCGATGCGCAGTGCTGCAGGTCGTTGTCCCGTTCTGGGCGGTTTTCCGGTTCACCCTACGGCACATGGCGTACGCCTTGTTGGGGGCGCAGCACACAACGTGGATGCCTTGTCGGCCGGCCATTTTTTTTAATCGATGAGTAATGCCGTGAACATCCGGGACCACTGCGAAAGGCTTTGGGGGCTTCTTTTTTGTTGTTTGATTCTTCTCTGGATTTTGTCGGGCATTTCTGGGTCTAGCTGGTAGTTACCAGCACTATATCTATAACTTTTCAGACATGGCCAGTCCTTTGACGGACACTTTTTGTAAGAACGAGCCGCAAAGCCTGATCTGGAACGACGCCAAAGAAAGCGCCTTTCAAGCCTTGAAAAGGGCGTTAGCTTAAACGCCGGTGCTAAAGGCCCCTGATTATGACCAGAAGTTTGTCGCGCAGTGTAGCGCGACTGAGAAAAGAATTTGGGTAGTTTTGTCACAGGTAGACGAGCAGGGAAACGAGCGACCCATTCTCTATATTAGCCGAAAGTTGACTGTTCGCGAGGAGGCTTACAGCACCTCAGAGAAGGAGTACGCCTGCCTGGTCTGGACCGAACAGAAGTTGTCTTGTTGCCTGGCTGGGACTAAAGTTTTCGTGGAAACGGACCACTGCCCTTTTTCTTGGTTAGAAAATATGTCCCACAAAAACGCCGCCTCCTCGGCTGGAATATCGCTCTGCAGAAGCAAGCGTTTGATGTGAAGTACAAAAAGGGGGAGCTAAATGGGAACGCTGATGGCCTAAGCCGGAGCTTCTAAGATGCGAACGAGCTCCACGATCGGGTGATATATATTTGCAAAGATTTTTTTTTTCTAATGTTTCGAAATTATAATTTTAATTTTGTGATTGTGTTTTTATTTCAAAGCACGCTACCGTAACATTTGTTTGTGTTTGGCTCGTTTAAGGCATGTTTTATTTTAAGGGGCTTGGTGACAACCTGAGCTTGAGTGTCGAGTGAGGGAGATTTTAGGTAGTAGGTGGAGGGTTGTTTTCCTTCTCTTTTGGTCTGGCGGATCAGGAGAGGAAAGCGAAGCACGTATAGGTGTTGAGATTGTGGCTTGCTATGTTTGTCTCGCCAATGCCTTCCTCTTCTGACCTTAGTTGAGGTCCCCCACCACGGAGATTTTGGACCCGGCCCTCGCCTACTTCACAAGGCAGGTGATGAACACCGCACCCTCTCCCAAGAAAGCAAGACACTCATCAAGTCAGGGCAGTGGTGTGGGACTGCTGCACCTCTGATGAGCTCAGTGGCAGCGGAGAAAAAGAGAGAGAAAACATCTTTATTGACCCTCAGTTCAGGGTGTCGAAGTGGTGTCCAGGGCCCGTTTGCTCGAACAGCTAACCGCGGCTAAAGTTAGCCGCAGTACCTAGGAGAGGGATTTTTTAGTCACGTGACTGGCTCGGTAGGGATACGGGAGCTACGCATTGCCCCGTCGCGTCGTTCGACAAAATGGCTGCGGCGTACGCAGTTTCCGCGGTCGCGATCGCATTGGTGTTTGTCTTCAGAGCGATGATTTAGGTTCCGTGTTCTAAGTTAAGAGTGTACAAGTATCCTACGTGCGCCTTAAAGAAACTGACATTTCGAGGGGACTGCGACTGAAGTCGACGGCAGCAGCCCGTCGACAAACAGTGGCTCAGAGTCACCGATTTGTAGAAGTACAGTGGCCCGGAGTCGCCGACTGTCGAAGCTTCGCATCGGCTTCATTGAAGCACGGCAAGAATCATGCATCGCAGCGCCGAAATGTGGGATGCGTTCCAAGGAACACGATAGCCGAGTACGACAAGCGTTTTACGGTGAGCACCAAAACATTTCGCGATAGGGTTGTGATGAGGCCAGCCTCATACTCACGTTATGTTGAGCGCTGTGAAACTAACTTCAAGCAGGAGCAGGATCAGAATACGTTTATTGAAAGGAAGCATTACGGAGAGTTGCCTTTTGAGTAGCGATTGCGGTTTATTGAAAGTAGTCACGCCGGGAAAATTTCTGTTCAGGGTGTCCATTTTGTACAAAATCCTCGTATTCTGCTTACAGTGCGACTGCAGCTGCAGCATCAACCGTTCTGCAGATAAACGGCGGACAGAGGCTCAACGGTCCAATGGATTTTAGCAGTGATGAGTAGCAGAGCTTTCTCTGGGTTTAGTGAAATGCTACGTTGTCCATAAAAGACCAGTGACCTGCCGATCGTTCAATTCACTCGCCCTCCAAGAAAGCCGGTACATGCAGTTTTTCCGAATCAACTCCGTTGTGCCGTCTGCGAAAGTTGTAGAACCGAGAAATAAACAATACTGAAGTTGTTGGAAATGCACTTGTTTGTTATTTCGCGTTGCTTCTGAAAAAATATTTTACGGTTAGCAGGAATAATGTTGCAATTGTGTAGATAAACAAACCAAGGTAGCAGACGATCATGCTCCTTCTGCAAATGAAAATGAACCGAGCGACTACCTCAAAGGGGGCCGCGCCGCTGCGTCAAAAGAATTGGACCCTAGATGAAAAATTGGAATTAGTCCGGGAAGTTGAGGCTCGAAAATACCAAATCCTGGGAAAATTCGGCCCTACCGTGACTACTAAAACCAAAAGACGCGCCTGGGACCAAGTCGCCAATTCCATGACCCGCCGCCACCAAGTTCCGCGTTCAGTGAAACAGCTTCAAGAAGCATGGAGAAAATTACTTAAAAAGTGCCGAACTTTGTACAGATTGTACAAAGAACATGACCAACGGACAGGTAAGTTCCAATATTTGCGCTACAAAAACAGAAAAAAGGGCGATATTTGTAAAATCTTTATTGGAAACTTTGGGTGCACTGTACAAATTTATTAGAGAGTGATATATTAGCCCCTCAAATTTTTGGGGCAAATATCTCAACCGAAGACCCCATTCAATGCGCGACAACTAACATCTCGCTCAATATCATGAGAGGGCAAGCCCAAAGATTAATTAGCTCTTACTCGCACAAGTTTCAACACAGTGGCACTAACACAGAAATAGCCCCAAAGCACCTTGGATCCTGTTCCATGCAGTGGGCCTGCGTAATTTCTCAAAATTAATGTCCAAATTTTGCTTGCCAAAAACATTGTCTTTAGCACTGTAAACAATGTAGACACTATTGTTCAACTAAACACAGAAGAAAAATGTATGTAGGCAAGTAGCGTGGGAACAAGGGCAGGGGGGCTTCAGACCCCCTTCCCCCCCCCCCCCCTTGAAATTTCAGACAGCTGCGGAAAACAATGCTGCAAAAGGGGGCGGGGTTAAGCTCAGAGGCTCCGTCGCCCCTCCACGTTTCAAACACTTCCGACGCAACCGATTCAGGCACAGAGTGGGCCAGGCTAGCCGGTAGCTGGCAACAGTGAGTTTGCTGTCAAACAAAAAAAAAAAGAAATAAATTGTCCAACATCACATATTACCCGAGACCGGATAATAGGAACCTGAGGGTGAAAAAAAAAACGAAGGTAAGAAAACAATCTTATCATTATTGGCAATTACATGTTTACGCGTTTTCTGTTCATTCGCACATTGATACTATGTTGAATAATGAACACCCTGTCTCCCCTCCCCCACCTTTAATTGTGCTTACATCCTAGAAAACAAAATAAGTGTACTTCAATTCATAGGTGCTGGTCCCAACCCCCATCAGCTGACACCACTTGTCGAGACTGTTTTAAATGTGATCGGGGACGATTCCCCGACGATCTGTGGGATTGACGTCATCATCGGTGACACCGAAAAGTAGGTAACACTTTATAGGCCATGCTGTGTATGCTATGCTCCTGTTGATACTTTATACATTACAATACTAAAGTTGTAGGTATGAGCACGTGGCTTCGTCAATCACCTTACTTGTGCTAATTGAATGGCCCACCCTTACGCCTACAAGTTTGATATCGTTGCACACTGTATGTAGACTGTGACAATGGAGGCGATAGTACAGTGGAAGCTCTGCACCCAGTTACAGCTTACTAGCCCTGACAGCACAAGGATGCACAAGCAGCAGAAGAGAATGAGCACGCGCTGAAGGTGCATTCTTTTTCTGTTCTGCTCGTCACATTATGAGTACTTCCACAAGATGATAGTTATGAAACTGATGATAGGGATGTTCTGCTGTCACTGATGATAGGTATGAAACTGAGCAGAGACACAAGGCATATCAAAAGTCACCAATTGTTGGCATGCTCCTAGAAAACATTGATGAGCATAGGGAACAGTTTGGATTGTCATAAAAGAATATATTGGTTTTCCATCTCAAAGTAGACATGTCAGTTGCATAACACTACTGCTGCGTGCCCTTACATAGAGACCAACTTCATGAAGCAAAACGACAATATTAGGAGCACGAGTCAAAACCTGTCCAGTAGAGAACAGAACACAGCACAAGGACACCACCTTCACATATTTAGCCATTTCTGCACTGCTGAAAAAGTGCCAATGAAACCATTTATTAGGGTAAATGCAGTAAAACTCACAGTTTGAAACTATTTGTACCACAAAATTACAAAGAAATATTTACATCATAATCAACAAAGCTATGGTAGTCTTTCTCTCAAGTTGAGATCACCTATTTTCTTCAAAGTCAGGTCACTCAATACCCAAATTTTTCCACTGTCAGTGGAAATGTTTTTGCATGATCTTCGTACATGCCTGCTAACGTAGCAAAAATCCATTCTTTTTTGGTAACGCTTATGAGATTAAGTTGAGAATGCACCAATGACTTATTCGATGCTGATCTGTGCCAACAAAATCTGAAAAAGTATCAATGTCCCAGTTAGCCGGACAGTGCTTGGGTACACAATAATCACATATGACGGCTGGTGTGAGTGTGCCACATCTACTTGTTTTAAATCTTGTACAAATGTCTATGTGGCGACTCTACCAACCGCCAATGAAACAAAGTTGCGGGGTTAGGCACTCCAGTCTGTTGTACCACCAACATATGTGGTAAAATTATGACAAGTGTTACTGTCACATCTGGATTAAGGTTGCCGCACGTTGCACTCAGTTCTCCCACACATATATGTACCCTGATCCAGGGTGACGTCAAAAATGTCATGCACTGCAGCCCTCATGCATCACTTGGAGAGATAGAGGACGGAGAGAATCATGTCACGGAGGACGTACGTGCACGAGTATGGTGTCTAGTCACAATCCTTTGCTTCAATGCTCTGAGCAGCTCTCTGGAGCTGTAGCCCTTGCAGTTTGCTAAGTTATGCTGAAATTTACAAGTTCACTCCTGCCCAACAATAGCCCTCTGTGAGCTGCCATTTTTCTCACTGCGCATGCTCGGAACACGTCCCGAGCATTAACTTTATGCAGGACAATATTGTACCTCGGGCTGCCATCCACAGCCAGTCAGTGACCTGGGTTTTTAAGTTTGCTGATAATCGTTGTAAAGGCTTATGCGTTAAAGGGATACCTCAACGAAATTAAAAATATACCCGTCGTGTTCAAAAATAGGTTGAATATGATCCACTGTATCCCTAAATGACAATCGCACGTTTGTATTTTGAACCTGGTGGCTATAGTTTTCGTTACAAACGGCCCACCCTGACAAGCGCTCGGAGAACAGCCAACGGAGAGCATGTGACACCCAACGCAATCGTGACGTAGTTCGTCTCGGGACGAGCAAAGCTGCGACGAGGCTGACGTCGAGAGGATGGCCTAGTCGTTCCAGCCACCAAAGCGGCTGCTTTTGTACGAATTTTGAGTGAAGGGTTAATCTTTTATAATCTTGTAGGGGGACAATAGCAACTTCTGGGACATACAAAAAGGATTCTTTGGAAGAGGAGAGTTCCTCCTTCCCCTCTTCTATTGTGGTAGCCGGAGGCGAGACAGTTACCGTCACTAGCTGTCAAGGTTCTTAGACTGGCATTACAAACGAGGCGTTAGCGACATCCACCTGGTGCTCTTTGCCAATCGCTTAATTCGTTTTAAAATTCCTTTTCGTGACTTTTTTAACAAGATATTGTTGTGTTCGATGTGATACTGCTCCTTCGAACACATATAGACCAAAAAATGAAACCCGAAATTTTGTTGTAGTATCCCTTTAACCTCAAACAATTTCCTGGTCATGCGTGTCACTACAGCAGCTGCACGGGAAGGGTGACGACGCCGCCACCCTCGTCATCTGGCAGCAGTACAGTTGAAGACGACGCAGCACAGAGAACACTGGCCTCTCCTGTTGTGCAGCACAACCAGCGCTGGACCCGTGAGGCTGCACAGCAGTACCAGAGAAGGGCCGAGCGACAGCAGGATCTGGAGCATGAGAATATACTCCTTGAGAGAAAGTACACAAATGGGGCCATACAGGCTGCAAACGCAACCCTCGCTGCAGCAGATGCTGCACGGAGTTTCTATGCTATAGGGGAGGAAGTGCTCAGGGAGCAAAGAGAACTCATTAGACTTGAAACCACCCGAGCACAGCTGCAAATTGAACTGATAAAAAGACAATTAGGACAAGATTAACTCATGTAATGAGCTACTTGCATTGTTTGTCGCTGTGTTGTATACATATTTTGCGTTTTTTCTGACCCACATACTTGGTTGCACGATTATAACGCTCACATTTTTTTTGCCAAAATGGGTGCCTAAAATTAGATGCACTTACAATTGAAACCAAAACTCAAAAGAAAAACGCAAGGCAGCTAGCCCAATCGCCTTTGTGACCGTTTGTTTACATTAGATATTTTGGTATCCGTATCGCGCGTTCTTTCGCCTTTATGTCATCACACTGACGGGAAACGATAACCACGGAGCGACACTGCGTAGCCTCGCAATCCCAGCGACCCAATGAGCTCGCGAAGTGTTGTATGAAAAAAAAAAAGTGAAGGCCGTTTACAACTCTGTAACGCCGAATTAGAGCGCAACTCTTGAGGAGGAGTAGGGAAGGGTACTGAGGGGGAGGGGGGTCACGTGACCTCGGCGGGGGGGGGGGGGGGGTCACGTGACCCCCAGGTCACATGACCCCGCAGAGAAATTTTTCCGCTAGGTTTAGCGGACAAATTTTTCCGCTAGATTTAGCGGGGAATTTTTTCCGCTAGATTTAGCGGGGAAATTTTTCCGCTAGATTTAGCGGGGAAATTTTTTCACTAGATTTAGCGGAGAAATTTTTCCGCTAGATTTAGCAGAGAAATTTACCCATCATGCACCGGCGGTTACGACGACGGCGACGGCGACGCCGCTCAAGCCGGAAACGAGCGCCTAAGAGCTGCACTTATGGGTGTTCAAAGTGCATTACTTTACCTGCGCGGTAGAATCGGCAGCAATTAAATTTTTCGATATCTGGGAGCTAAAATTGCCTGCATGTAAGTATCGGGGCCACGTTAGAATCGTGCAAACATGGTATGTTTGACACTTCATTTATTTTATGCATGCTATCTACAAGGGAAGCTTGCACACAATCTTTTCCATGTCGTTGACTATCCCTACACTAGACCAGCGTGGTTGTTCTGATCGCAATATTTTACGCTGTGGTTAAGTAAGCAACAGAATATCATACTGGCAGTATGGCACCCAGGCTTTCGACGCCCCAAAGGTGGCACATAATTTACATGGATACCTAAAATAAAAATATGGGTTAAGCTCAAAGGCAGATGTATAATTCCTTCTTTCCTATATCCCTTCACATGTTTCCCTTTCATAACGCGGCTCCCCGTCACAGCTCAAGAGAGGAGGTCGCCAAGACGATTAGCCTCCCGGCAGAAGACCAAGGTCGAGTTTCTGTGTTTTAAGAAAATGTTCGAGTCATCGATGAGTGGACCACAGACACTTTCTGACTTGCATCTGCAAATATTCCTTCTGCTTTTAAGATAAAGGCTTTTTCTGCCTGGATATGCTCCTGCGACCTATGGACTGTGTGCTGCTTATGTACGAAAAAGTTCATACTAAGAATATCCCGAAACTCAGGAACAGAAAAAGGGATCAAACACAACACTACATCATTTTGTTGCGTGTGTCACCTTTTGGGGCCCCGGGTCTTCAACTCTTATTACTTTGAATCGTCACCACTTACCTTGTTCTTTAAGTATTTATTTATTTATTTATTTATTTATTTATTTTATTTAAAGAGTACCTTCATCGCCTCGAGGGCATTATTGTAGGAGGGGTGGGAAATAACACACATACATAAAAACACAAAGTGATCACTTTTCCGCACGGAATAGATATACAACCGAGAAAAAAATACTCTGTTATCCAACACAACAGTTTTTTGGAGCTGAAATCTACTTGCTGCTTGTACGTAGGCTCGCGATAATTCGAACTCGGATATTTCGTACTTCCAGTTATTTCAAACAGGTTTAAAAATTTTGGTTGTCCCGCTAAGCTTTTTTATGTATTTATAAGCCACTTAATTCGAATGGCGTTTTCGCTTAATTCATAGTTTTTTGCTCTCGCGGCCCTGTTGAGTGCGCTTCTTTCCGAGCACCGCTGCACCGCAGAGAAGCAATACCTGCGGAGCTTGCTTTTGCGAGTGTTGCTTCTCCGCAGTGCACCAGTGCTCGGAAAGAAGCGCAGTCAACGGGGCCGCGAGAACAAAAAACTATGAATTAGCGAAAACGGCACACATGAACGGAAAACGGCGTTCAAATTATGTGCTTCAAGACTAGCAATGATGACCAAGACGACAACGAGGACGAGGCACAGCTCACTGGCATCATGATTTCTGGCCTTGAAACACGTAATGTGAACGCCGTGCAGGCGAACTATATTAGTCTTGACGACGATGTGTGTGTTTGTCATGATGACTCATTAGAGGACATAGTACAGAAAGTAATGCCAGCACAGTGCAGCAGTGACAGTGAAGATGACGATGAAGAAATGGATGACCCACTACGAACTGTCACAGCCGCAGAGGCCTTTGAGCACATCGCTCAGCTCCGGAAGTTTCTGTCTGCAAAGGAAAAGTCGCGTAAAGAGCTGCTTGCGTTGGCTGGCATTGGAAATTTTGTTTTGAGATCTCATGTGCTGACTAAACAGTCCACAATTGACGACTTTTTTGCCGGATGAATAAACTTAGTCACAGTTCTTTCACAAATGTGTTATGCCTGTACTTGCTTATAGTTATGCATTAACTATAAGCAAGCTATTGTGCTATGTAGAGGAAACTGGCCAAAATCTGCTTTGTATATATCGCTATCCATGTAACAAATCATAATGTTCTCTAGTATCATATATATCCAACTAAAATATGTGACTTTCTGGAGTTTGAATTAATGAGAGTGTAGTATGTACAATAAAGCTCCTCTCTGGACAATGCCCTACTAAAAATAAATGTTTTGCAAATGATGTTATCATGCCAGCCAGGATGAAGAAAATATGAACTAACCCTAGGAGGTTTGTGAAAAATAAGAGAAAAGCTTTGCGGGTTGGAAAAACCTGTGAAAGGTGTTATGACTCAACACTCAGAAGCGTACACTATGTAAATCCTATGAGCTAGTAACCATGAGTATGCAGTGAAAAATGAATATTCTATGGGGTAGTATATATAATTTGTACTGATAGCTTTGAAATTGGTATCAAATGAACATTGTTTCACTATACTCTCCTATTCATGCTCCTGTACCCATTAAATAGTATCGGTTTGTAGATATTGAATGGGAAAATAACTGTCTTCTTCAGTTGCCTCATTATAAACTGTGCACACATAGTCTGTTATAGGGCTGACTTCAGCACTTCCCATAAAGCATCCGTCGGTGTGGGAAATGTATTACAAAAAATAATGACAGTATAAAAAGAGAGCTCCAGAGAGTGCGAAGAAGTGCACAAATTTGAAGAAGCATCCCTCGTGTCATTAGTTAAAAGTTTGAAAAGTGCATTGTTATGAACTCCGGAAATCAAATTCAAAATCTATTAGTTTAAGAGAGCCCGTGTGTGCCTATGCTTGTAGCTCTGCGAGAGTGCAGGAGTTGATGGGGAGGAGACCAAAGCAGTAACAAGCAGTTGAGCTGCAGCGTGCGATTGCAGGAGTGTTGGACATTGCACTGCACTCCCGTTTGACCAATAGCTTCGGCAGGGATTTTTTTCGAGCACACTCTTTCCAACGAGCTAATTATAAGTGCCTCAAATGACACATTTCGAGCTTTGTAACAATAATGCGGGAAGTAAGAAAATTTTTTTTCATTACTTATTTCGTCGCTCATGCTGCAATTTACACATACTGCTATGGAAGCAACAGGTATAAGGGGATGTCCATCAATCATTCTTTACATTTCTATCATCCAAATTTCGAAACTCTATGTGGGATATCTGCAAGCACTACCCGAATTGATCTGTGCAAGAGTGATATATGCATTGCTGGAATGTCATTGTCATGTTGATAACACACTTTCAGCATTGTCACATGTGTCACACTCCTTTATGGGTTATTTTGGGTAGAACTTATGATAATCTTACATCCAGTTAGATCATACAAAAAAAGCTTAAAATAAAATTAATCAATATCTCAAAGCTGTTGGCTTCTTGCTAACTGTGCAGCACGGTTGAGCCCCTAACTGTTGCAGTTTCCAAAAATACAATTGATGTTTAAGTAGCAAAACAATAAATATTATTTCAAGCAATTATTTGATCTAGTTAGACAACTGTCTGACATAATTTTCTTATAATTATCTGCAAAGCCTGATAAACAAAAGGTGAAAGCAATAGCCACGATCATAACAAAGCATCTTGCATTAGAAATGGACAGCCAGAAGATACCTATCCAGACACTTACACTTAGCCGAAGAAATGGTTGACAATAAAGTCTCGGGCCTCGTTGCTCTCAGCACGGTTGGCTGCTACGGGCTCAACGGGAACCTCAGCGGGGATGGCGGCCACGGGTGTCCTGCAGGGGTACCTCTTGGCCAGGCTGTGGAGGGCACAGCACGCGACAATGATGTCGCAGCACCGTTCTGGAGCCATTCGGAGCTCAGCGTGAAGGCAATGGAACCTCCGCTTGAGTTGGCCGATTGTCCTGTACAGAGCGCATGGATCAAAACCACATGTTATTCCTTCCCAGAAACCCAATAGCAAAATCGGACAACAGCGTGGAACGCAAATACTCAAGAGGATGACACGCAACAAGGACAAATTTACAGCTGAATTCGAATCGCAAATTGGCTGCCGTGCCCGATATCACACCTCCTAATTTTTCCAGCCCAAGCTCCAGCCCATTGCTCCAGGATATCGAAAGCTGGGCATTATGCATACCATTTTATTTTCCTTCCGAATTATTTTTACACTGCGTTCACATCCGGGGTCACCTGAGGTTAGCCTGTGCAATGTATTTTATAGAAAGCAACAAGCAAAGTGCAGCTTTATTCAAGCGCTATCCTCAAAGGGTTTCGTGGATATGCTTCCAACCAAACACCTGCATATGCACAGGCCAATATGTTAGAATTTTTTGCTACCTGATTGCTGCCAACACTGTAAGAATTAACTTGTAACCAAGCTTTATACTGCAACAAATACAGTACCATCAAAATTTCATTCTACATGTTACTTGTGAGACAGAGTGAAAAGAGAAAGAGAGCCAGACTCTTGTCTTGTTGAGCCTTTTCCCTTCCACTCTCCAGGAATAGATGTTCGTGGTAGCGCAACCCATCTACTTTTGTCATTGATCAATAAGAATCCGTCTTGTAAGTCTGGGAGATGTAAAACGTAAAGCACTTGATATAACGCCTTATCCAAGTACTCCTACCCTTTGATTGTGCCGCTAGTGTTCCTATTAGTTAGTGGTCCACGCACCGCCATTTCTGACTCAAGTGGAAGCTCCTGGACGCATGCAGCCAAAGTTTTGGTAGAGGGTCTTATGGCGCTTTCACAACGGAATCCCAAGCAAGATTTGCCTGAACATTTGAGATTGCAGCGACTCATCATCAGTCGTGAATGACGTGTAAGATGGTGTCTAGAGACTATTTGTGGAAACTTGTTATTGCATGCTCAACTTCAACATTGTCCAAAATGATGCCTTGGCACTACTCTTAAATCCATCGATGAGAGCAGAATAGGTCATGCTAGGCATGTACTCTTGGCCAATCGGTCAAGACGGTCAGCAACACACAATTGTTTGCGACTTACACCGATGTGCCGCTATTTTTGGATCACACGCATCTTAGCACGCACGAGCTTAGCTGTACTTGTGCACTCAATATGAGTACATACATATCTAGCACGTTTAGTTAGTTTTCATTAAACAGCCCGAAACTGACATTTCAAAAAGTAGACATATGAAAGTGCCAAGGCACAGTGTTACTTCCACTGCTGTGTCTAGGAAAAAAATTCCATTGTCATTAATGCTTCTTTTTGTCCAATTAACAAAATATCAACTTCTGTCCGGGTCTTGCGTAGCACTGGCACCTGAGGTGAGTTTAGTGCTTTTCCCCATTATTGCCAGTCCTGGGGACCTAAGACATAACTGAGTTTCTGCATTTTCAGTCTCAAGCGATAAAACCCAATAAAGTGTGGTGAGGTAAGTTTCGAAAGTTTGATTTTAAACCTAAATGGTCAGTACTTTAGACCATTACAGGTGCATGTGACCGAGTAAACAGAGTATAGAAGCATGTGACCGAGTAGTCAACTATCTTATCTCCGTGCTTTCAAACTATTCTGTTGGAAGCACACTTTAGGAAGTATTTGGGTTTGTCATCGATGCAATTTGCGTTCCTTTGTCCATCAAGTTTGCTGTGGTCGTCTAGAGGGCGGATTTGGAGCGTTTTCATTGTTTGTCAAGCCATTTGGTCTTACTTTTGTTCTGGGAGGAATGGAATGTCATTCTGTTCCTATTGTAGGGAGCATAAGAAAAAAACCAAAGCTGTTTAAACAGCCTCTCTCAAGGTGCTATCTGGTTAGAGGAAAGCAGCTTTAATAGTCCTCCACATGTGAAGAACAAAGAAGCGTGCCAAGAATTACGTTTGCAAATTTTGCGATTAAGAATTTGTCGTCACAGCACATGTATAACCAAGGTTACGTTTGCCATGTCCGCAAGTGTTGCCGCTTGACGAATAACTCAGATATGAACCTAATCTACTGCATTCTCGACAAACCTGCTTGAAAAAAAACGTAACTGGTCAATAGATATCGACCGGAAAAAGGCAGTAAGCTTTCGACTAAAAATATTCATCGATAAAAACTGAAAATTTCATACTCACAATAACAACCGAAAAAAGTATGCCGATTCCAGAAAAATAAAAACTGAAACCGCAGAACCCTAGGCAGCTATTATAAGTTGTATTGATTCGTAATCTCAGGATACTACTTTCATCTTGCTTACATAAAACCACGGTACCTTATGCTTCGTTAGATTAATATAAAAATTTGTATGAATATTTTTATGCCATAAAGAATAGCAACAGACGTAAGGAGCATGCACGTGTTGCACATATTACGTCAAGACAGCTAGTCGTCTCGAAATGTCTTGCATGAATATCTCTGTGCCCTTCACAATATATGGCCTAGATTTACCGTTCAACAATGCTTCTTGTCGTCGTGTGTGCCGTATTGTATGCGACCTCGGCTGCTGATGACGGCGACAGGAATGGCGTCATCAGCCAAGGTTGACAGGAGTAGCCGCTGTCACCAAGCAGCAGGCCGTCGTACTCTCCACTGGCCAGCTTGACTGCCAAGGTGCTCTCCGTGAAGATCCGAGAGTCGTGGGTGCTTCCAGGCCACCTTGCAACCACGTTGCGAATCCGAGAAGAGGCGTCAACGACCACCTGTACGTTGATGGAATGGTATCCATGGCGGTTGACGTACGCCTCCTCGTGCACATGGGGTGCCTGGATCCGGACATGGGTACCGTCAACAGCACCCACGACCAAAGGAAAGCCGGCCATGTCGTAGAACTTGTGCTGCAAGGCTGCCCCCTCCGCAGCGTCAGGCCATCTGCGTCGTTGATCCCCTCAGCAATTAAACCACATATAGTAAACTTACAGCTACAATGCTTATGAATACCTTTTTAATGAGGAATGCTAAGGACTTTGGCTGTGCCCTTCAAGTTTGTGGTAGCAGTAAAGTGCCTCAGTAGCACCTGTTCAATAGTGAAGTTTGCATGTTTTCATAGGATCCCTTTTTATTTTTGTTCAGTTACCAAGACCTATAAAGTGACTGTGATTCGGTGCAAGTCCTTACCAAAAGTGCAAACGGGTCGCTTTCTGAGGTTTCTCAGAAAAATGGCGTGCCCGGGCCCTTTCCAATCGGGCAAGTAGGACGCTTACGGCCGTAATCATTTTTTTTTCTATTGAAAAGGGGGGGGGGGAGGGAGGGCTAGTTACTAGTAGGTAGAATATTACTGCCATAAAAAGGCAACCTACAAAACATCCCTATCACCAGCAATTCAGATATATTTTTAGTGTATTTACTTTACTTCAATACGGCTGGCAAACTACAATTAAAAGGAAAAAAAAAGGACCCTTACCGTATGAAGTCTTGTGCTCGACGAGCCAGCGCTACGGTGACTTGCCTCACAGCCCGTGAAGCACTTGACACATGCACGCGGATGTAGTCGCCTGCAGTGATCAGAAAGTTCCCAGTTGCGTAGAACTGCAAGGCGATGATCACTTGCTGCTCCGCAGAGAGGGCGCGGCTACGACGTGTACGGCGCTCCAAGTCCGGACGCAGTGTGTCGGCGAGAAACATTATGCCCGCTCTTCCAAATCGGAACCGTTGCTGCAGCCCATCCTCGTCGAAATCCTCAAAGGGGTTCAGGCGGTCCCGCAGCACACGCTGTCGCCTCATCATTGCCGCTGCGTACTGCGCGTCCGTGCGGTCTCTTCTGTGTCGGCGATTCCTTGCGTTGGACATTCTGCCCGGTAGCAAAGTCGGAAATCGGTCCGCAAATCTTATCAGTCAGTCCGTGGCCGGTCGGAGGGTTTGTCGGTGGGTCGGTCGGTCGAAGGGCAGAATACAGACAGGAAAACTCAGATGATAACCGAAAACGAGAAACGCGCGTTGCGTGCAACGAGGCGAAACTGGTTGTATAAACAAACGCCGTGCACGCGACACGGCACACACGGCGTTGCCAGACTTGGAAGCGACGGTCGACGCACTTGCTTTTTGCAAAACACGACAACAGAAAACTGCAAAGCACTTTGACTAGGTGTCTTGTCTACGCTTCCACACTTCGAAAGAAAGAATTTCGATGCAAAAAAGAAACTATCCTTTTTCTTTTCAATTGAGCAAACGTTTCTTGCAAGTTACAACTAGATTTAGCCGAAAACGGTTCCCATAAAGCAAACGTTGTATCATAAAAAAATAACGATTTATTTTTTTCAGCACAAGGTGGCGCAGGCTCCAGCCCAATAATAAAGGACGGATTTGTTTTATGTCCAGCCATTAAAGTTTCGTAGTAGGTACAACGTAGGTACAACTAGGTACTTTCGGTACCTACTAGGGACTTTGGCCAACGCTAACCGCGGTTAGCTCTTCGAGCAAACGGGCCCAGAAGGACGCAATTCAGAAGGGTGAGGGTAGGTGGATCATGAGGGATTGGTGGCGTCTTTTGATGACCTCAGCTTCTCTTCGATCGTTGTGATGTGGTGAAGAAGGGCGTCGAAGATGGCGGGCACGTGCTGATGAGTTGTGGGAGAGAGCCACTCTTTCCATGTCGTGGGCCGAAGCCCGGGAGGGAGCTTGGAAAGTGTAGAGCGGATGAATGGTTGTACATGGTGGCATTGCCACTAGGTGGCGTGTTGTAATGGTCGCGTGGGGCCATTACTAATGAGTGGAAAGAGACAGGAAAAGCTAGGATAAAGACAGCGCCCCGAAAGGCCTGTAGAGATGCTGAAAAGGCTTACATTGCCGGCGCGTGGGCAGCGGGGTACCGAGGTGCGGGGCCCAAGGCGGGAACCCCGACGAAAGAAAGAGACGTCACACCAGCTCGGAGTTTTTGTGAAGACTGTTCTATTTTCAATATGTACACATCAATCCCGAGACAGCGCGTGCCGCTGTCAAGCACGTGCACCATCTCGTAGTAGCGACACAAACCATGACTTCTTGCGCCATCTGGCTTGTTGATGGCACACTACATCTTTTCCCCCCTTAGGAGAAAATGACTGTTAGACAATTTGCTACCGACCCAAGAAACAGCTTACTTTTTTTAACCATATATAAATTCACACACACACAAAATCTTACCAACCAATCACTACAAGCAAAAATATTTGTGAAGTGGTCGGAGAAAATAAGGATAAAGAAATACATTGGAAAGATACAATCATTAATGCTACACTTTGCACTATGTCGAGCAAAATCCAGTTAGACCGAAAAGTGCTCTCTTCACTGCAACCAAAATGTCACTGACCAGTGCTTGGGAACAAAGAACAACACTTTCAAAAATATCATGGTTTAACGAGACATTTGAAACAAAGATTAACACTTTCACTTCCACCAGTGGAATGGCTGACTAGTCCTTTGAAGCATAAAGAATAACATTTTCACTTCAAACACTTTGACCGACACCTTGTGGACGCTATAGGGGGCGCCACTGTGTAGAAAACGCGGGGGGCGTTACCCCCCGTGAAAGAACGCATAAGAGCAACAGCGGGGACGCCGACCAGGGAGAGAGAAGCGGGGCCTGGAGCGAAAGGTACACGCTGCGGCGGTGTCGACCAACGACCTTGTTAATACTAACTTCATGTTTACAATTTACTAATAAATGTAGCTTCACGTTTTCCGAAATCCTGGCTCCGTGTTGTTCCGCCGTGTTGGGCACGCAGCAAGGCAACTTTCCCACATGGCGCCCAACGTGGGGCGGCGCACGTCATCGTCCCCGAGCCTTTCAGGGGACGGACACTGGAGGACCGCCACCCCAACGATCCAGCGGCGCAATGCACCGCAGAGGAACGGAGGCTCCTCTGTCCGCTGTGCGGAGTCCCGGAGCTCGCTCGAGAAACACACCGAGCGGGGCTCCTGCACGTGACCCGGGAAGCTGCCGACCGCGCTGCGAGGCTCCAGAACCATGACGAGCTGCAGAGGGCCATCGACGTCGTACGAAGGCAACGTCCTCAACTTCTGAGGTCAAACGACCACGACGAGCACGTCATCGACATGCCTCACTTTTGAGGGGGGGATTGTGTGGACGCTATAGGGGGCGCCACTGTGTAGAAAGCGCGGGGGGCGTTACCCCCCGTGAAAGAACGCATAAGAGCAACAGCGGGGACGCCGACCAGGGAGAGAGAAGCGGGGCCTGGAGCGAAAGGTACACGCTGCGGCGGTGTCGACCAACGACCTTGTTAATACTAACTTCATGTTTACAATTTACTAATAAATGTAGCTTCACGTTTTCCGAAATCTTGGCTCCGTGTTGTTGCGCCGGGTTGGGCACGCAGCAAGGCAACTTTCCCACAACCTCTATGTACATAACATGAAAAATTGATATTTGAACACATGAAAATTGCAAAAATAACCCCTATCTCTTCTCATCTATCCTATAAAAACACATTGCACGCTTCATGAAATTTCAAACCACTATGACTTAAGTCGCAAAGTTTTTAAGGAGCGTCCTTGGAGTACATATCCACTTGAAAGCCACGAAATTTTGCGGGAAGTCGTCTACGCCGCGTGGGGCGTTGTGGAGTGTCCGATGGGGATAGTGGTGGAGTATGATATGTCCTCGGTGGTGTGTCTGCACCACCGTCACCTGATGTAGGAGTCGATTCTTGGGTTGCCTCGGGACTTGATTCCGAGTCTTCTGCTAAACCAGGAGCCACTGAATGCTCGGAAAGTGTGGAAGCATTTGGCCCCACGGAGTGCAGGGACTCCGCTGAGACTTTTGCGGAGCTAGATGACGGCAGCTCGCTGAAATACCAGAGTCCCAGTTGGGATGAACTTGATGCGGTGCTCACTATTGCACCGCTTGAAGGAACGGAAGGTTCAGGACCCTCCTGGGAAGCGAGCCTGGGGGCCTCTTGGAAGACTGCAGCCGGGGCAGCCGGCGGAACTGGTGGCTGGCTGCTGCCTTGATGGACTGGTACAGCAGCGCGGAAGGCCGCCTGGAAACCGGAATCAGGAACGGCACCGGGGACTGGGGTGGTGGGAAGGCCACCGAAAACCACCGCATCTTGCGCGGTACAGGGTACAACGGAACTGGTGCCGGGTACGCCAGGAACAGGAAGGGCACCGGGTACTACCGGTACATGGGCAGCACCAGGGACCACAGCTACATGGGCTGCAGGAGCCGTATGATGAAGAACGACGCCTGGCACAGCAGGATCATGGGCGGCGCCAGGGGTCGCATGACTATGGGCACCAGGCGCCACAGCAATATGGCCAGGGCCGGGTGCCGCAGTAGCATGGGCGGCCGCAGGGGCCGCAGTGGCATGGACGACCTCTTGGGCCGTCGGGACAGGACCGG
Source organism: Ixodes scapularis (assembly GCF_016920785.2). Lineage (NCBI taxonomy): Eukaryota > Metazoa > Arthropoda > Arachnida > Ixodida > Ixodidae > Ixodes > Ixodes scapularis. Next base: position 241,215 of record NW_024609898.1, read on the forward strand.
CATCAGGGGCCGCAAAAACAGGACCGGCCGCAGGGACAGGAATGACAGCAGGGGCCGCATGGACAGGAACGGCAGCAGGGGCCGCAAAAACAGGAACGGCAGCAGGGGCCGCACGGGCAGGAGTGACGCCGGGGGCCGCAGCACGCAAAGTTGCAGGTGCCGGACCCTCAGGTGGCACATGGCCCAGGCTTATAGCTGGAGCCGCATTAGTTGAAGTGGGGAATATGTCATCGTCCATAAGCCACAACGGCTGACGTTGGGGTGGTTTCAATGTTGTACGTGTCATTTTGTCTGCATTTCATATGGTTCCATCATCTAATCTATATGTGGCTGGCCCTACTTCTTCATATATATGTTGCGGTGGAGCATATTTGTTGCGCATTTTCCCTCTAATGTGGGGTTTGAAAACCTTTACTGATTGCCCAGGAGCAAAAGCAGGGTACGTGACTGCTCGCCTGGCATCGGAATACTTTTTCATCTTCGTTTCGTATTCCTTGACTCTATCAGGAAGCTTTTCCTGGACAACATGTGAAGGGACAGCGGACTCTGGGGTCCCTCGCCTTTGAAGATGCAGTCGCGTCCGGTGGGTGCGACCGTGTAGAAGAAAAGCTGGCGTTTCTCCAGTCGTGGCATGGCGCGTACTCCAGTATACCCCGAGATATTCTGTAATGGCTTCGGAAAGCGGACGATGTTGGACGAGTGCCAACTGAATAACAGACTTAAGGACTCTATGGAATCTCTCTACCTGACCATTAGCTTGGGGATGGTAAAGCGATGACTTCGCATGTTTGATGCGATGCGTCTTGAAGGACTCGCTGAATTCCTTCGAAATGAATTGAGGGCCGTTATCTCTCGTGATCTCCTGCGGCGGACCTTCGCGGGCAAAGATGGACTTCAAGAACTTAATGACTGTAGGAGTCGTGACGTTGTGGGCTGGTGCCACTTCAGGCCACTTACTGTGGTAATCTACCAGTGTAATGAAAAACCCATCTTGAGCCGGGGCTCGTTCAAAGGGACCTACTATATCCATGCCCAGCTTTACCCATGGACGGGTGGGGAATTCGACTGGTTGAAGAGGTGCTGGAGATGCCTTTGCAGGCTTGTCTGTCGACTGACATACCGAACAGTTCTGAACTTTCGTCCTGACATGTTGACTTAAATGCGGCCACCGGTAAAGCTCCTTGATGATACTGGTGGTGCGCGAGATACCTTGATGGGTTTCATGAGCTACATCAATAACTTGATCACGGAGAGTGGTCGGAACCACTATTTTCTCTCCTTGGAACAACAATGCATCGGTGACTGAGAGCTGGTCTCTTACAACGAAATACGGCTTGAATTCTGGAGGCAACTTGTCCTCGGAGGGCCATGTGTTTGAAAAATATGCCATAATAACTGGTAGTACAGGATCTTTTAGAGTTTCCTCCTTCAACTCCTTCTGTGTAAGACATGCACAGACAATTGAAACTACCTCTTCTTCAAAAGACGTACCTTCTTCGGTGTCTGGGACCGGAAGGCGAGACAGAGCGTCGGCAACTACGTTATCGCTGCCTTTACGATACTTCATTGTAAAATTATAGTTGAAAAGTCTAGCAGTCCAGCGACTGATGCTTCGTGGACGAGCACCTGTCCCTTGAGTGGACATTAGTGTGAGGAGGGCTTGATGATCTGTCTGAATTTCAAAATGTCGACCCCAAGATAAACGTGCCATTTCTCCCAAGCCCAGAGGATTGCGAGATCTTCTTTCTCTCCTGCTGAATACTTCCGCTCTGCTTTGGAGAGAGAGCGGGAAGCGAAAGCAACAGTCTTTAGTTGCTTCCCATGCTGCTGCTGGAGAACAGCACCTAGTCCGTAATTGGACACGTCTGTGGAGACGACAACTGGAAGATTTGGATCGAACATTGCAAGAATGGGAGCCTGCTGAAGGCAGGACTTGACAATTTGGAAACTGACCTCTACATCGGACGACCAGACAAAAGATGCTCCCTTGCGCAGAAGCCTTCGGAGGGGTTCTACAAGAGTAGCACAATGGGGGACAAACTTACCGTAATATTCTACTAGACCTAGGAAGGCCTTCAACTGTGAAGGTTCCGTTGGAACTGGAAAATTGAGGACCGCGTCTATCTTCGACGGAAGGGGTGCTAGACCCTCCGCAGACAGACCATGTCCAAGGAATGACAGTTCAAAAACATTGAAAACGGCTTTTCTATTTAGTTTCATGCCGGCCTCTCTAATACATTGGACGACTTGTCTGAGATTACTATCATGTTCCTTCTGGGAGGACCCTACTGAAAAAACCCGTATAAAAATTCATACTGGTTGACCCGGATATCTCATACGGTGTTATGGGATACGGGTCTCCCGTATGATACTGGGAACCCATACCTGTACAGGTTGACCCATTCAGATACAGGAACTCGTACCTGTATGGGTTGACCCGTTCAGATACGGGACCCGTACCTGTACGGGTTGACCCGTTTAGATATAGGAATCTGTACCTTACAGGTTGACCCATTCAGATATAGGAACCGATATTCATACAGATTCACCTGTTCAGATAGAGAAACCTACATCTTTACAGGTTTACCCGTTCTGACGCAGTAATAGGAATCAACATGGTGTTGAACGTTTGCATACGGACGTACAGATCTTTGCAGGTTTAACAATTCGCATGCACTTGTCATGCAAAGAAGGAGCATGAGCCAGGCCATTTCAGGTTATATGTGTATTTAGTGAAGGCAAATTGGCATACTGCAGAACATCAACAAAAAGCTTAACCTCTGAGCGAGCTTAGAAGTCAAGCTTCTTGTTAATATCCTGCAGTAGAATACTAACAAACTGGCATACTGCAGTAGGTTGACCCGAGCTGTCGTCTTCCCTGGAGAGGCCTCTCGAGGATGCCTCCATATGTACTCGTTGAAGGCATCTGCAGGGGAAAATAATACAACAATAAGTCATGTATATCTACAGTTTCTCGAAAAATTTAATAGTTTACTTTTTGCAATTATAAGCAAGCAATTTCCACTACAATTTATGCTTTGTTAATATCTTGTGATACCATGTAGACTCCAAGAGCAACTTCTTACGATTACGCGGTCTGCTGAAAACAGCAGGTATGCATGATTCGGCCAGAAAGTTTTGAACCAGTTCAGATTGAGTTCGGAGGAGTGCAGAAGCAGTGCGCAAGTCGGGCTGCGGCTGCGCGAAGTTAAGCTGCAGCGTTACAAACGACCCTGTAATTGGTTTCCGAAAGATTGAGGAGTTGCCACCTGTTACTGCATGAATGCTGAACTGACTTCAGCCAGTGCAAGATTCTGTGGAACTGAGGCTGACATCGTGCAGCACTGGGATAAATCGAACAGGCCAGTTCAGCGTCCAAGCAACTTCCGATTGAATCTAATGCATCAGTTCTTACACTATTTGAACCATATGGGCTGGTTCAAGCAAATCGAAAAGACCTAGTGTGACTTCCCACAACTATGCACTTAAAGTTTGCTTGCAACAGTGTGTTCCTTGCATTTCAGTGTCTATAAAAATTATAGACCCTGGAGCAGGGGAACAAAAAGGAACGGAAAGACACTAAGCTCCGGAGCTTCATGTCTGTCTTTCCCTATTTGTCCCCACGCTCTTGGGTTACTACGTCTATCCTTAACCAGCTCGCCTGCCTGTTAACTAAAATGAAAGTATGTTCCATTAATCCAAATATGTATTTTCAATTATAAACATGGGCCTCCGATTGCCTAGAGCCTCGAATACATTTCATGCCCAACAATGTCACCATGGAAACAAGTGAAAGGAACATTGAACACACAATTCTCGGCCCGCGGCGTTTGTGCGAAAGAAAGATTTTGAGCCGCAATTGTTGTTCTGCGCATGTATAATTTGACATCAAGAATCATTTAACAAATTTAATATCCGTGTCACAACCCTGCAATGGTCCATTCATACGTGATAGGAGGAATACCCGTGATGAGAAGGTAGTTCAGAAAAAATGGGCAGTACTCAAAGGACAGTGCCAAACATAGTTCGGTTGCAGCAGCTCTAGTGGACAAACAGACTCGTTTCACAACTTTGCTAGTGCCAGCTTTTCGTTCAAAAGAAAAAATAAGTGCCTCACAGCTCCACCGGGGAGCCAGCAGAAGGTCCTGCGAGCAGGCCACTGATATCATGGACCTCTCCCAAAACTTGCAGGGATTAGCAGATATTTGCGACGCGGAGCATGTTGCTGTAGAACCTCCGTAGTGTGAATGCATCAGAAAGCACCAAGTGACCTAGATGACCGTGACAAGGTCACTTTTTTTTCTTCATATATTAAAAACAAAGAAGGAGATAGGGCTTCTTCACCTCGGTTTTGCGCTCGGAGCTTCACGTTCCTAAAGCTCGAGCTAGTCGAACTGTGACCCTTCAACAGCCTATAACACTGAAAGTTCTGAAAGCCTTGGAATATTTCATCCCGTTCATTTTGCCGTAGCAGATTGCAACTTTGGAAGCCATAAGGTTTGAATGTCTTACCAAGTATGAGACATCTGTGAGAAGTGGGCACTTACTGCTGACTGTTGCCAACTTGACTGGAGTCAGGGCCCCCTTGGCCACAGCGCCCTTGAAGCGCCGTCATGGCATCCCTCACAGTCGGCCCATGCAAGTCCTCCCTGCCGAAGATCAGGTTCGTGGCCACTTTTAACGAAGATGGAGTCTCCCCAGGCTCCCCAGGCTCCCCTGACGTAGGACAGTTTGTACTTTTGCACAAAGACACCGTGGCCAAGGTGAACCTACACTCTAAGAAAAAAGGGAGGAGAAAGGTAGCAAAAGCGACTGTTCCTCCTTGTTGCGGACAAGTTGCCCAGAGAAAGGAGGAACGGCAGTTCAGATGAAAGGAGGAGGGCGAGTTCCTCCTTGTTCAGTTGGTGCAGGGGTAGAACATCGCGCTACTGACCAAGTGGTCAAGGGTTCGATCCCCAGGAAAGTGGTTTTTTTTGTTTTTTGTTTTTTTTGTAAAGTTTTTTTTTTTATTTTTGTTTACCAAAACACACATAAACAAACCCAGACCGATGAAAGGAAAATTAAAGTCCTTATTATTCTCCGAGACGTTTTCCTCCTCCAGGCAGACCGGAGAAAGTTTTCGCCCCCCCGACCCATCTTCTTTCGGTTTCGTTTTTCGAGCACATCGCGCACGTTGTTTAATAAATTAATGTTGAGTTGATTGAGCTTCAGCGGCAGCGAAGGCCGCCTGTAATTCCGTCTTCTAGTCCAAACGTGCAGAACACTTCGGTTGCATTGACGTTTTTACCACTAATTTTATCAAATGAGCTAACGAAGCCGCTATAAACAGCGAAGTTCCGGAGCAGTGCCAGCAGTGCTACATACACTGGGTAAGACGGCCGTCTCCAATTTGCGGGACGTGCGGGACACACGCGGAACTACAGCAGCGAAACCACGAGGAACTGTGTCGACGTTTTCGACGTTATGGAAATCGCGGGAACTGCGTCCAAGGAAGGCAGGTTTTCCTGCCGGCTGCCTGGGTGCCTTCCGTGCCGAGTGCCAACCGGCGTTCAACGTGATTCTTCTGCGTGTCAGCAACATCGTCAAGGTGGTTCTGTATTTCTTCGTGTCAGCGACATCGTGATGGCAGTGTTGTGGGTTGTGAACAGAAGACTGGAATTATCGCCGATGTGACCGTGTGTTCGCGTATCAGTGGTGTAACAACAAGATGAGATGACGTAAACTGTCGGGCATTGATGCCGCTGGTCGGGCCGTTATCGGAGGGGCCGGGGTGTCGCAGGATGACATTCCGCTTTACATTAAAGAGTTTAAAACCACTTGAGGGATTAGGTGCAGTCCATCGACGTGTGGATAGTCATGTTGGAACGCTGGTCTGAACGGTAAGCTCCTATCGTACAGTGGCCAATGTGACTGTCGGTCCCCGAGAGCGATTGCGCTCTGGGGAAAAGACAACACTACGAAAGTATGACGGAAAGTACGTATATTTATAATGGAAGTTTAGCATAAAAAAAAGACAGGCAAAATCGAAAAAAAAAACGCTATCCTTTATTTTACTGTTTAAATATATTACGGTTCCTGTAGAAACTGCCCTCTAAGTGGCGCGCTGGGATGAGCGCTAGAAGTTTTCGAGCTCGCAACGGCGCAGCTCCGTACACTTAACAGTTGTCGGAAGTCGCGGCTTTGACTGCATTCAAGTTGATCGAAAAGCGATTTCTGTGCCCGTGAAGCATCACTTCCAGCTGAGTGGATATCCGCTCTACAGAGATCAATTCAAGACGGCAATTGCAGCTTTGCGCGAACAGCACAAATAGAAAAACGAACACTACAATATAAATACTGGCTACGAAGGGCCATGCGGGAAAACAAACTTAAGGCTTGGAACCACATTGGAGCGGCTCGATTTATTGGCTTTCAAATAATTATGGCATGATTGAGCGTCTTCTTTTTAATAAGAGATTCATCCCCTGAGCCATTAAGAATGGCCTCAGATGTATGACATTGCTGGAAAAAAATGAACATGTTCGGAATATTTTTTTTTTTTTGCTTAGGGAGTCACCGAAAAATTCCGCACGTTCAAAACGACCACTATAAAAGACGGAAACGCAGGGCTCGCTAGTAGTGATCGGGGTAGTGTGCTGTTGTATTGATGTTTGTAGGTGCGATGCCTGTGTATGCGTTCAATATATGTTGACCTGATGTTTGTAGTGTGCGCAACGTGTCTACATGTGTTAGAGATTCCGAAGAAAAGGAAACGCAATTGTGGCGTAAGAAAATAAAAATATTTTTTTGTAAAACATGAATTGGGCGGTACCTAGCGCCACCTAGCCTAGCTACGTGCGATTACTCTGCTTGACCCTGCCATCTGGTGGCAAGCGATTTAACATCCTTTTACGCTACGCGGCTACGCCATAATTTCGTGTTACCGTGCTGAGATAAGCCAAGAGGTTGCTTCGGATTTGCTTTTTTTTGAGAGCGGCTTTTGGTTTTGCGGGCGAATGATTTTCACTCCTCCGTGATGTGCGGTTGACGCTACGGTTGACGAAGGAATTGTGGCTCGAGGAATAGCAAAGGTATGACATTAAGTGCGCGAACTGAGTGCCGGTTGTCTCCGTTGAACATCGCAGTGCTGACGATGAGAAGACTGAGTGACTGCATGCTTTCGAAACGTAAGTTTCTTTACCTGCAGGGGTAAAAAAACTTCGGAAATAAATACAGTTCGCGGAAAGCTCGTGTTACGTTTTTATTTCCTGCTCCTCTCGCTTCGTGCAATAGACTTAGTGTTCTCGTTAAGCCTTACCGAGCTCGATTTGCTTGATTCGTGGCCGCCATAATGAGATGCAGTCGACGGAGGAACTTTTCCTCCCCTGCTTAAGGGACGAAAGTTTCTCCCTTTCTGAAGGAACATATGTGTCAAGAGCGTTCCTCCCTTTAGGGAGGACTATACTGACCCTTTTTTCTAAGAGTGTAGAAATAGATAGAAATGCTCTACAGAAAATGCAGCCAGCCATTGGTCCCAATCTCGATCTTTCGGAAACTTGTGCAGACGTCTGCCGCACAATGACACTTTTTTCGGACGCAGGATATGCGAGGCAGCTCTTCACGCAACATCTTGGTGGTATTCTTTTCTGAGCTTATCACGGAAATTTACCACGGGCACTCACTACTCATCTCCAACTTCTCAATGTAAAGAACAACTCATCTTGAAGTGCAGAACAGAGAGCGGAACAAACATTACTGCAAAGGAATTGCATAGCAAACAGTTCCAGCCATGCATGTCGTCTGCTATACACACACAAAAAAGAAAAAAGGACACTGAAGGGAAAACAAAAAGCTCAGTCGGGTGTAGCCGCGTGACCTCTCCCACTCACTCTCTCCTCTCCACTTCTCCGACCTCCGTGCACGGGTTTCAGTTTGGGTTCTGGGCAGTGGCGTTTTCTGGCTTTAATAAAAATATATGTGACTCTGTTGCAAAATATTAAATATGTAGTCTTTCGAGACCATAAAAAATCGCCTGGCAAAAAATGAAACCTTTTCTCTTTTTTTTTTTTTTTTTTGGGGGGGGGGGGGGGTGTAAGTGTCCGTTTAAGTGAGTTCTGAGTAAAGAGGAAGAGCGAAAAAAGGGTACCAATTATAACAGAATTTTAATCTGGGCTCGCGGCATACGATTTATGAAAAATATCGAAATAAAATGAGGACACTAGATAGAAAACGTTTCAGAAAAGCACCAATTAATTGGCAAGAAATATCTTATCAATGCCCGGTTCTACTCTTTACATTCATCTGCATTTTGAAGCAGGATGATGGTTCAATTTAAGAAAGCATACAAATAACCCCATTCACGGAGCTGTGGAAACCATAAAATGTAGTCACTTGCCCAATATCTGAAATGAATATTTAATGAAATTCTGAACTTACCTCATCATCGACCTCTGCAAGCACTGGTATGCACTCGGGAAGTGCCTCCGGTGGGCCTGCTACAAGAACCGCTGCTGGAACAGCAGCATCAGCGGCCGGTACGGGTCGAGCATGATCCACACCAGCTCGTACAACCTGAACTGGAGCAGGAGCGCCAGCTGCAGGAACTGCTGCTGGGCAAGCTGGAGGAGCTGACCCAACACCGCCAGGCGGGACTTTGTCCACTGCACATAATAATACACTGTTTAGAAACAAGACACGGTACAGGAGTCGACAGATTTTTCGGACGCCAACAATTCAGACATGCTTGGTTATTCGGACTTCAGCACTTTTCTGGTCCTTTGATGGCATGAGGGCTTTATAGTACTTCATGCCACAGAAGACCATCGACAGTGTGCCTATTTGTTTTTCCGTAACACACCGGGACTGGAAAAGTGGTGCGAGCAGAACACAAAAAAAAAGGACGAGACACAAAACCAAAAAAGAAAAAGAGGAAAAAAGGAAATGCGCTCGAATTCGCCGGCAGTGGGCGGCACAGAGCATGTTTACAAAAAGATACCGGTGAATAGCTAATGAATATTCATACCTAGCACTTCCGACGGTTTGCAAGATATAAGCTCAATCTTTCTGACGAAATCCAATGATGTAGCAGATCGTCTGGCCACCTTTTAACCAGTTGCACAGTTGCGTTGCTAGGCACAATCTGCCGCCCGATTAAAGCTCAGCCTTGTTGGTGCTGTGGTCATGCCTACGACCAGCTTCCTCACTCCCTCCTCCTCAACATAAAGAACTCCTTTCTTCCCAATGACGAAAGGACGTGCGCTGGCCGGGCTCATCGGAAAGTGCATATTTACAATGTTGTGACCGACAGAACAAACTTTCACTTCAAGCCTCATCTATGCGCACAGACCACGGTGTCTTGGTATGGACATGATTGTTTGACGAACTGCAAAAAAATATTTCTTCGGTCAAAACAACACTGCTGCCAAGCACAACAGGGTCATCGCCATCAGCAACAAGAAACAAACTCTCAAAGCTCCATTTGCACCCTAAGAGAAGAAAAGAGAATTATAGGCACCAACTCATTGATACATTGAGGCCACCCTGTAGTATATGCTTACTTCTGTTTGCGACCAAAAAAAATTAAAGTTACTTTTGATACCTCGGATGAAGTGTGAGCACATGTGTCGCGTGTGAGGTGGGCCACTGAAAGTGCCTCCACGCTTACCCAGTAGTGCCAGCAGCTGCTACTGCAGTCTTCTTGATAGCGTCCTCTCTATCTGGAGCTCCTGCTCTAAGTTCACCACCCCCTGCTTTGCCGACCGCAGCTTTTCAACCAGTCAGGCAAGCTCCACAAGCGACACAGTGGACGTCTTGTCCTCAGTCTTCTTTTTTCTTGTACTTGCCACCCACTGCAGGGGATGGCGACATCTCAATCTGGAAAAGAAAAAAGGTCCACACATTTCAATATTCATTTAATATAAACTTCCAACACAGAATTCGGACACACATAGTTCATATTAAATTGCCCCCCCCCCCCTTTATTTTCTAGGTGTATGTTTCAGCCCTATACCTGTGATTGCCCTCTCCCCTTAAAGAATGCTTCCAGATACCCATGATCATATATCCGGTATTCACTGTCATTTCAGGAAATAATTGCTACATCGTCCTTTAAGCACTCTAGTGTGTAAAGGACAATATGTGTATCTGTTTGCGCTACGTGTACCTGTTGGCAGAAAACATTGTATAGGTAAACGAAATAGTATGATAAAATATTGTGTTAAAAGGTACTTCTCAGTTAGAAAGTAAATTATGATTATACTACTTTGCACCCAGTGTACTTTCTATGAGGTACGTAAACTCTCAGTTACTTGGTACTTGTAATCCAGTACTTTTAAATACGATAGCATTTATAAGCAAACCCTATGCACTTCAGGCCTCCATTGGTCCGAGGATTTGTAACTGCTTTTGAAAACAGCATTTGCCTGCACATTATAATTGAGAAAAGAAAAACATGCCGCCGCCACTGTGCCTCAAACCCAGAACTGTTGGGGTCTAAGCCGGGCATCTTATCCGCTTCACTACGAGCACACATGGGCAAGCATTTCGAAAGAGTTACTGGGTGCAGGCAAGAGCTGCGTTGATGCACGTGCCAGTGACTCAACGCCGTTTTTGCCATAGCAATGAGTGTCACATCTGGTCGCAGTGGCGTATAGCCACATCTGAGGAGAGCTCTGTGAACCAGACTTGAGCATCATCTATCGTTGTCGGTATGCGAAAGCAAGTCTTACCAGAGGAACATACACGCAAGCATGTTGAGGCACAGCGACAGCAAAGTGCCGAGGGCACTTCGGAACAACATGAGACATGTTTGTTGAAAGCTAGAGAGGAAAGTAGCAACAAGAGGACCATCGAAGCGGATGAAAAGATTCAAAAGAGGAAACTTTGGCTGCAACGCAAGCAGGACGCCAAACAAACGAGGACGTCTTGCGATAGTGGGGAAGAGATGCACCTTCGAGTACAACGAGATTGAGACTTAGAGCAGGTGAGGACGCCTCGTAAGACTGAACAGGGTCAAAATCAGATAGGATGCGGTCGAGAAACAAGCAGGAGAGTATTTCTTAAAGTTGAAGACGGACAACTTCGGCTACAGCACAATCGAGACCAGAAGTGGCCAAGCTGCGGCTCTTTGTGTGTTAAAGTGCGGTTTGTGGTCCACTTTCATAGAGCGTATCTACGCACCGGATATGTGTAACAGAATAGCAAGCAATTTAAAAAAAAATGTCTATACAAATAGTCCTGACCTGCCATAATGAATGGACACAATTACGCATGAGGCGAGCAAAATGCAAGATATTCCTTAGCCTAACCGTGCAATTTTACCCACAATTACTGCCAACTGGTAACAAGTGAAGTATGGGGCCGATTTGAAAAAGGGACACAAAAGACGAACTTGAGGCCACCGGTTTTGAACAGAGTCTAAAAATGAGGTTAGAAAAACAGTTTAAAGGCGCACATATACCTCGAACCTTGAGTCCAATATTATAGGGATGGCCACGTGCTTTTTTTTCAAAGCAGCAACCAGCTCACCTCGTGTCTCTGTAAGACAAAACATGCACATTGAGCTACATCTGAAAGTCGTGTTTGTCTCCGTCCCCCCCCCCCTCCCCCCCCCCCCCCCCGCCCCTTGTATCGAAGTTTATACATATGACCGTTCACCAGCTAGCCTGCGCTATAACCCTTGTTTCAACAAGTCTTTTCTTCTATATTTTTACAAATTAAATGCACCATCTAGTCGAACTTATGTGGTAAAGTTGTCGTAGCTTACAGAGCCGATTTGTTGTGATTTATTTTAAATGTGGCTGCCATCTGGAGCGCCCTGTAGTTCAACAATGTAAACCCCTTTGCTTTTGCCGCCCAGTTCTTTACAAATCCGGCGCAAGGACATATTCGTGCTCACCACATTTCGCGAATTCTAGACGCAGGAACGGGGGACGCCGGAACGGGTGCCCACCGAATTTCCGCTTCCCACGTGTCCTTAAATCTCGCTAAATTTTGGACGTGTAGAATTTGCCAAAAATTAGGGGCTCGCGAACATTAAGGAGTTTTCGTAGACCGCGTTTCCCCCTCCACTAATCTTTCCGCAACGAAGAAGTTACTAGGGAGTTTTAGTAGATCGTTTTCGAAGGCCGCTACCGCTACGAGCGCGCGCTTCAGAACATGCATCGAAGTGGCAGCGCGAGCTCCCGCTACGATTAGCGTGGCCTGAAAACACGATCTACTAAAACTCTATTACTGCGCCTGCACGCCGATAGCCTTGACTGTAGAGTTCCAGGTATATAGCGAGTTGCGAAGGGCGTTGCGGGACGGCGAAAACGATCTACGAAAACTTTCTATTAACGGTTTGCAGTAAACGTTGTGCTTCGAGCCCCTGATGCGTAGAAAACAACTTACCATTCCCCGGCGCACGCTCCAACAGCCTCCCAGTAGACGCTTTTCAGCACACCGGGGTCGAAGTCAGCAACGCTCGCCGGTTTGAACTTCTTGATACGGTTCACGCTGACTATTGCCTTCGCGCCATCAACATAAATCACGTACGCTTAGTACATATCGACACCGATTCACACCGATCGAGATAGCCCTAACGTCAATGCGGCTTTCGTTCAGAGCACTCAGAGCACTACTAGGGGTGTCGCGAACCGCCCGAGGTTCGAGTTCGACCTGGTTCGACTTTTTCGAACTTTTCGTGGAAATTTCGACGAACCTTGTATTGAGGTTCGACTCGCGTACGCATGCGCGACAGGCTGGCCAGTTGGCTTCGGATTGGATGGTAATGGCTAATGGATGAATTAAGGGCACCGCTGGTTGGTTATTTCAGTCAATACAGTACAAACAAAATTAAGTTATTAATGTCTTTATTGATTAGAAGTGGTTTCGGTTAATTCCAATTGTTCATAAAATAAAATAACCATTTGCATAAAAATAAATTCTCCAAACCTACAGATGCGTCTATCAAGGTCTGGCCACACTGTCCGCAAAATCGAACCGGTCGAATCTGGGAAAAAGTTTCGAAGGTTCGTCGAACCGGTTCGACTTAGTCGAACCCCGAAAGTTCGACCTAAAAATCCGGTCGACAAAAGTTCGCGACACCCCTAAGCACTACACTGGCTGGCACTGGCCAGCTAGCCAGCGGCGCGGGTACATAAGGATTGGATTGGATTGAAGAAATAATCTGCCTTAGTTTATATTAGTACTATTATTACTCAAATAAGTTTTAAAACATTTAAAAGCATAAAAACTTGCCATGTTAGTTTATTTCTTGTTAAAAAACATTTTTTGTCCGTCGTTGATGGGGTTTCTGCACTCTGGCTGACAGCTACGAAATCCAATCCAATCCGATGTCAATAAACCGAAACCGAAACTACCGCGGTACAGGGCTCAAAGCTATGAAGCAAACTCTCGTTTATCTCGGCCCCGCTTCCCATGGATTTGGTTTTCGCATTTTATGACTTTAAATATGCATGTCTTTTAATGGTTGAGTTTGATAGCTGAAACTGTTAAATTGAAATTACCTAATATGTGATCTTCTGATTAGAATTCTTTATTGAAAAAAATATCACAGTTTGGTTTCGCGGTGCGCCCGTTCCCGTCGAGGTCTGATAATTTCTGGTCGCGTTAAATAGACCGATCTCACCGGCCAGTTTGACTAGGGCACCGCTGCCGCAATGCAGCGAGCGAACTTTAGTCTTTGGGCACGTCGCTGGAGCTCTTCGCGCGTAGAGCACGAGAAGGCACGAACCCTCGCGTGCACGGCCGCCTGCCTCCTGTGAACTAAAGTTATGGCGGCTTTACGCATGCGCCCAACGCTTAGTGAGATCGGTCTATTGCTTATACCGGTAGAGCCTGTACAAGGTTACCGACCGCCGGTTTAAGTGCCGGCGCCGGTAATGCGTTACCGGTCGCTCCGATTCGTGGTTGCTGTTAGCCGCGCATCGATTACTGGCCACCGGTACGCGATTACGGCCCACCAGTGTGGCGTACCGGCTTCGCCTGTACGTGTTCACTCGCCGCCTGCACATGATATGGGCAACCGGTACGGCGTATCGGCTTCGCCGGTACGTGGTTACCGGCTACCGGTGTGGCCTACCGGCGGTGCCCGTACGTGTTTACCGGCCGCCTGTACATGGTATGGGCAGCCGGTACGGCGTTTCGGCTTCGCCAGTACATGGTTACAGGTCGCCGGTACAGAGCTACCGGTTACCGATATGAGAATACAGGACTCCGGTGTGAACCGGTATAGACCGGTATACATTTGTACAGGTTTTTTCAGTAGGGGAACCATCGACAATGACATCGTCCAGATAAAACTGGACTCCTGGACAATGTTTTAATATCTTGGACATGACCTGTTGGAAGGCCGCTGGTGCAGACGCCAGACCGAAACAAACTCGTTTGAAACGAAAAAGCCCTTCATGGGAAATGAATGCTGTTAAGTCGCGACTCTTGGGGTCGAGACAAACGTGATGATAAGCAGACGCAAGGTCTAACTTAGAAAAATCTGAGGCTCCGCTGAGGGAGCTCAGAAGCTCATCAATGTGCGGAAGCGGAAAAGAATCAATAACGACAGTCTGATTTGGCGCCCGCAGATCGACACACATACGGATTCCACCCCTATTGAAAATATTTCTAAAGGGCCCGTCAGCCTTGAAGGATTATGGGACCTCACAGGCCTTCAAAACCCTTCAAGGAAACCCCATAGAAAACCCTTTAGCCCCACAGCCCTTCAACCCGTCAGACCCTTTTAGCCCATCGACCCTTTAGACGCCCAAATGACAGTGAACCATAGACAAAAATGCAGTTGAAAACATTATTGAAAATTTATTGCCGACATTTAGTTTTACATGCATATTATAACTCAAAAAAGTGATAAAAAGCAACGCTTGTTCAAACCCGGCACAAGGAGCTTTAGACGAAAGAGATTACATCAAACAGGAACAACTGACTTCTTTATGACAAAGGAAATACCTTTCAAAGTACTCACGATGACGCTGGGTATATTCCTGATGTACGGTGGTTCAGCTAATAAAACCGGGCAGGTGCACCTCATGGACACATACACAGACTCAGTAAGCACGTTTAGCGAAAACCTCGAACTCGAAAGCAGCACCCGCCGCCGTTGAGAAATCCCGAGCACAGTCACGGTTTCGTCCAAGATGACATCGCGCCGGCGTCTTCGGCGTATTTTTCGCTCGCTGGTCTGAAGTCGGACGGACCAAGAGGCGCAAGGAAGTCCGGACAGCGGCCGTCATCCACCATCTCAACACCCACAGTGCCATAATCCCGGTGCGCAGGCACAGCATGCCGTGGGACGCTGACCCCGACTGCCAGGCTTTGCAGCGAGCAAGCCGACACCTGCCACCATCTCCTTGAAGGCGCTGAATACAATGGCGCTCGAGCGGTGCTGAAGGCGGCCTTCGCCGAACTATGGTTCACCTGCGGTACCAAGAAAAAAACTGCACGGATCAAAACAGACCAAGGGGCGAGCCCTCAAAACCATCCGTGCTCACCTTCCTGGAGTATATTGGTCCGTTCCAAACATCCCGGCTCGTGGGATAACCGGAACCGCACACAAGCAGAGAGAAAATGGCCTCCCCCGCTTGCACACATCACCCTATCCCCCCGACCGCTGGCCTGGCAGCCCTGCACCCTCTCCCCATCGCCGGGCGGAGAGAGGCGCATGTGGATTGCTTTTTTGGGGACAGTCACCCGTGGAGGGACGGTTCCCGGAACGAGTCGCTCCCGCGTGCGTCCCTGTTCCTGGAAAGCGCGCCCTGCTCTCAGCTTTTTTTTTTTTTTTCTTTTCTTTTTTTTTTATACATTGTTGCACGGATATTGCCTAGAGCGGACAGGACTGCGTTCGCCTCAAAACGCCACTCGGCCAACAACACTCGGCCGGCGGCTCGTCAATTCTCCACATGGGGCGGTCGCCTTCAGTGGTCTCTTTGGCGACCGAACACCCGGGCAGTGACAGACGGGTTCAGGAGCCCACTCGTAGTCGTATTTGATAAAAGAGCAGTAATAAAAATCTGACCGTACACACACAGGATCGGCATTCTCCAAATACTTATTATTTCCCCGTAGCGTACAATAAGCAGCTATCTTCATTAATTCTGCGAAATGTGTTTTCTTCACCTAAGCCGTTGCCCACAGACATCTCAAGAAGCCTGAAGGTTTTCCCGACCACATTAGAAAAGTTCTTGACAGTCTTTGAGACATTTCAAGGCATTGTAAAGGACACTTTAGACATTTCAGAAGAGCCTCTGACGGGGCCAGTGAGCCCACCAGGAAATATCGGTGCCCCCTTCAAACATCTCAGAAATTCCTGAAGTCCCCTTCGCACCCTTTAAAAAAGTCCTGAAGCACCATCAGAGCGATTTTCAATAGGGACCGTCTTTCTTCTTAACTACTACAATGGGTGACACACATTCCGACGCGTTTACGCGCTCGATAACGCCTTGGCGCTCGAGCTTCTGAATTTCTGCACTGACAGCATCACGCAACGTGATTGGTAAGCGGCGAAGTTTAGCCTGTACCGGCGGGACATGGTACCGGACAGTGATTGTGTGAGTTTGGTTTTTAACTAACCCTAGCTCAGGAGAAAAGAGATCCTCAAATTCTTCGAAACCAGAAGGTAATTTCGATGCATCGCTCACCGATGAAGGTTGCAAATATGGTCCCGACGTCGACGGATCCCTTGAAGGCTGGTCTCCGAAGACGCCTCTAGTTGAGTAGTATTCAGACGACGTGGATGGCTGAGTGCCGTGAACAGTGGACAATGATGAAGGGTGCTTGCAGGGAGCACTTGAAGGACGCGATGGAGGACTGGGCTCCACCGTACATGGGGGCTGCGGGACTCCAGCAGAGTTTACATATCCCGGGATGGCCGAGCGAGGGTCAGCTGCATTGACATGGAAACACTTAATTGGCGCGCCCGATAAAATTAGACGCAGTCCATGCATGGCATCTGTCCCAAGCAGGGATCGGCCATTGCGAACGATGTAAAAAAGAATGTCGGCGGAGCGTTTTTTGAAGCTGACTTTGGTCTGGAAACATTCCATGACTGGAATCGACCCTCGGAGGTAGTGCACAAGAGTGCGCGGCGGTTTCCTTAGCCGGATTTGCTGCTTGGAGTTGATCTTGTTAAACATGCTCTCGGAAAGTATTGACACTTCGGAGCCAGTATCAATGAGTAAGGGTAATGTAAATCCATTCACCTGAACATCAGCGGTGAAATTCCGTGGGCGACGGTCCGCACGTCCTTCAGGGAGGACCCCGGGGATCCGACGGTGAAGACGTTGTTCCTTCTCCTTGTCGTCGTCGGGAAACGTCACGATTCCACGGCTGGGTGTCTGGTTACGGCCAACTCCCAGCCGCTGGTACCGGCGACCGGCGGCCCGACCTCGTTCCGGCGGAAACGCCAGGCGACGGGGGTCGATGACTTCGGACGACGAAGACGAACTTCGGCAAATATTTGAAAAGTGGCGTATCTTGCCACAAGGAAAACATGTCATTCCGGACGCTGGACACTCCTCGCGCGGATGGGGTCGGCGACCGCAAAACTTGCACGATTCCGCCCCGCGCCCAAGAGCGCGCGCGCCCGGAGGAGCATCACGAGGCACTCGGCTTGTAAAAACGCGGGTGAGTCCACGCGACTGGTGGCGCGGCGAGAAGGAAACCTTGGAAGGTGAGGAGGAAACATTTGCGGGAGAGGAGGAAACAGCAGGAGGCCGCTTTCCATTTTGACGTTGCATGTTCGAATTTGACTTCAATTGGCGGCCATCTTGTCCACGCCGAACGGGAACCCTTTGTACTGCCTCAACGGCCTGTGTCGACTCGGAACGCGGAAGGCATGATGAAATTTGACGGTAACGATCGCAATCTCGAGCAGCCCATTCGAACTGTTGTGCCAGAAGTACGATACGTTCGAGGCTCGGCAGTCCAGGATCCGCAGACTCTCAGATTACCCGATCTTGAACCTCCGATGATAATAACCCGGCCAAAAAAACTTCCGCGATGCGGGATTCAAGAGACTCTTCAAAATCACAAAAAGAGTGCCGTAGGGTACCAAGGTACTCAAGGACAGTTTCTCCCTGCGACTGGACGCGGGTGAGGAACAACCTCCGTTCGACAACATTCTTTTTGGCAGCGAAGTGCTGATCAAGCGCCGTCATAAGAACGTCAAATTTGGAGAAGGTCTCGTTATAGGCGAGGGCCGTGGATGGGAACGTTGAAACTATTCTTTGGCCTTCGAGACCAAGCAAATACCACAACAACGCGCGCTTACGCTTCGGCGAGCTTTTATCAGCCTCTAGGACCACAAGATACTTTAAAAACGACGTTTTTCAATTTAACCAAGGCTGCACAGGGGCACCTGGCGTAGGAAGAAATGGTGGAGGCGTCGGGAAAGAAGCCGTTGCTATTTTTGGAACTTATGAATGCTCTAAGTAAAGCCAATGGCTACGTACGCATATTTGATGGACAAAAATATCTGTTAAAACTACTTAGGATATACGTGGGCATGGAACATAGCGACGCTATCGTCTACTATGGCGATGGTTGGGAGATGAAATTGAAAACGAAGGTACCAATTCGAACGGCCGTAAAATAGAGAACAAAGATGGCGTTACGCCTAACCCTACTGGCGTTCAAAATGGATCATTGACGCTCGAAACGGAACGTTAAATGTCGCTATCCATCGACAGTATTTTCATGTATTACATATGCAAAAGATGTGGTGGATGGGAATATTCAAAAGGACCTCCTTACATTTCGAACGTTAAAATATTACCCAACACACAAAAGAAAAATATACATGTCGGTGCTGCCACCACTCATCTCCGGCACGGAGTCTCACACACAAAAGAAAACTTACGAGGGCGAAAATGGAAAAAATGGAAGAAAAAACCTCGTCGCCAAAATGTAAAGCAGTGTCTATTCTGCCGGCAGCCGGCAGAATAATTTTTCCGAAATTCTACCGGCAGTCACCTCCCATTGGCTGCCTGAAGTCACGTGACACCTGTCGGTAAACTAATGACATTTGTATTTTCGGTGAGACTATTGTGCCGGCAGCCAGCACAACAGCCCGGGAGAAAAAATGCCGGCAGTTTCGGACGGCGCGTGTATCAGTGGGAAGCTCGTTAACATAGCCCCCCCCCCTCCCCCTCCTTTGGCGGCGACAGTCTGCGGCTGCTCATCAGAAATATATTGACCTATTTGGCCCATTAGTACCACCGCATCGCGGCGGCGTGACGGCCGGCCCAAGCCCCGCTGTCCTCCATTCACGCCCCAAAATGGAAGTGTTTCGTCAACAACATTCGTGTTTCTTTTTTTTTTGTTCTTTTTTCAGTGTTAATTCTAAAAGAGAGATGTCGTAAATATCGCCTAATACCTCAACAGAAAACAAAATTTAAAAAAAAACAATTCCCTCGAGGGATTGAACTAAGATCCTGGTGTGTATGAGGCGCACATCTTACTCACTTAGCTAATCCACTTTTTTTTTTTTTTTTTATTTAAAATTGATCTTTATGTACATGTTTAAAAAGATTCGTTCACACTTCCTCATGCACTCAAAGTGCAGAAAAAAACCACAAAACAGCATAATACAGTGTGCAGTGTGCAAAGTAACACAAAGCGACACAAGAGTTCACGTGTCTAATCCGCAGTTCAAAGGCCGCAAATGAATAGGCAGTACTAACCCTGGAGACCGCCGCGAAGCAAATGGCGTGCCTCTACTTGGTGATGGCAGAGAGCCCGCGCACTCCGAGCCGAGCCTTCAGTGTTTCCCAACACTCAAGCCCATCCTGCTCTGTCGTCGCTATCAGCGAGCTGGCATACACAAAACCATCCAAAAAATGCCTCCAAGCTGGTTTCCCTTTTTCGACAACATGAAGGTGATCCGTTCTTGACCTCCACAACGCGTGCAAACCAAGGATGGTCAGAACCTCAAAGGCTCGACTATATCTTCCCGTCCCACACTCATGAAACATTGCACTTCGCCACGACACATACAGATCAACTTCTAGTGCCGCCCGCAGCTGTGCCCAAAAAAGTTCAGCATTTGTGCAAAATACGATAACATGTTCAAGAGTCTCTGGAAAAGGACAAAGCGCGCAATTCGTGGACCACGGTACGAAAAAACCCTTTTGCACCAACCATGTTTTTACCGGGAGAACCCTCAGATGTAGACGCAAGAAAGAATTTTTTGTAGCTGTTCTTACGGGATAGCTTCGGAGCCGTTTGAAAACATCCGATTCCACTGCTGTTCCTCCCCACATCCGATACAGTGGGACAGGAATTAGCATGTCGAGCGTGTCCCAGTACAGGGTCTTTCGTTTCACCTTGTCAAGGTACTCATCAGAGAAGCGTTCCTTAAAAAACTTAATCGCTGCTTCAATTTCTTTGTAGAATTTTAAGATCCGCGAACGGGAAGATCCAGCCTCACCTTCTAGCCACTCTCCTAAAAAATTACCCCCGAGCACTCTGAAGGAGAATAAAACAATATCGTTCCTCTGACTTCTGAAAAACATAAAACGGTGAACTTTTAACTTAAGTTCAACGTTTACTAACCCCAGGCCACCTTTCTTTTGGCTCAAAAACAAGTTGTCGCATCTCATGCGCTCAAACAGTGATTCCCACACAAAGGTGGCAAGAAAGCGGTGCACTTTGCAAATCTCACTTTGTGCACATGGTCCCACTTGGGCTGGATACCATATGGTTGGAAAAGAACAGCATTGCAGACAAAAGCCCGAGTAGGCAGAGACATCTGCCTACCGTGCCACTCTAAAACTTTGACATTTAGACGGTTCAGATCGATTCCACCACGTCCCGTGCTGAGACGCTCCGGGTTCAAATTCACTCCTAAATAGTTCGTCACCGAGTCCGCAAAACTTATGCCAAGAAATTGTTCCGGCTTGGAGCCCCATTCGCCAAGCCACGCTCCCTTTGACTTCCCCGCGTTCATTTGGGCACCGGAGGCAGTGCAGAAGGCGCCGATATGTTGAACCGCCGCCTGCACTTGACTTTTCGAAGAGCACAGCACTGTTAAATCGTCCGCATACGCAAGCACATTTACGGAGCCTCCCGGCAGAGTTAATCCACGAATGTTCACGTCACCCGCGATAGCTCTGCACAGAGGTTCGAGGTAGAGCGCGAACAAAATGGGCGACATTGGGCACCCCTGTCGCACCAATCTGCTGATGGGGATGGAGGCAGTCCTGTTTCCGTTCACAAGCAGGCAAGTCGACACGTCCCGGTAGCACAGCTTCACGTACTTCAGAAGCCGCGCTCCAACCCCGCAGCTCTCAAGAATGCCGAAGAGGGATGAGTGCGATACACGATCGAAGGCCTTGCTCAGGTCTACTTGAAGTGCTGCGAGGGGCTGGCCGAGGACCTGCGCCGCTTCGCACGCGACTCGCATGGTGTGCAGATTTGTGGTGATAGTCCTGCCTTTGAGGCCGTAGGTTTGGTGTCCGCCTACGACGTCACGTAGGCCAGCGTCCAGCCGTCGGGCAATTACCTTGGCCAGCACCTTGTAATCCGTGGTCAGAAGGCTGATGGGACGAAAACTGTCCAGACTGGGTTCCCTCCCACCATGCTTCTTCGGTATGAGAACTGTCAGAGCCTGTCGCATGGATGGTGGCATCAGGTTCCGTCGCCGAATGTCTTCGAAGACGTCACAGAGGATCGGGGCAAGTTCGCTCAGGAACGTCTTGTAGAAAACGCCGCCTAGACCATCGATCCCCGGAGACTTCCGTGGGGCGAGTTTTTTTACGGCCCATTCGATTTCTGCGACGGAAATCTTCTTGTTGATTTCCTCTCGCAGCTCCTCCGACACCTTCGGAAGCGGCACTCCGGGTACCCGGAACGGCTGAAGGTGGTCTTTTTCCGTAAACAAATCCTTGTACGCTGAGACGAAAGCGTTTTCAATATCTTCTTGCTCTGTCAGAATGGTATCCAGGACTCGGAGTGACGTAACGCGCTTCTGAGCAGAGCGCTGCCTTTCCTTCGTTTTAAAAACTTTTCTTGGTTCTTCGTCTCTTTCCAACGCAAGCGTGCGACACCGGATCATAGCTCCCCGGTACTGCTTCTCGAGTATTTCGAGAAGTCGTCCCTTGCAATCTTTGATGTCTTCAGTGAAGACGCCAGGAGTCTTGTTCTCCTCGTGAATCAGTGTTGAGAGGGTTTACATGAGTTCGCGCTTCTCGGCACGTCCGTGGGCAGCCTTTTTCCGGCCGTATCTGTACGTGGTCAACTTAACTTCTTCTTTCAGCTGTTCCCATTGTACTGCGTTCATCGAGTGGTTTCCTTTGGCCTCTTGAATTATCTGTTTTATCGTTTTGCAGAGCTGCTCGTCTTCCAAAAGTGCGTCATTCAGTTTCCAGCCACTCCACCATGATGACGTGACGTTTCTGCGGACGACCTTTCCCATTGTCATGATGACGCAGGCGTGATCAGAGAAAGCTACCGGGACAGCTTTATAGGTCAGGCTAGCTGCGGCGAGTTCGCTTGATACGTAGATTCGATCTAGCCGTGCGTGACAGTCTCCCTGCCAGTGTGTGTACCCAGGGAAGGCGGTTTCCGTCAGCTCTGTGACGTCTTGAAGATCAAAGTCACGCAGTAGCTTGCGCAACTCGACCAAACTTGAGTCTGCCCTTGCGCCTTTCGAACAGTCCACCGCTTTCATGACACAATTAAAGTCTCCGCCAAGCACTGTTTTGCATGGAGTATCCAGGTACTGTCGCAAAGACGCAAAAAATTCTTTCCGACTCGCCGAGTCATTCGGAGCGTAAACAGACACACACTTGTACATTTCGTTATGATAAATGACGTCAATACTGCAGATCCGGCCATTCTTATCTGTTTCCCACTCGGGGCATACATTTATTCCTCTCCCTTTTTTAACCATTACCGCCGTTCCAGCGCTTTGGCCGTTTGCGACGGACACTAAGATTGCGTAGTGACGCGCCACAAAACGAGCCATGGCTTCAACTTGTGCATTTGTCGAAAGTTTGGTTTCTTGCAAAAACAATACGTATATCTTCTTTTCAAGAAGAAAGTTCAGCACCCACTGTTTGCGTTGTTGCGCTTGTACACTAACGCAGTTTAGCGTGGCAAACTTGAGACGCTTTATGTTTCCTTTAATTTCTATAAAGGGAGGGTCACTGGCGGCGTCAGTAAAAACATTGCGAACGTCTCAGCGAACCGAGAATCGAATAGGAATGAACGAAAAGAACCCCACCTACTCCGGTGGCTTCCGGCCATGTTCCTCCGTCGGAAGTCGCGTGGCGGGGTTAAACCTGGCCCGTCGGGGTTTAGTGACCTTCTGCCATTTGAGGCCCGACCGCTGCACTTGGCCGTCTTCCTCGGAGCGCTGGTCCGACGGGAGCTTGAAGTTCTCCTCAGAGTCACTCAGCTCGGGGTCGTCGTCGGTCGCCCACTCCGCCGTGCCGTTCTGGTCGTCCGCCCAATTCGATGCCTGGCCCTTCTCCTTGACGTCTCGCATTGAAACCTTGCAGTCCCTTTTGCCGGGATTGCTCCCCGTCGATGCCGCGGGAGGCGAAGCAGGGGGACTCGTCGGAACCGGTGCCGTCTGCTGCTTCTCGGGCGGCGCACTTTCAGCTTCCGTTTGACCCGGTGTCGTGGTCGGTACTGCGACGATGTGCTCCGCGCCCTCTGCTGCCTTCTCAGCCTCCTCCTCGTCCATTTCGAGGCTCGACGCTTCGTTTTCGATGGTTGCCTCGGTGACGGTGGCATACGTCACCACACAGTTGACGCGCTCATGCCCGAAGCGTCCACACTTTTCGCACTTCGGTACGCGACATTCGCGGCGTATGTGTCCTGTGCCCTTACACCGGAGGCAGAGCGGTGAGCGCCCCGGTACAATCACCAAGACGTTCCCGCCAGCGATCCTTAACTGATGTGGAAGGCGGTCCAGGGATACGCCCTCCTTTGGGCTTAGCCGAGCCAGCCTAGTCGTGGACTGGATGCCCGCGAAGCCATCGGCTCTCCAGACGTCACGGGTGATTCCGTTCACCTTTCCGAAAGGCTCCAGGGCCTTCCGCACGACCTCGTCGGTGACGTGAAAAGGAACCCAGTGCAGCTTCACGCGAACATCCGCGTTGTCGGGGTCGATGATCACACAGCGCTTGCCTTTTACGGAGAGTTCCGCCGCCTCTACCACACGCCGCTTAGATTCCGCCGTCTTCAGAGAGAGCATCCATACGTGGTTCATCTGGTATCCTCCAAATGCGTCGATGTCGGCCATCACGTCCAGGCGCTCCAGCGCTGCCCGGAAATCAGAAATCTTGTACGGTCTTCCGGAGACGTCGCCATGAAGTAGAACGGAGTTCAGCGCAACACTTCTTGAAGGAAGCGGGGGCAGAACGACACGGTAGTCGTCGGTGGAAGCAAAGTCCGCGGCCTGCGAGGGCCGTTATCGCCACTCCTTGGGAGAGCATGATTACACAACCGTCGCTGGCGAGCGCCGGGCGTGGAATGACTTAGCTAATCCACAGATTAGAATAGGCGTGTTTACAAACCATTTTATACGAGACCCAATAGGCGACTACTGCCGGCACTTTATCCCCCCGGTTATTGTGACGGCTGCCGGCAGAATAGACACTTCCAAAATGTAATGGTCGCGTGGGGCCATTACTAATGAGTGGAAAGAGACAGGAAAAGCTAGGATAAAGCAGCGCCCCGTAATGCCTGTAGAGATGCTGAAAAGGCCTACATTGCTGGCGCGTGGGCAGCGGGGTGCCGAGGTGCGGGGCCCAAGGCGGGAACCCCGACGAAAGAAAGAGACGTCACACCAGGGGTGCTATGTTGCGCTTTTTGGACTCCCAGGAGACTTGGAAGAAGGAAGTGACGTCAAAGACTAGAGCAAACGCAGATTGGATGTTGACAGAAGAAAACAAAATCAACATCCAATCTGCATTTTCTGCGTGCTATCTTGCGCTTTTTGGACTCCCAGGAGACTTGGAAGAAGGAAGTGACGTCAACGACTAGAACAAACGCAGATTGGATGTTGACAGAAGAAAACAAAATCAACATCCAATCTGCATTTTCTGCATTGTTGACGTCACTTCCTTCTTCCAAGTCTCCTGGGAGTCCAAAAAGCGCAACATAGCACCCCAGCTCGGAGTTTTTGTGAAGACTGTTCTATTTTCAATATGTACACATCAATCCCGAGACAGCGCGTGCCGCTGTCAAGCACGTGCACCATGTTGTAGTAACTAGGGTGCCTTCATGTGCGCTTTGCTTAGGGTGGAGACATCTCGCCATTTTATTCCCACTTTTACACATTTATTTTTTGTTCAGAAGCGCGTGAAAGAGCGTGTCCCCGCACGCGTCTGTAGCGCTGACTGTGTTATGGCGACATTTTGTTTTCGTCGATTTCTTTGTATTTTCCCCGTGAGCACGTGCTGTCGGCATCGGGTACTACAAAGAGTGGTGTCACTCTAAACAGAAGGTCATTGAGGCATTCTAGTAGTAACGGCACAAACCATGACTTCTTGCGCCATCTGGCTTTTTGATGGCACAGTACACGTGTTGTTTGGGTAGCCAGTGCAGAAGGGACACTTAGCTGTGCCCTGAGCGCCTTGGGAGGTGCTGCTGCGACAGGCCTTGGTCAAGGCCTCGCTCTTCCTTCGCTTTGCCCTTCTTTGTTCCCCGGCGAAACTGAGCCTGACTCTTATTTTTGGCTGGGATTAAGTTGGCCCGAGGAGGAAGTCAGTCGACGCAGGAACCGGGTGGATTACCGGGCGAAGACTCCGGGTGACGGCGCGCCAGCTGTGGTACCTCCCTGAGGTTGCGTTCGTTTCAGATTATCCACTGCCGCCACAAGCGAATAATCCGGCCAAATTCTTTCCCCAGCATTCTATTCGTATTGATAGGCAGTACCGAAAATTTAAGAAAAATCCCATACCTTAAGAAGCATGCACTGTGTTTGGTCGTGACAGCATGGCGCCAGTTGAGGTATGGAAAATTGAAACTGAAACTGTGGTCACAAGGTACCCAAGACGCATTGCGCGTCACTACGCCGCAAGAATCACTTTGATATTGCCAGTAGTAAAGTCCCTTGATAAATTTTCTTTCAAGTGGCGCCAACCACTGTTGCGGAAATGCTCAATTCACGTGCCAAGAGCGGGTGATTAGCTGTGATTTGCTTTCAAGGGCCGCTCATTTCAGTGCTGCGCCGCTGTTTGTTTCCAAAGGTCGCTCGAGACACGGGCCTCGTGCGTTGGCGCATTTGACACTACTTGCCAGAAAAACGCAAACACATCGAGGGGCTTTAGCATGAGGTCTATTCAGTTAAACCAGTGAGTTAAACTCGCTGTTGATTTCTCCCATGTGTGATCCAGACTTTTATCATGTTCATTCTGTCATGCGCCAAAATTAATGAGAAAAAAAAAACAAAAAAAAAAACAAAAACAAGAACAACGATCACGAGGCTTCGAGGGCTCACGTGGTGCACGCTATTGCGCTCGACGAACAGTCCAGTGAATTCCCATCCCGATCTCTTGCGCCTTTTTCTCGGACACCTTCCTCGGAAAATGGCAGCCGCCCCTGCGCCAGAGCCTCCAGGCGCCCCAGCCCGACAGCTTATCGCCGTGGCGGAGGCAGAGGAGAGGGAGGAGGAGGAAGACGATCGCCTCAAGGTGCAGCAGCCTCCCCTCCAGGGATCAGGAAGCACCAGCTTGCTGCTCATCCTGTGCGCCTCATTCGCTTTCATTGTCATCTGCTCCGCGGTTATCTTCTTCGTGGTCAAGGGACAGGTAGATGCTTCAAAACAAAATACGGTGCAGACGTCGCAAACGCTAGTGACACCCACGTCCACCGACGCCAACGCAACGGACATGACAGGAATGCAGACACCAGCGGTGCCGACTGTTCAGGAAATGGGCCCAGACGATGATTCCGAGGAGCCCGAGACCCCCTCACCTCTGTCTGAGGTGGATTGATTATATAAGTAGACTAAACGCTTTCCGACCTTGTAGTTTCCTTCCAATATGTGTGGCTCGATAAAGAAATCTCAGAAACTATAGTTATTTAGTGTGAAAGGAAGGCACAGCAATGCGGGCACATCTCTCGGAAGATGGGTCTGCCATGTGTCATTACGCCTCAGGGCGTCATTTTGGAATTATTTGGAGCTGCGGTACACGAGTTTTGATGACCGTGTGCATTGGCGATTTCAGCATAGACTGCAACCGGTGCGAAGAGCGAATATCAGTTTCGCGTCAAACTCGACAAATCCAAAGTGGGAACCTTTAAATCAGTCGGCATACTTATAGCAAAAGAAGCTGGACTGTGCAAGGTGTTTTGAATTTTAAGAATGGAAGAAAATAACTGGAAGACGAAGAAGAGGAGTAAGGCGACTTCTTGCGACCTTTCTCCGTCAAAGTCAAATCAGGAGCTGAGAACGTTCTGGCGATCACCATGACCAATTATACCTCTTTCTAATACCCCTGTCAATGGATATGCAAACTGGCGGCGTGGTCCATGAACGTTTTACCGCTCCGTTAAAAAAAAGCTGGACTCCCTCTCCTTCCTTCAGTTTGAACACGACAGCGAGCTGTTGCCAGCCATAGTGAATCAGAAAGGGAAAACGATGTGACTGGTCCAGGGTTGGGCAGTAGCGCGATACAAGTGTATCGCGATAGTATTTCAGCAATACATTTCGTATCTGTATTTCTGTATCGCGATACATTTTTTTTCACCAGTACCGGTATTTCTGCATCGAAATACATTTTGAATGTTTCTTTGTACCGCGATACAATCAGGGTGAAATGTATTTCGTTACATTTCTTGAAAAATACTCCCCCCCCCCCCCCACCAAAAAACAAAAAACAAAATCCGAACGCTTTTTTTTTTTTTTACTTTTAAGGGCACCAGGGTCAAGGAGATGCTGGGGCATTGATACCATGCTGACCAAAGTTCCTTCCGATCCTCCAAAATATTTTTCTAGGGGTTCTCTTCTCTCTTCTAAGAACCATCTCTCAGTCGAAGACTCGAACTAGGTGGCGTGCCAGGAGTGGAGTCAGAGCATCTTGTGCCGCAGGACCTTAGGTAGGGGTTTCTTGAGTCATTGTTTGCGGGCATCCAAAGCTCGCTGCTAAGCGTCGCTCTAGCCTTAACGTACGCAGTACACCCATCCGGAAAAGCTGAGTCACAGTCTGTTGCAACACGAGCCTTTCAGTGGTTGACGTGAAATAGTAGGATAAGTCGCGCAGTGAAGTTCAGCAGATATTTGAATGCGTCTGCGGCTTTGCCCGTAATATTGCACGGCTCAAGGGTACGTGATCAGCCGACGTGAAAGTGACCCGTTGCTCTGGTGATCCGAAACCCAGAAAAGAGGTCAGACGTGGCCTCGCTGTGCCGACCCAGACTTCGTACACCTGCGACTCGTCTCGAGCGCGCTATTTTTTAGAGAGCTCGCACCTCTGCCGGCAATATCTGGTCGCAATCCACGAGGTCTCTATTTGGAGTATGCAAGGCGAAACGTGATGACTGCAATCTATGCGTCGGTGGCAGAGGGTCAGAAGGAAGCACCTTCACAACAGGGATGCCACCGTATCGTTTTTTCAACCGTAACAGAAGATAAGACATGTGTTCCAGGATGTTTAAGGTGGTCCACCATTCTTGAAAGTCCTGCACGATCTTCAACAAGGTAACCTACAACGAAAGTATGTATTGTCCTTTCATACAGCAGCGTGTTAAAGTTTCATGTTCAAGGCCACACCTACAGATAAAGAATACCAGTTCATTCCACCGTGACGTCATGCGATAAATGTTGACAGGGGCGTTCTTATTTGACAGGGGCGTGGGGACGTTCTGATGGGATTTAGGATGACAAAACATTTATTTAGAGGTCGAAGTCTTTTCGCATCCCTCGTCAGAGAGACAGGATGTCAGGGAAGGTGCCACGCGGTCAGTCCTTGATGGAAAGTTTTTCTGAGCCCATTGAAGACTCCTCGTCGTCCGAAACACTACCTTCAAGGCAAAGTGCGAAGCCTACGGGAAAGTAATTTCAGGATCAAAAACTTTCACTTCCACTTCAAGCTTCATCTCAGTTGGCGTCTCAAACAAATTTGAAAAATGTATTGCAGTATCAGTATTTCTGTATTTGTATTTCTGCCCTCCCTGAAATGTATTCCTGTATTTGTATTTCCAAATACTTTTTGCCTCTATTTAAAATGTATTTCCGATACATATCGCGATACACTTTTACAGATATATTTCAGTATCAGTATTTTAGGTACTATTTTAAAGGATCCCAGTATTTGTATTTCCAAATACATTTTTGAGTATTCCTGCCCAACCCTGGACTGGTCCACCCTCTGTCCCGTGCATTTCGCTGCATCCGTGAGTCGCCCCAAGCAAGTCTTGCAAAGCAACGCCATGTGAGGGGAAAAAGGGCAAGTATTAGGAAGAACGGGGAGCAAGCGAGAAACCTCCTTTCATCACTATCGTTCCTAGTGTTCGCACTTTCTCCTCTCTCCCTTCATCGCCCTCTTCCCCCGTCCCGTCTTCCCAGTTCTCATCCTTTCTCTCTTCGCCTGGCGTTGCCTTTGCCTGCTCTGCTCAGAACTAGTGACAATGCGTATACCTAAACTTTGAACTCCTCTCCATCCCGCTTGTGACCATTGTGACCGTGATTGGTAGCATCCAGTGGTATCGTCATGGGACACGTCACGTCGGGGCGCCGTGGCTCGCCGTGATGTGTCCTGGAGTGAAGTCACCCAGGCATTTTCGATGGATCGAGGCTTTCAAGGGCCACGGCACCAGTTTGCATACCCCTACGGACGGGCTAATATAGTGCCACTTCGAGCGAGTGCACTTCGGCTCATCAAAACAGCTTTTAAGTGTATTGGTGCTACGCGGTAGAACCTAGCCTAATACAGAAACGATGTAATTGGTAATAGCTGAAGGGATAGGCATGTCAAATATTAAAAGATACGCGTAAATCTCTGAGTAGTATTTTTGCCTCCGTTTGTAAAAAACACTTTTAGTCATTGTTGGGTTAATTTACGTATTGATGCAAAGGTTGCTCTCTCGCTCTTAGGGTTTCGCAGAGGCGCCATGTTGCATTCGTTCCAAAAAGAAAGTGGCCGGTGTGTGTTGCAAAGACATGAATGAATCTAGATAATTTCTGTATTATATAGCTTTCGTGTTCTCCTAAAACAAATGAAGACCTGATAGTACTTCTATGAAATAGCGATTATTTACGCAGCTTTATTGTTTTTAATATGCTTCCTTCCTTCCACACAGCTATATTCAGTAAAGTCCTTTGAGAGAAGTCACACTTACAAATAGCTCCAAACATGTCGTGGAAATGCGTCAGATTAGGGGATTGATTTAGTTTTATTTCCGCGAAACCGACTAAGGCTATAGAGTAAAGCTGGTCGCGTTTCAAACAGGCGTTTTGCGCCAGCCTTTTCTGTTCAATCTGGGCCTCTTCGGGCCCCTGAATGCCTTCGTAGCTGCGTTCTTGGGTCCGTATAGATGCTTTACACACGCGCCAAATTACAGCCGCCATGGCCGACCTTCTCCTGCCTTACCGAGATACCAAGCCACTGAAGAGGGCTTTGGCGAGCCTCCACAAAGGCAAACGCTGGAGAAGGACACAGTGGAATCTCAAATGGCACTAACCTGCCCTGCTGTGGTGGGGATAGAGCCAATTGATAAAAATAAGAGGAAACAAAAACTGAAGGTTGGTTATGGCGGCGCCCATGCACAGCTGCTCTAAAGCATCCTTACGTTCCGAGGTATGTGTATCAATATGAACGATGCACTAGCAACACGAATAAAGACTACGACGACGGCAGTTGACCTAATCCCATCTAGGTGTACGGACTGCTTTATTTTAAAGGTGTATCCACACGACGGACCGGGCCGCGGACCGACTGATCACGTGATGCGCGGCCCGCGGGCCGCCCGGCTGCAATGAGCATCCACAAGGTGGACCAAAAAAGCAGACGACAGAGTGAACGGGCCGGTCTAACCCTCGACCTCACAGCTCCGCCAAACGCATGCAGCGAGCTGCTTTGAGGCTATTTGTAAGGCGCCAAGACGGAGGTTGAACGAAAGAGACGTTTGGCCGCGGTGGCCCTGGCGTTGAATATTGAGGACGAGGAGGACTTAAGTGAACCTAAAAGGGCATGCATCTATTGTCCCACAGAGCGGGGAATTGCTCCGCGAGCGCGACGAAGTAAAAAGTTGCATCGTCGCACCATGCCGCCATCGTTGCAAAACAAAAGCTTGGCGCCAAAAGAACACGAATTTGGATTTGGATTCCAATCTAAACAACAAAAGTCAGCTTGTTGCAAGACCTAGCACTTTAATTTTACTAAAAACGCCGGGGTCCGCCGCCAAGGTCCGGGCGAGAAAAGTCGCTTGGCATTTCTCACAAGCGTGGGCCGCGGACCGCCGGCGGACCTCGAAAACCGGTGACGTAAGATCACGTGATGCGCGGCCCGCGGACCAAAACACCAATATGGTCCGTCGTGTGGATACAGCTTAACAGAACGATACATGGTGTCAGAAGTGGGATGATAATCACTGCACATCATGACTGATCTTCAGCCGCCAGAAACGCTGAGGTTGGGAGAGCATGCCGCTGAATACTGGAGGAAGTTCAAGCAGAGAATGGAGCTCTTTCTGTTGGCCACGGAACCCATCAAACCTCGGACTTAGCAGCAAAAGGCCGCTATCTTTTTGCATATCGCGGGGCAGGAGGCTATAGAAGTCTTCAATACTTTTGGAGTACCACCTGAGGCAGCCAAAAATTACGACAGTCCTGCAAGAAGATTTGAAGAGTTGAAAGTGAACATTTGAGAGAAGTCTCTCTGGTTGGGGAGCAACATTAATAATAAATAAAATATACACCAACCAAATCCTCGTATAAAGGCAAAACCCTACGTTTCTAGACCAGCTCGGTCTCTTCTTCAGGGGTTGACTGCGGCTATGGCCGTTGAGGAGCAGTAATCTGTTTTCTTCTTCTTCTATGGCAGTGTCTATCGTTTTGCATCAGTGAGGTGGCGAAGTCCGTTCACGTAGCCGGTCGGCAGAGTGCCGAGGGATCTATTTATGTTTTCTGGCGTTGTTTGTATGTGCCAAGATTGAGTAAAAAGTCTATGTCTGGGATTGGTCTCAACAGCCAGGATGCTGGTGTTGGCGAAGTCAATTTTGTGGTCCTTGACGTCGCAGTGCTCGGCTACGGCGCTTCATTCATGGTCGAACTTTCGAACATCGTTCATATGCTGGCGGATTCTCTCCCGAAAGTCCTTCGTTTCCCCGAAGTATGTGACCGGGCAGTCCGCGCATGTAATTTTATAAACGACGCCTTGTGCTCTTTCCTTAGGCGGGCGATCCTTTGGACGGGGCATGAGTCTTCCAAGCGTAGACATCGGCTTGTGGGCCACCTGGATCCCTTCTTTGGCCAGTACACGTGCCAGCGCCTCGCTTGTACCTTTTATGTAAGGAACGCTGATGCGTGAGGTACGACGGGTCTGTCTACTTCCTGGGAGTTGTAGGTGTCGGCGATCTCGGGCTTGATCACGCGCAATGCGGCGGATAAAGCTGCTTGTATAACCGTTATGTTGTAGGTCGGCGAAGATGGTGTGCTCCTCTTTTTTACGGTCAGCTTCGGATGAGCAGATATTTTTTGACCTAGATAAGAGTGTTCTGACCACTGACGCCTTGTGACAGGCTGGGTGATTGGAATGGAAATGGAGATTGCGTCCAGTATGTGTCGGTTTTCTGTAGACAGAAAACTGGAGCTCTTCATTTTGTCTTCTGACGAGCACATCGAGGAAAGGTAAGGTATAGTCCTTTTCATGCTCCACGGTAAATTGTATAGACGTTTCGACGGAGTTGAGGTGGGTAAGGAACGTGTCCACTTCCGACGTTTTTAGGATGCAAAAGCAATCGTCTACGTACCTCAAGAACACTTTGGGGGCCGTGTGAAACGACTGTAGCGCCTTTTCCTTGGTGGCTTCCATACATAAGTTCGCTGTTGTGACGGAAATGGACGCACACATTAGGGTTCCACTTGACTGTTTGAAGAATTCTCCCTTGAAACTGAAATAGGTGCTGCTAAGGCAGAACTCAAGCAGGCGGCAGAGTTCCTCCACGCTAAGTTGTGTCCTTTCGCTAAGGGACTGGTCTTTTTCGAGGGCGTTCTTGGCCGTGGCGACAGCCAGGGGAACCGGGATGCTTGCGAATAGCGCGATGACGTCGAAGGACACGAGACTTTCTTCGGTGGTCACCTTCAACGTCGAAATTTGTTCCACGAAGTCGCTTGAATTTCGTATATAGGTCGCCGTTTTCCCCACGAGAGGCGAAAGAGTCTGGTGAAGGTAGTTTGACAGACCTCGAAGTGGTGATGTCGTGAAGTCCACGATGGGCCGGAGAGGAATGCTGGGTTTATGTATCTTTGGAAGGCCGTAGAAACCCGGTGCATATCCATTCCTACACAGAAGTCGCAGGTGAAGGCTTCTCGAGTCTGGATGCTTTTTGAAAATATCCGTTAGCATCTTATTCATCCTGTCCTGAACTTGTGGTGTAGTGTCCTTTTTCAGCTTTTCATAAGCGGGGGTATCAAGAAGATTCAGAACCTTTCGTTCGTAGACTACTCGGTCAAGGACGACGGTTGAATTACCTTTATCTGCTGGAAGAATAACGATCTCGTCATCCTCCCGAAGCGTCCGGAGAGCACTTGACTCTTCTCTGAGTAAGTTGTACCGGTGATGTTGAGGTATTTTTGACAGGATGCCAATCACCTTTTGTCGGACGCGTTCACGGGTGTCTGGATTCAAGTGAGCGATTCCGTCCTCAAGGGTTGCAACCATTTTCGGTAGGGGTGGCCTCGTTGTTGTCATATTGAAGCCGTGACCTTTGGCTAAGGCAGCGATCTCACAAGGAGAGAGTTGTCGAGACGATAAGTTTGTGACGAACCTGGCGGAATCGGTGATGTGTTTTGCCTGTTCTTTTTCTTTAAGCCTCAAGAATTTCTTGCTCTGAGACACTCGTTGCTTTTCCGCAGAAGTTGAAGGAACTGACGGACAATCTCCCCACAAATAAGGATGAATGTAGGACGTTCTGCAGTGCCATCGCCAGATACCTGCCTGCTGAATGAACCGAAAGTGTAATGTAGCATCCCGGTTTGCCTTGGGGTGGGTTGTGGCGGAGGCTGCGGACCATCGAGCAGGTTGCTGTTGCAGAGCGCCCTACGCGACCACTGACTGTAGGGTGCAGTGGGGCGCCTGTGGCGCTGGCTGGTTTAGGGGCTTCCGCGGTGTCGGCCACGACTCACTATAGGGATTTCCCAGTCGTCCTTCTTTTCCTTTATTTTTTTCTCCTTTTGGTGCTGCAGGCCTCTGGCATGGACCGTCGGTCTTTCTGCTCTCACCGGCATCTCTTTCTGAGTGCAAATAAATATTATCATTATCATTATCAACGCTGTCGGCGAAGGACTGTAGATAAGGAAGCAGAGATGCAATACGGTGTTCAAGTTGTCGGCGAGTAAAAAATAGGTCCAATTTCTTTTTCTTTAAGGTGGTATGGCATTCGTGAATCCGAGCTTTAACTAAACGGTGTTCAGCTTGCTCGATGATCTCTTGGCACATACAAACAACGCCAGAAAACATAAATAGATCCCTCGGCACTCTGCCGACCGGCTACGTGAACGGACTTCGCCACCTCACCGATGCAAAACGATAGACACTGCCGTAGAAGAAGAAGAAAACAGATTACTGCTCCTCAACGGCCATAGCCGCAGTCAACCCCTGAAGAAGAGACCGAGCTGGTCTCGAAACGAAGGGTTTTGCCTTTATACGAGGATTTGGTTGGCGTATATTTTATTTATTATTATAGATTTGAAGAGCACTGCCTCCCGAGATGTAATGAAGTCTTTACGCCTTACGTATTCCGGACACGGCAACAGGAGGAACAAGAGCCATTCGAACAGTTCTACCGTGACATACAGCTGAAGGCGAGCACTTGCGGATTCGGCGAACTAACGGAGTCAATGCTGCGTGACCAGACCGTTTACGGAACCTCAAGTAGGAAGCTGCGAGAGAAGCTCCGGCGAAAGAAGGATTTAACCTTAAAAAAATGAATGCCGTTTACCCCTGTAACGCCGGTTAGAGCGCAGCTCTCGAGGAGGAAGATGGAAGCGTACTGAGGGATAGGTGACTCCTTGAGGTCACGTGACCTCAAGGGGGTCACGTGACTTCAGGGGGTCACGTGACCTCAGGGGCTCACGTGACCTTTGGGGGTCACGTAACCTGAAGGGGGTCACGTGACCTCAAGGGGGTCACGTGACTTCAGGGGGTCACGTGACCTCGGGGGATGACGTGACTCCTGGGGGTCACGTGACACCTTAGGTCACGTGACTTCAGGGGGTCACGTGACCTCAGGGAGTCACGTGACTTCTGGTGGTCACGTGACCTCGGAGGGTCACGTGACCTGGGTGGGTCACGTGACCTCGCGGTTACGCCGACGCCGCTCAAGCCGGAAACGGGCCCCTAAGAGCTGCGCTCTAAAATGGCAGTCGAATGTCGAAGGCGGAAGAAATAGCCAATATGCACCGTAAAACTCGAAGTGCCGCAACACCTGTCAGGGAGAAGAGGGAAGCACCGCTTTAGGTGGAACCCGTTGAAAGAAACAAGCACGGAAGTGAGGTCGGGGGAAGGCTCGGTGGTAAGAGGAAATGTGGATTTTCCGGCTATGTTCACCACCCCCGGCAGTGCCCACCTTATGGGAAGACGTGCTCAACGTGGGCAAAAAAGACCCATTTTGCAGCTTGCTGTAGGACCAAACCGACTGGTGTGCACGAAGTCGAAGAAGCCGATGAGGGAGACAGCGGATAGGATGCTCTCGAAATTCTAACAACAGGCAGCTCGTGGCCCGATGGTAGCCGTGACTGGACAATCGCAACGGGGATAGTACGAAAAAAAATATAGGAATATGATAAAAAAAATGAAAGCCGTTTACAAATCCCTGTAACGCCGAATTGGAGCGCAGCTCTGGAGGAGGAGTAGGGGAAGGTACTGAGGGGGGTCACGTCACCTGCGGGTAGTCACGCGACCCCGGGGGGGTCACGTGATCTCGGGGGAGGGGGGGTGACGTGACCTGGGGGGTCACGTGACGTGGGGGGGTCACGTGGCCTCGGAGGGGGGAGTCACGTGACCTCGGGGGGCACGTGACCTTGGGGGGGGGGGGGTCACGGGATCTCGTGGGGGGGGTCACGTGACCTCGGGGGGGGGGTCACGTTACCTCGGGGGCCCGGTCACGTGACCTCGGGGGGGGGGGGTCACGTGACCTCTGAGGGGGTTCACGTGACCTCGGGGGGGTCACGTGACCCCCTCCCCGGTTACGCCGACGCCGACGCCGCTCAGGCTGGAAACGGGCCCCTAAGAGCTGCGCTCTAAAAAGTGAAAGCCGTTTACAACTCCCTGTAACGCCGAATTTGAGCGCAGCTCTTGAGGAGGAGGAGCGAAGGGTACTGGGGGGTGCGTCATTTGACCTTGGGGTCACGTGACGATGCCGATGACGTCATCAGTGACGTCACTGATGACGTCATGAGTGACGATAACGATGCGGATACCGATGACGTCATCAGTGATGATGACGATGCTGATGCCGGTGACGTCACAAGTGACATTACTGATGACGTCATCAGCGATGATGACGATGCGGATGCCGGTGACGTCATCAGTGACGTCACTGATGACGTCATCAGTGACAATGACGTAATCACATCGTCATCAGTGATGGTGACGATGACGATGCGGATGACGGTGGTGTCATCAGACGTCATCAGTGACAATGACGTCATCGGGGTTCACGTGACCTCGGGGGGAGGGGGGTCACGTGACCTTGGGATGACCTTGGGGGTCACGTGACCTCGGGGTGAACTTGGTTACGCCGTCGCCGACGGCGACGCCGCTCAAGCCGGGAACGGGACCCTAAGAGCTGCGCTCTAAAAGTGAAAGCCGTTTACAACTTCCTGTAATGCCGAATTGGCACTGAGGGGAGGGTAGACCCTTACACCTTCTTCTCCTCCTCCTCCCCTCATTCTTTAATATGCTGCGGTGCGTCACCTGACCTGGGGGAGGGGTCACGTGGCCGGGGGGAGTCACGTGACCTCGGGGGGTCACGTGATCTTGGGGGGTCACGTGGGGGTAACCTGGGGGTCATGTGGGGGTCACCTTGGGGGGTCACGTGACCTTGAGGTAACCTTGGGAGGGATCACTTGATTTCGGGGGTTCACTTGACCTTGGAGGTCCAGTGACCTTGGGGTGACCTTGGGAGGGTCACATGACCTCGGGGGTGACGTGACCTTGGGGGGTCACATCTGGGGGTCGCGTGACCTTGGGGTGACCTTGGTTACGCCGACGCCGACGCCGCTCAAGCCGGAAACGGGCGCCTAAGAGCTGCGCTCTAAAAAAGTGGAGCTCAAGGTAGACATCAGTGCTCATGCTAACCTACTTCCGCGCACATTGTTTTTGAAGATTAGAGCCAGACAACAGCCAACACAAATGGCTGCAATTCTACGCAGCTATGGCGGTGGACTCATCAACATCTGGGAAAAGTCCGGTTGTCCGTATCCATCGGAAACAAGCATGGACTGATGGATTTTTTCGTTGTCAAGAAAGGACGGCAGGACATTATGGGCCTGAAGGCGTGCGAGTACATCGACCTCATCAACAGGGTCAACACTGTGGGGCACGAAGACCAACTGCACCGGAGAGTAGAAAGCGAGATTCCATCTCTCTTCCGTGGTCTAGGATGCGCAAAGAGACCATAGAAGATGGTTCTCCATGAGAGCTCCATCCCGCAGGTACAACAAGCTCGTAGGGTACCGCACATATTCAAAGCGCCTCTCAAGGCAGGCTGGATCGAATGGAGGAAGCCGGTGTCATCGTGAAAGCGCAAGAACCTTCAGACTGGGTGAGTCCCTTAGTGATAGTACGCAAGAAGAACAATAAGTTGAGAATATGCATGGATCTCCGTCATATAAATAAAGCACTCAAGAGAGAGCATTTTCAGCTTCCTCGAAGAGAGGAAATTGAAGCGGACTTGGCGCACGCCGCATATTTCAGCAGGCTTGACGCCAACAGTGGTTTTCATAAAATACCGCTAGATGACGGCACAATCTCGAACATGCTCCTTTAGTATGCCTTTTGGGCGATACCGATTTTTACGACTACCTTTTGGACTCGCTTCAGCTCCAGAGGTGGGTCAGCGTACAATAAGCTAGCTACCTTCCAGATGGCCTTCCAGGCGTCCGGGTGTATTGACGATGTCTTGATTTGGGGTGCAACACTGGCAGAACATGGCCAACGCTTCGACGGAATGCTCAACGCCATACAAGCTGAAAGACTAACCCTAAACTTTGAAAAGTGTGTCTTTAGGGTAAAAGAAATCACCTATCTAGGAGATAACATTAGGGCTGCTGGCATTGAGCCAAACCCAGACCTTGTAAAATGTGTGGCAGCGCTACCTACTCCGTCAAGTAAAAAAGGGTTCAGATGTTGTTAGGGGCTGTCGCCTACTTTGGCGAATGCTTGCCTCATCTGCCAATTCAGACCGAGTCCCTGCGTAAACTCCTTAGGTAGGACTGTTTTTGAATGGTATGGGGGTGCACGGAAGTCAGTGGCGGCAGATACGAGAAATGTTCAAAGCGCCGGTGTTGACAATTTTTGATCCTGCTAGGCCTACCAAAATCCCAAAAGACGATTCTGCTTTTGTTCTGGGTGCGGCATTGTTCCAGCATGACGGACAAGATTGGAAAGTGGTGGCATATTCTTCAAGAGTACATACAGTCACAGAGTGTAGATATGCCCAGATTGATAAGGAGGCATTAGGAATTGTATTTGGGTGCGATAAATTTAACGAGTTTGTGCTAGGAAGGAAAATATTAGTTGAAACCGACCATCAACCTTTAATCGCTCTTACAAAGAAAAACTTGGGTGAATTTCCACTAAGGTTGCAAAGGCTATTTCTTGGTTTGCTGATGTTTGAATTTGATTTCCAGTTTCTTCCGGGAACGAAGCTTTTGATCGCGGTCACACTTTCTCGCATCTCTTGCGAGTCACAACTCGAAGGAAGCTCCACCGACGTTGAGATACATGCAAATGCGGTGCTTTCAACACTGGTAGGCACCCGGACTTTGGGCAGCCTACAGAACGCCACATCACATGATCAGGCCGTGCAGGAAGCGATGAACTGTTTAGAAGCGGGAAAACCAATCCTAGGTGAGTTAAAAACCGTCATGACGGAGCTTTCCGTGGTCAATGAAGTCTTGTTGAAAGGAAGCATAGTAATCCCTACAGCAATGCGCAAAGAAATACTTAAATGAATACATCACGGCCACCTAGGCCTCTACAAGTGCAAAGTAAGGGCTAAAATCTTGTTTATTGGCCAGGAATGAATGTAAACATCGCTGTACTAATCAGGCAATGTGAAACTTGCCAAGTCTTCGCATACAAACAGCAAAACGAACCTTTGCACACACGTGACGTACCGGAGAGTCCTTGGGCCGAGTTGGGGCAGCCTTGTTCGAACTGGCTCGAAGATATTATCTATAGTTGTTTCTGATGCGTATTCCAATTTCCCGGAAGTGGAGGAGCTACAGGACGTAACTGCTAATGGTGAAATAGCCAAACTTTCTGCAATCTTTTCACGTCATGAAATACTGTGAGAGGTCTGCACTGATGGAGGCTTACAGTTTTCTGAGAAAGAATTCAAAGACTTTTCTGCGCGGTATGACTTTATTCATACAGTGTCAAGCCCTCGGTATCCCCGTTCCAACGGCCTAGCGGAGAAGGGCGTCCAGGTGGTCAAGCGGCTGCTCCAAAAGGCGCTGGCTATCAGGCAGGATTTCTGGTTGGATCTTCTCAGCTAAGGTCACTGGATCCTGGGAGAGTAGCGCCATTGCCTTCCCTACCTGCTAGCCGGACACGAACAGATACTAACATACAGACGACCCAAACCTAGCAAGGCGATTGGCTAATCGGTCTAAGTTGCCATGGAAATCGCCATCTTGGTCCATTTAAATCTTCGAAGCTTCCAGTCGGTCGTTCTAAACCAGTCGAGCCAGGATTACCATGGAGCATCATCGTACTGGAGGCGTTCCTCGTCAATATAAGAGTCTTTGGCAATGTGTATGCAATCAACTAATTATTCATGCCCATCTCCATGGATCTCTTACAATTGTATTGTTCTTCTTGCGTATTTCGATACCGTAAACTTATCTTTCAGTGCCTCCAAGCACCGACACAGCATCTGGTGGTGGTACAAAGGTGTACGCTTGTTTCGCCGGTGTGTAGTTAGCACTATCTCTGTATACAAAAAACCACTTTTTCCCTCCTTTCGTGTGCGGCGAGACTTCTCGCTCTTTAACGGCGTCGGCGGGTTCGCGCAGTTAACGTCGTCTGCTTTACGTCCGGTAGTCAAAGCGATGGCTGCCTTACCTTTCCTACGTCTGTCGGAGATTTACCGCTTTTTCACCGGGGAGAGTCACCGTTGCCTCGGGAAACAAGGAGAAAACAAGAGGAAGAGATTGACCTCTTAATCTGAAATTGAGGTCAGCGATCAAAGTTCACATTCACACGACCATAAAGGTACCTTTAGCTAAGGGACCTTTATGCCCAGCGGCGAATCAGTTCGCAATCCTCCGCGCGCGGCAGTGTGCTCGCGACCCAAGAGCGTGGGCTGATTTGCCGATTGCAAAGGGACCTATGTTAAAGGTACCTTTATGCTTACCGTGTGAATCGGGTAGAAGACGAAGGGTTCACAAGGGTCGCGCAGGCATATTCCATTCAGCACGCCAGCCGGTCGTGGGCAGGCGGTCGCTGAGTCGGAGTGCATGGGCCTAGGGTGCCTCAATGTCCTTGTGTTAAGGGTGATACCACCCTTTGTAGTACCGATGCCTACAGCACGCGCTCACGGGTAAAATACAAAGAAATTGACGAAAACAAAATGTCGCCATAGCACAGTCAGCGCCACCGACGCGTGCAGGGACACGCTCTTTCACGCGCTTTTGAACAAAAAAGAAAAATAAATGTGTGGGACAAAATGGCGAGATGTCTCCACCCTAAGCAAAGCGCACATGAAGGCACCTTACATGGGCCTATCTGCCGTGCTCGCTTGGTCGTTGTCGGTGGGATCGTGGCCATTGGAGTTTTTCCCGGGTGTTTGTGGGCCCAGCGTTCTTGTTCCTTGTGGTCTGCTTCAAGTACTGTTTACTCTTTTCTTGCTGCTTGAAGTCGGGACGCGTGAGAAGCGCACGTAAAAAAATAAACGTCCGTTGGTCGTCGCGACCGCGACGCTGTCGGCCATGTTGATTTGATTGAGACAGCTTCAGAGCTGTCGTAGTATTTCGTCGTAACCTGCGCAAGACTTACGAAAATCTCGTTTCGTGAATACGAATTTGTTCTCAAGTTTTGACTTACGCATATTTTTGGCGTTAGATCGTTTTGTGAACCTGGCCTCTGCACTTTCGAAAGTCGCAGGAAAGGTAAGACAGACGCAGACGACGTTGCGAACAGACGACGTTGCAAAGGAGCAGACGACGTTCAGACAGGATGTCGCGATGAGCCAATAAGGGCTCGGCGTTCTGACGTCACCGCTACCCCCTGCGCAAGGAGCAGACGAACTTGCCCTCCGCATAGAGGGGCTTGTGAAGAAAATTATGGATTCTTTACTCGGTCCCTGTGTACTGTGTAGTGAAATGATTGATTTATGTTGGCACACTGGCAGTGATTGCCTTTCCCCCGTGCGGTTCCTGTTGTTGTTTTTTTGTTTTTTGTTCTTTCCAAACGAGAACATTCCGATGATGACTCAACGTGACAAAAATACTCGCATAAATATAAAACTTCCCGGCATAATCTACTGGGCCTTGAATAATTTAGAGTAATTTAAAGTAAATACCTGGGCCATGCTCGAATGTTTTGTCAAACAACATGTTTGGTAACAGTTTCATAAATTGTTTACACACATTGCGTGGCTTTCTATAAGGTCGGGTGATTTTTCCCCACCCTGCTCCCGCCTTATTGAAAAAAAAATTCTAATAATGTTACATAGTGGGGCCTAAATAATTCTTTACATGCGCATAAAGGTTTAAGCGTTACAAATGGCTTATACATACTATGTCAACTTGTACAGTGGAACATACAAGCCTTGTCAGCAGAAAAAATTCCTATTTATGATCTCATAGTGACTGAAACGATGAGACAGGATGATGACATACTGACTGATATGATGACAGAGTGACTGAAAGTCAAGCAATTGTAGTGGTTATAAGACATAAATCACTTTTCATCTATACTCGCACAATATGGTGTCCCCCCCCCCCCACCCCACCCCGTCTTACAGGTAAAAAATACCTGACAAATATTTTGACTTTAAAATGTACATAAAATCTTAATTTACTGCATGCTACTAAAGAAAGCCATCTCCTACATCCTGTGTTTCTCGCCCATGCCCTTAAGCTAAGACGAGTGCTGCTGTGCTGATTTCTTTATCTCTTGAGCTTGTTTGTTCCTACTCATCGTAATATGCTTACAGTTTTGTTCTTAGCCCGAGACTGAGGCAGGAAAAGAGGAAAGTTTCGAAGTAGAAGAAAAATGAACAGTCGAGGACACGTCTCTAATAATATAGAGACGTGTCCTCGACTGTTCATTTTTCTTCTACTTCGAAACTTTCCTCTTTTCCTGCCTCAGTCTCGGGCTAAGAACAAAATGGTTAACATCCACCAGCTCGCCTGCGCAATCACTACATTATCATGCTTACAGTGTTGTCGCATTCGCATGCTGAAGTAGTAGTGGAGCAACTGGGCAATTGTTTCTTCTTTGTGTTCAGCGCATGGAAACGTTATTATGCATGTGTCAAGAACACTGTCGATTGTGTCCCAGTGGACAGTCTTGTGGCTTTTATTTTGCACGAAGAACTGTTCCGCTTTCTTCAGTAGCTGTAAAAGGTTCTTGTTGGGGTGTGTAAGGCCTCCTCTGTTCTTCACGCTTGTCAGTGCTGCTTCAGTAGAAGTTTCCTTGTCGATGCTGAAAGCGGATAGGCATGCAGGGCAGCGTGTAGCTTCTTTTTTATTTTCACGCTCAAAAATCCAGTTATATAATATAGCATGCAGACCACAGCCTTGGTTTCAAGAGCCTTTTCTGTCCAGACATCTTCGCATTCCCAGTCTTCGACAGAAATTAAACAGTCAAGCTCAGTCTTCACTTGGTAAACGAGATAAGGAGACTAGGTAGTAACTTGCGATCGGTCCTCGGGATTGCACGACGCCACTGCTTTAAACAAGGACGCTCGCTCTGCGCAGTTCCGGTACCCCGAATTGCAGTTGGGAACGAAGCACGTCTTTCCCATCTTTATAGCATAACTTCTTCTTCGGGTTAATGCTCATCTCCGTGCACGATGGTGGCACCGGTGATTGACACAGCACCAAAGCAAAACATGAGGCCAGCCACTGACCGCACACCACCACCACACCGCGAAAAAGGCGAGCAAGCTACGCCCCTAACTCCGTGGCCTCCGAGGAGAGACCTCATACCCACGGTGCTCACACCTCAGCGCCCTCCGCGGCGGCACGGAACAACTGCACTTCGTTTCACCCTATGTTGTACCGCAGCGAAGGCTAGAAGCGCGAGCGCATAGCGTTGACAGCTGATCTTAAGTCACGAGAGCTTGTGCCGCCGGGATGTGCCCCAGAGCAAGGAGCCCGCGCTTGTAGCCTTTCCTGCTGTACATCATCAGGTGAAACAGAGTATACTCCTTGCTCGAGGCTAGTTCCGAACACGATCTGCTCGCTCGCTCCCCACGAGAAGAACGGCCAGAGTCACCACCTAAATGTATTTCTTCCACCGTGCCCAGGATCCAGTGACTTTATTCTCAGCTACCGTACGGCTCCGCTGGAGGGCGGTCGTTCACCATCAGATCTTCTTATGGGTTGCAGAATTCGAACACTTGCGCGAGACTTCTTCAGTGAAGGTACACGTAGCAGAGCGCGTTCGATGGAGTACTGTTCGCACATAAAAATGAAAACACAGAAAATGTAGAAGGGACAGACACACACACAGTTCTTTCATGTGTGTGTCCCCCCTCGTATATTTTCTGTATTTTTATTCTTTCCATGTGAACTGTTCTCCAGTGAACCAGCACGGCCGGTGCAAAAACATGCACAGAACATTCAAAAACGACGAAATCTAGGACAGTTCCAGCCAAGAGACACTGTTCCGATTCTAAATAACGAAAAATGGGTCACAAAAGCCAGGGTGCAATCACACGTAGCCCCAAGGTCATACATCGTCATCACAGACGATGGCAGGACGTTCCGCCGCAACAGGCCACATTTCTTGAAAACATGTTCAAGGAACACATGACGATGACAATGACGACGACTCAGAAGTTGAAGATGAGGGACTATCGGAATCACCTCGACCAGACAATGCAGATGAGCAAAAAGCTCGG
This sequence comes from Ixodes scapularis, assembly GCF_016920785.2. Classification (NCBI taxonomy): domain Eukaryota; kingdom Metazoa; phylum Arthropoda; class Arachnida; order Ixodida; family Ixodidae; genus Ixodes; species Ixodes scapularis. Next base: position 285,678 of record NW_024609898.1, read on the forward strand.
GCGCCGCATGAGTACGTCCAGCAAGCTCAAAGGCTGAATGGAAACACTTTACGTACGTCAGGCAAAACAAGACGAACTCCACGACGGAGACTAAGCTATGATGAGTAATTCCAGCAGATTTCGTAGCTATGTTTTTTTTTTCTTTTTCTCTTTCTCACTTTTCTTTTGTTCTGTTTCCTTTTGTTGTTTTCCTCTGATAATTTTGTTCGTTTGTTTGTATTGTCATTTATAAAAAAACGGGAGGAAAGAGGATGTATTAATATGAACGATGCACGAGCAGCACGAATAAAGACGACGACGACGGCAGTTGATCTGATCCCATCCAGGTGTACGGACTGCTTTATGGAAGAAACAGAACTGGTGGTCGTAAGCGGACGCTCTGTTCCTTCGCGGCTTCTTGAAACCCCTACTTTTGGATCGCAATCCTTTGAAGTCGGGGAGGGCGCCCTTTCAGGGCCCTCGTTCCAGCCCCAATGATGACCCAGCAAGCCGGAGAGGGCATGATTCCTTCAAGCGACAGCTCAGCAGCCCTTTCTGCCATCACGCCTGGTCAGCAAACTTGCCCAACTGATGCTGGTCCTTCGTCCCTCACTGAAGGCAACCGTTACGAACTCTTCCCACCGTTATCTGTTAGTGACATCGCCGACATGGACGCCGAGGATAATGCGTCCGGCAAGTGGCACACTGTTAAATCAACTCGAAAAAGGCAGAAGCAGGGGAGCTCTACCTCCTCATCTACAGTGCATCTCTCAGGAAATTGCACAACCTCAAGAAGCACTGAGTCGTTGACGGTAATCTTTACATCAAACAAGCCTGATCAGATTATCACTACGCTCGGAAGCCTCACGATTTCTAAAGCTCTAGAAATGCTTTGTCCTGAGTGCATCATCGAAGTACGCGTCAATGACAGACTCAATTTAATCGCCGTAGACACACGAAACGGCCAGACAACGCGAACGCTTCTCAACTGCACGTCCATCTGCGGCCTACAAGTAACCGCCTACGAACCTTCCTCGCGCTCTGCGGCAGTAGGTGTGATTCGAGATGTCGAAACCAACCTATCGGACGCCGAGATCACTGAGAACATCAGATCCACAGTTCGCATAACAAGACTGCGTAGACTGGGCGCCTCCGAGTCTGTCAAGATTAACTTTGCTGGTACCGAATTGCCATCCCATGTTCTCCTTGGCCACGTCCGACACTCAGTGGCAGTTTTCAAGGAGCGGCCGATCCAGTGCAAAAATTGCAGTGGCTTCGGACATCGCGCCATTGCCTGCAAAAAACCTCCTGGATGCAGTAGATGCGGTGAGTGTCACGTAATAACAGGCACAGAAAAGGTCGATTGCTCGAATCGCCCCGCCAAGTGCTTGAACTGCAACGGTTCGCATGAGGCAACGTCACCATTATGCCCTAGGTGGAAACATGAACAAGACATTCTAACCTATGCCAAAAACCACGATCTGAGCTTTCCTTCGGCGAAATCTGCACTCCAGCAGCTGAAGCAGAGCAACTTGGCAGAGAAGAATTCACAACCCAACATAAAATCAACTGACCACCCACTGATTGTAGAGCCAAGCAAAAAGATGGAAGTGCAAAAGACACCTCCACCTCCACGTACAGGAATAACGTATGCCGCTGTGCTGGCAGACCAAGAACCAAACATTCCAGTCATCTTTGCCAAAACGAAACCAAATTCAGAGCCTTCAGGTACGGTGACTGAACGAAAGCAGGAACCAAGACAGGCAAAGAAAAACGCATCAGAGATGGAAACAGAGACTGTCGAGACAACCTGGACCTCGATTATGAAGCTCATACTCAATTTATCTTGCAATGTACTTGCCTCAATCGCTGCACCCTGGGCTCAAACATCTGAGTCAATACTGAAAACGCTCCTCACTCTCTTCACCACCTAAGGCTTATTTGAGGCCATGAGCACTAGAGGAAATCCAAAGCCGCCAAGAAAAGTACCACTGCTGCTTCAATGGAACTGCGCTGGAATCCAACCCCGTCTTTGCGAGTTAAAGTTACTGCTACAGACAATGCCTATCCCAATTCTTGCACTATGTGAAGCGGGCTTACCGCTGCAGCGAACAATTTCCGGGTACGACGTGTACAAAAACCCATCGATCTCATCGTTTCCCAATGGTAGTGCAGCACTCTATGTGCGTAACGGAGTGCCTCACATAGAGATACCAGTTGATGATTTGTGCACAGAGTTGGTAGACCTAGCGGCGGCCAGAGTGCAACTTAAAGAAAAATATCTCAGCGCCGTATCGGTTTATGCACGGCCTCGTGTAAAGGTAGCGGTAGACGCTATAGTAAAAGAACTCTGTAAACGCTGTCCAACGCCAGGCATTATATGTGGCGATTGGAACGCTCATCATGAATTGTGGGGAGACGCAAGAATTGATGAACGAGGACGACTACTGGCCGAAATCTTTGAGGTTGAAGAGCTCGCTATCGCAAATGACGGATCACCTACCTTTTTCAGATATCCTGCCTCTTTTAGTGCCATAGATGTGACCGCACATTCGTCGGAACTTCAAGTAACGTGGCAAATAGCTCCTGACACGATGGGCAGCGACCATTTCCCAATTTTTGTTTCTATGAAAGGTTACCAGACCTCCCGACAACGAACATTTCATGTCACGAATTGGGACACTTTTCGCTCTGGCCTTGGTGACTCAAATCTAAGTATCGTGGACACAATAATTCAAAGCAAGAAGGCAGCAACAAAAACAATTCGGCTACCAGAGCATTTCCCAGCACCCGATCTCACCTTACAAAATATCTGCGCTGCGCGGCGGCGATCGCAGCTATCTCTTATGCGCACGGGAGCTGGCATATATAAAACCGAATTTAATCGCATCAATGCTTTTATTCGCCGTTACGCAAAGAAGCTGAGCCGAGCGCAGTGGGAAAAGCTGTGGTCCAGCTCCGATATGCACACTCCCATTTCCAAGGTATACCGCATCATCGACAGCCTTTCCGGTAGAAGATAACCGCGTGCACCGTACGCCTCCTTGGCCCTCTCGCGTGGCACCAACATTGCCAATATTGCTGAAGAGTTCGCTGACAGGTACGCAGCAGTTCAAAGCAAGCCACCAAGCAACGTTGAGCCAGACACTTCAACATCGGCTCTGGATACGGCATTCACTCCGAAAGAACTTGAGGTGGCTCTGCGAGCATGTAGGCGGAAAAGTTCCCCTGGGCCTGATGAAATCAGCAATCAGATGCTACAAAACCTTCCAACCACCTACATAGAATATATTTTGAACTTTTTCAATGAAATATGGATCACTAGCAAAATACCAGACATCTGGCTCACGGCATGGATAATACCAATCAAGAAACCTTCCAAACATCCAGCTCTCCTGGCCTCGTATCGTCCAGTATCTTTGACATCGTGCCTGTGTAAACTTATGGAGAGGATGGTGCATGCAAGGCTTATGTGGTGGATCGACACAAAGAAGTTATTCCCACATTGCATGACTGGCTTTCGGCCACGACTCTGCTCAACAGACAGCATTCTTGACATTGTAAGTGACATCGAGCACAATACCAATCAAGGAAGGTCAACACTGGCAGTATTTTTTGACGTTACACAGGCTTTTGATAATGTTGATCCCTCAGCAGTTCTTCGATCTCTCACAGCCATGGGAATTACTGGTCGCGTCCAAGGCTTCCTCAGCAACCTGTTGAGCCACCGAAGTCTGAAGATAAAGCTCGGGTCGTCCCTCAGCACTTCTCGTTCGTGCGCTCGCGGTTTACCACAAGGAAGCGTGCTATCACCACTACTCTTCAATGTCATCATGGCTGGCCTTCCGGATGCACTGCCTAAGCTCTTTGTTCCAATCGAAATTTCGCTATACGCAGATGACATTTGCATATGGGTCTCAGGTCATAGCCATAAAAACCTTCGTGACATTGCCCAAACAGCAATTCACTGCGTCCAACAATGCGTTCAAAGCGTAGGACTACAACTGGCAGCTGAAAAGACCGCGTACATCCTATTTCCGGGTCGCCATCGCCGCGGAGCTAATTTGAAGCTGTATCTCGGAACAAAACAACTTCGTCAAGTGCGAAAGTACAAGTTTCTGGGCGTTACACTCGATGCTCGATTGACTTGGAAAGATGCTGTTGATGCTTCATTCCATTCAGCATCTATCGCAGCTAATGCCGTACGCCGAGTGGCTGGTGCATCATGGTGTAATGCCCCACGATCAATGCTTGGACTTCATTCCTCACTTGTCCTGAGTCGCATCCTGTATATGCTACCATTCGCATCTCCCTCATCAACACAATATGAGAGGCTCGAGAGGCTCCACAGGAAAGGCATCCGGGCTGCTCTTGGTGTACCTCAAGCCGCTAGAAACGAGCTTATATACAGGGAAAGTCAAGCTGCACCTCTACGTCTGAAGGCTACTGAGAAACGTCTTATTCAGCTCCTTCGTCTTCTCGAAACGCCTGCGGGACGGAGACTTCTTCAGAGGCTGCACAACAGGAGCTACTCACACTTCAAATCATGCTTTCACACGCTACAATCACTAGGTTGGCGCCCATCGGTTTCTGTTGTTCCGACAGCGTTGCGGCTGGCCCCTTGGATTGAAAATGGGCCCATCTGCAGAGAGACCATTCCAAATTTACACTCTAAAAGCAAAGCTTCACAAGTTGTGGCCAAGGCTCTCACAGAAGACCACCTTTCCGTGACCTATCCAGACTTTCTTCGAGTTTACACAGATGGCTCAGTGAATGCATCATTACGAAGCAGTACAGCTGCTTTTGTGATCCCTGAACTGCAGTGCGAATGGAATAACAAATTTCATCGCATGGTCTCTTCAACCACAGCAGAAGTTGTTGCAATCACAGAGGCACTCGTCGCACTAAGTCGTTACCATCCTAGAAACGTAGTGGTGATCACAGACTCCCGATGCGCTCTTCGACGACTTCTTACGTGTACCGAAACGACAACCAGCAGGGCCAGGATCATCCTCCAACATATGGAAGCAAACGGATTCGTGGTGCATTTTCAGTGGGTCCCGTCGCACATTGGGATTAAAGGAAATGAAGCTGCTGATCGGTTAGCCGCACAAGCTCATCATCGGACCCCATCGCTCGAACCACCTGACGACCCTCGCCAACATAGAGCAGCTGTTCGCCGACACATTGCGTCTTTGCATCTAGATACAAATACTCACTACCCATGCATAACGAAGGGACTATCGCGCCTGGAAGCTACAACCCTGTTCCGATTACGTACAAGAAGTGCTAGGACACCCGCGTGGTTATACAAGATTGGAGTCACACAGTCTCCGCTTTGCTCAACATGTGCCGTCCACTGCGACCAAAACCACCTGCTTCTGGAGTGCCCAAACTTTCAATCACAAAGAGATACGCTTTTCCAGCGTCTCCGGGCGATCGGCGTGGCACATGCAACTGCAGATGACCTGACTTTTCCTAGCGGTTCACGATCCCACCTTGAAAAGACGCAGCGCTTTCTACTCGACTTCTTAAAATCGACGACTCTGCTTACACATCTGTGACCATATCTCCTTAACCGAAGATGCTCCCGATGTAATTGCGTACTTTGGAGCGCACATAAGTGTTGCTTTAGGACAATATGTGTGAATGTGAATATGTATGAGTGAGGTTGTATGTGAGCAACAAAGCCAACACATCAATGTTAGGCTAACCGCTTACTATTAAAACGTCATTCTCTCTCTCTGCTTTATCTGTCGTTCTTAACAGAACGATACAGTTTGTTTTCTTCAGGACTGACACGTCGTGCGCCTCAAGTTGTCTCAGCGAAATTGGACACGTTGCATGTCAATTTTTAAATGAATGCTTATACCAATCTACAGAATTATTCATTAAAAGTATTTAAATTTTTTTCCAGCTTGGTCGGGTAGAAAAATAGAGCCCCACACGGCGTTGTCAGTGTAGTGAAAATACGTTTTTTTGGTTATGTTTTCTTCGACATTATTGATTTAATAGTAATATAATGGTAGAAAAAGAACGTTTGCGCCGGTTTTATGTGCTTTATGTTTAATCTGAATACTTTAATTTGCGTTTTTGGCATAGACAGTTCGTTTTGACAAAGATCAAAGAGCGTGTTGGTGAAAATACAGGAGTCAAAGAAAGAAAGCACTTAGGGACAAGGACAGACAGCACAGTTCTTTCAACTATAGTCGGTTGCAAGCTAAGAAAAAACCGGAAATGCCTCTCAGAGGAAAATGTAATCCTACGCCGAGAAACGCCAGCCAATCGTTTTCATGACGTCACGATTCCGTGGATCAATCGCGATCCTTGTGAAAAAAAAAAAAAAAGCCCAACATGGCTGCTGGCCTTAGCAACGCGACGCTAGTTTCTCGTGACAATTATTCTGCTTTTTTGCACCGTGTTATACGTGCCCGAGGTTACGCCACGAAATCTTAATGGTATCGGCTTGCGTTTGCAGCAGTTTTTGCGCGACAACGTGAGAATCCAGCGACGCTATCGCCAACGAAAATTTCAAAGCGGGCGCGAGGCTTAGCACTGCTGAGAGGTATGTTAGACGGTAGGTTAGACAGTATCTTGGACAGAAAATGAATTAGGAAGACGGTACATTGGACATGACTTTCTTTCTTTACTAAACAGCTATTTTGTTGACAAAAACGTATTCTAAATTATTTAAATGTCCTGAATGAATTAAATAAATATTGTAGTAGTTTAAGACACGTTTCCTGGAGGAATAAAAAGCAACGTTGCTAGCGAACTACTTTCTCGACGGCGGACGCACTTCAGATGGGCGCAATGCGCTTGTGGGTGGAGCTAAAAGATTGTTCTTAGGTTTAAATGTAAAGAATAAAGGAATACGCCAACCAAAAAGTCGAAAAATTGTCCCAACGTTTCGAAACAGTTCGTTTCTTCCTCAGGGGCGACTAAACGGGATAATAGCTTCTTTGTCTTTCTTTGAACTGGCTATAGAAGAAATAGCCAGTTCAAAGAAAGACAAAGAAGCTATTATCCCGTTTAGTCGCCCCTGAGGAAGAGAGAGAGAGAAAATGTTTTATTTGTGGAACCGAGGGTGGGGGATGCCTGTCGCCCTTGAAACTAGACATTGGTGACAGGAGGAAGGGGAGGAAGGTGAAGGGAGTTATATACAATGTACAAGCCCTGCCGACTTTATGTAGTCGATCAGGGAATCTAATCCCAGACAACACTTGGACATCCCCAGGATGTCCTCAGGACAACCTTTTAAGGACATTATGATGTCCTGAGGATGTCCTCAAATGATCCTGGAAACATCCTAAAAACGTCCTATTGTCCGGCCTCAGGACATCCTCAGAACGTCCTCAAGAGGGCAGCCAAGGATTTTTCTAGTACATTTTTAGGTCAATGCACTGCAGGCGCAGCTGTTCACTGAGCTGTTAGGATGCTTTCATTTTTATTGTTTCTAGGTTTTCTCCAACTGGATTTTGAACCTCAAGATACCTGCAAGAGCTGCCTGCAGAAAACAAATGCATTGTTGTGCACTATTTTAAAGTGCAATTCACACACTAAATGTAGATTAGTAGTCGGTGAGAGGCTAAGAACATAGGGCAAGGGAAAGGAGGAAGAAAGCTGGCGGGATGCTGAAGAGGAGAGAAGAAAACCTCTCCCATCCGGCATCCTGTCGGCTTTCTCCTCTGCGTATTTCCTTGCGCTATGTTCTTAGCCTGTAACTATGAGCATGATCGTGCCATTCAATATTGCAAACAAACGTAACTGTTCAAGAAATACTTTATTGGAGAGCAAATGTTATACATGACTTTTTTCAAGGTCTGCACTAGACGTGCAGTCTGGCTTCGCATCTTGGCCAGCACTAGTCCGAATAGTCAGCGGGATCTAGAAAAAAAATATTCCATAATTCAATTCAATTCAAATCAATTTCATAAAAATAGGTAATGTGAGAAACTCACCATTATGTCAAACACCTCCGGCCTTTGACTGCAGCTTTTTCAGTTTCTCTCCAGCGTGGCGCAGCCATACTTTGATGATGGTCTCCACGTCAGGTTTGTTTGCGCACTCAACATTTGATTTCACTGCTCCTAAAACATTGATTTGTGATGACAGTCACAGTTGGAAGCTAAGATGGTCTAGGAAAAAATCACAATGCTCGTGCGAGGAAGATGCGCTTGCTACCGAGTCTACTTTCGCACATGTTGGAAAGTTCGAAGCATTCGTTTACGCGCCGGCATCTTTCCCGCCGAAATTGCCGTTGATTGCTTTCTGCCATTTCGAAGAAGTACTACATTTAAAAAAGACACTAACCTTTGTCACTGCCTTGCATTGCTGCTATCATCAATTCGGATGAAACAGCGCGGATATACAGTCTCGCAGCGCTGACTAACAACTCAGTGATACGTTTCTTCTTCCTCAAATCGTCATCATCTTCTCCTTCGTCGTTAATGAGAACATTTAAAATTTTTAAGCACAAGAAACCAAATAGCCAATAAACATTAATAAGTAAATAATAAATAAATAAATGACAGCTAAAGATAAATACAACTAAAAAAATAAAAAAATAAAAAGGGAAGTTAAAATTGTTTTAGAAAATAAATTACAGTTAAAAATTAAACATGAAAAAATATTTCTTTTAATTTTTTTTAATTTTTATTTCTTTTTAGTTGTCATTTATTTATTATTTATTAATTAATGTTTATTGGCTATTTGGTTTCTGGTGTTTAAAAATTTTAAATGTTCTCGTTAACGGCGAAGGAGGAGAAGATGACGATATGAGGAAGAAGAAATATATCACTGAGTTGTTAATCAGCGCTGCGAGTCTGTGTCCTTCTTGTGTGCCTGTGTGACTGTATCAGCGCTGTTCCATCCAAGCATGAATTACCAACTATAAATTATCAAGCCATCATCAACCTCGACGCTACTTCTGTTTTTGTCCTGGCTTGGCTTAGCTTGCTTGAGTCCTTCGGATGGGTGGATAAATGCCATAAAGGTACACCTTGTAGTAGGCGGTAGCTTGCGCCACCTATATTGAATGTTGCCAATGGAACTGAATTTCGAAATACTGCGCAAATACAAAACTAATAATAATTGTAGTGCGTCCAATTTTTATTAAAGAATTGTTTGATGAAAACTATAGTTAAAAGATGTCCTAAACTTACGCAACTACATGTAATAATTTGTATGTGAAATTTAGTTGAGCAGTGAACGTGAACTATGTATCTACCGCCATTTCATTCATTTATTTTTTTAACAACGTAATCAAATTGAGGACGTATATATTACTTCTAACTTTGTATCCTTCGTCCTCAATAAGTCCTCGGAAGGACGTTCCTAGGATGATCCAGCGGTTGACGTTCCTAGGATGATCCAGCGGTTGACGTTCTCAGGATGTCCTGAGGACGTCTTGAAAACTGTGAGGACGTTTGCCTTTTGAGGACGTCCTGAGGATGTCGAGTGTTGTCTGGGATATTGCCTTCCGGTGTTCGGGGCAGCCGACCGGGAGGATCCATTCTTGCAGGCAGCTTGGTCTCACAGGTTGGGAGAGCGACTCCAAAGCATTCTTTCTTTCTTCTGCACTACTTGGACAGTCCCAGAATATATGCTGTGTATCCGCGGGCACAAGGCATTCTTCGCATAATCCGGCTTGTGAGTCTTCTTCGTTGTCTTTCCATTTAAACTTGTTTATTCTGGCTGGAGTCATGGCTGTTCCCGTGCGGAGTCTTCGCAGGCACACCCTCTCCCATCGGCTGTACGACGTCGAGGGAAGCGGGTGTTTGTCTTGTTGCAGCTGTTCGTTGAGACGTCTTCTTCTCTCTTCGCGTTCTTGTGCTTTCAGATCAGCCGGATCGGTCTCTTCGATTGTGTCATTTCTGTCGACGAGGCGAATTGAGCCTTGGCCGGGCAGGGATGCCTGTAGCTGTTCCCGTGCGGCTGCATGCGCCTCGTCGTTCCCTTGGATACTTTGGTGACCAGGGATCCATCGAATTTTAATGTTACATCCTTGGATTCGAAGTTGTTTGGCCGTCGTCTTGATTATTCGGACGGTCTTGCTGCGACTGTCGTGTTTGCTGCATTCTTGAACAGCTTCTTTGCAGTCTGTGTAGGTATAAAGTCTACGTTTTAGTTTGACGTCTTTGAATTCTATGATGGCCTTCTCAATAGCTTGAAGTTCAGCTTCCTTGACGTTGGTTTCGCTGCATAGTGTGGCGGCGAACCGTTTGTGGGTGTTAGCACAGTAGTATGGAATGGCTGTGCCGCTTTCGTCTTTTGTTGCGTCCGTGTATATAATAGCGTTCTCGTCGTCTTCGAGAAGTGCTAGCACCTCGTCTAGGTGTTTACTTGCAGCGTGCTTTCTTCTCTTCATTTCATTCTTTCCTTGATTTTGTGGAGTGGGTCTAGTGTCAACCACCATTTCGTCTTCCTAGGGTGGGGGAGGTTCCGTAAACACCGGGTAGGTTTCTTTACAGTACCCGAGATCTTTGAGGATCTCCCGCCCCTGAGGAAGAAACGAACTGTTTCGAAACGTTGGGAAAATTTTTCGACTTTTTGGTTGGCGTATTTCTTTATTCTTTACATTTAAATTCATCCAACCAGGCAGATATCTGCCGAACATGTTTACCTTGTTCTTAGGTTGCATCCGACTATAGTAACACACATTTACTGGTGTCTCCTTCAATAGTACTATCTCCCTCCTAACGTTTGAGACTAAAGAGGAAAAAGCGGAAATTTACATATTTATATACACCCGTAAAAAAACAAATTCACACCCAATACACTAGCAGATAAAGAAATTCAGAAAGAAAGAAAAAGAAAAACACTATTAACAAATTCAGATAGAGCGCCCTTTGGCTAATCCAGCTCTGGTTTCAGGTAGTTGATCTCAACTCTGGACAACGCGAGAGAAGGGGCAGCGATGTTGTGATCGTCATCGGCTATTTTGTATGCCTCAATAATCTCTCGGCCGAGCTTATTCTTGTGTCGGCCAATCGTGCAGGTGTCCTGGAACCGGGCTTCACAGTTCGTACAGAGGCGTTGATGCACAACTATTGGGTGAAAAGAGCCGCCCGAAGCACGAGAGACCTCGAGGACGTGCTCTCGTAGGCGGGTGTTCAGGCAACACCCTGTCTGTCCAATGTATCGGTCACCACATGAGAAATGGATGGAGTATACCACCTCCTCTTCACAGGGAACGGTCTGATTGGCATGTTTGATGGAACATCTTTTGAAGGATTCGTTATTGTTCACGCGCCTGCGCAGTTGTTTCAGGCGCAACTTGCACGCGAAGACAACTGATATGTTGAAGCGCGCTGCAATTGCCTTCAGTCTGTGCGCCGAGTTGTGCACAAACGCACCAAATTGTGTTCTCACTTTGCAAGCTTCAGCATTGCAAAACAACGAGAACGTCTCCTCAAAGCTGGTTATCCGCAAGGTGTTTTGAGCACCATTCTCGTTCAGTTAATTCTAGCCATCCAAAGGCCCCGTGCTCCACGTAGTAAGTCTTCACGTGTTATCTGCATTCCATTTGTCCACAACTCGGCCACGGCCACTCCATTAGGACTGGGGGGATCGAGTGGCCGTGACTCGGCGCACAGACTGAAGGCAATTGCAGCGCGCTTCAACATTTCAGTTGTCTTCTCGTGCAGGTTGCGCCTGAAACAACTGTGCAGGCGTGTGAACAATAACGAATCCTTCAAAAGATCTTCCATCAAACATGCCAATCAGACCTTTCCCTGTGAAGAGGGGGTGGTATACTCCATCCCTTTCTCGTGTGGTGACCGATACATTGGACAGACAGGGTGTTGCCTGAACACCCGCCTACGAGAGCACGTCCTCGAGGTCTCTCGTGCTTCCGGCGGCTCTTTTCACCCAATAGTTCTGCATCAACGCCTCTGTACGAACTGTGAAGCCAGGTTCCAGGACACCTGCACGATCGGCAGACATCTAGGCAGGCACAAGAACAAGCTCGGCCGAGAGATTATTGAGGCATACAAGATAGCCGATGACGATCACAACATCGCTGCCCCTTCTCTCGCGTTGTCCAGAGTTGAGATCAACTACCTGAAACCAGAACTGGATTAGCCAAAGGGCGCTCTATCTGAATTTGTCAGTAGTGTTTTTATTTTCCTTTCTTTCTGAATTTCTTTATCTGCTAGTGTATTGGGTGTGAATTTGTGTCGTTTTCCGGGTGTATATAAATATATTAATTTCCGCTTCTTCCTCTTTAGTCTCAAACGTTAGGAGGGAGATACTACTATTGAAGAAGACACCAGTAAATGCGTGTTGCTATAGTCGGTTGCAAGCTAAGAAAAAACCGGAAATGCCTCTGAGAGGAAAATGTAATCCTACGCCAAAAAACGCCAGCCAATCGTTTTCATGACGTCACGATTCCGTGGACCAATCGCGATCCTTTTGAAAATAAAAAAGCTCAAGATGGCTGCTGGCCTTAGCAACGCGACGCTAGTTTCTCGGGACAATTATTCTGCTTTTTTGCACCGTGTTTTACGTACCCGAGGTTACGCCACGAAATCTTAATGGTATCGGCTTGCGTTGGCACCAATTTTTGCGCGACAACGTGAGAATCCAGCGACGCTATCGCCAACGAAAATTTCGAAGCGGGCGCGAGGCTTAGCACTGCCGAGAGGTGAGAAGCTACGCCGGACGTCGTCTGCTTCGTTGGATTTCTGGGGTGCTATGTTGCGCTTTTTGCACTCCCGGGAGACTTGGAAGAGGGAAGTGACGTCAAGGACACAGCAAATGCAGATTGGATGTTGACAGAAGAAAACAAAATCAACACCTAATCTGCGTTTGCTGTGTCGTTGACGTCACTTCCGTCTTCCTAGTCTCCTGGGAGTGCAAAAAGCGCAACATAGCCCCCCTGTCGCCTCTGCCCCACGTTGCTACTCAACATAGTACCGGCACCGCTGCTTCAATTCGCTGTGGTTTCCGCGGGGTGAGCTGAGATTGCCGTGCTTATCAGTCGCAGGTGAGATCTGTCCACCGGGAGCCCCAGCGCGCGGTTCCGTCATAAAATGGACCGCATAAATCAGTCGGTGAACGGAGCGCGATAAAACTTTCCACGGAGGTGTATTCAGACGGTGCGTTTATCAAACTAAATATTAATGAGCCTAGGTTTCCTAAACGAAAAGCGAGAAAAGAAATGCCGCAAATCCATGTAGACTGGGACGCGGTCCGCGTCCCAGTCTGTCTGCCCATAGAGATTTACGGCTTTTCTTTTCTCGCTTTTCGTTTAGGAAACCTAGGCATGAAATTTTAGTATGATCAATGTCCACAAAGGTGTATTTGGATACACCTTCGTGGAAAGTTTCATCAGGCTCCGTTCACCGACTGATCTATGCGGTCCATTCTACGACGGAACAGCGCGCTGGGACACCCTGTATATATACCTTGCGTGAGATGAGCATAAAAACTTCCAGCACTGAGTTGCTTCACCAGACGTCGTCCACACTATTGGTGGTGCTACAGCAAACAAATAAACATTGCGAAAATGGGTTTGTCAGTGGTATTTACTTGTATGACAAGCTTGCCGTTTTCAGTTTTCGTCGTGATCAGTCGTAAGGTAACATGGTTGCCATAGCACCTTCCGTCGGAATAGCGACCTGATAAAGCCAGTGATATTTGAGACTCAAACCTTTCCTTGGTGTCATTTTGGTTATCACCGTGCAGAAAACGTTGGTCAGAGTGCGAGATATTTCAAACCCTGACTTGCACCCCTAAATCATGGGCCCCTGGGGTCAACCAACTTGAGACACTGTCACACTACCAAAAAGAGAAACAACACTGCTGCTATGCCCTTGACTGTGAAAACCACAGCACCTTAAAACCAAAGAATACCGTTCATTCCAAACAAAAACAGTTCCAGAAGCAAGTCAGGCACCGTATTTACTCGAAAATAAGTCAACCCCTATATATTGAACCCTTATAAAAAAAAAGAAAGCTGTTTACAACTCCCTGTAACGCCGAATTCGAGCGCAGCTCTTAAGGAGGAGGAGCGAAAGGTAGGGGGGGGGGATCAGTTGACCTCGGAAGGGGAGGGGGGTCACGTGACCTCGGCGGTCACGTGACCTGGGAGATCACGTGACCTCGGGGGGAAGGGTCACGTGACCTGGGGGGTCACGTGACGATGACGATGACGATGCGGATGCCGATTACGTCATTGGCATCCGCATCGCCATTGTCATCATGACTGATGACGTCATCGGTGACGTCACTGATGACGTCATAGGCATCGGCATCGGCATCATCACTGATGACGTCATCGTCACGTGACCCCCCAGGTATCGTGACCCCCCCCCCCCTTAGGTCCTCCCGAAGGAACCCGAGGTCCTCCTGAGGTCCTCCCGAAGGAGCCCGAGGTCCTCCCGAGGTCCTCCCGAAGGAACCCGAGGTCCTTCCGAGGTCCTCCTGAAGGAACCCGAGGTCCTTCCGAAGTCCTCCCGAAGAAACCAGAGGAGCTTCCGAGGTCCTCCTGAAGGAACCCGAGGTCCCGGGGGGTCACGTGACGATGACGTCATCAGTGATGATGACGATGCGGATGCCGATGAAGTCATTGGCATCCGCATCACAATCGTCATCGTCACTGATGACGTCATCAGTGACGTCACTGATGACCTCATCGGCATCCGCAACGTCATCATCACTGATGACGTCATCGTCACGTGACCCCCCCCCTAGGTCCTCCCGAAGGAACGCGAGGTCCTCCCGAGGTCCTCCCGAAGGAGCCCGATGTCCTCCCGAGGTCCTCCCGAAGGAACCCGAGGTCCTTCCGAGGTCCTCCCGAAGGAACCCGAGGTTCTTCCGAGGTCCTCCCGAAGGAACCCGAGGTCCTCCCGAAGGACCTCGGGTTCCTTCGGGAGGACCTCGGGAGGACCTGGGGTTCCTTCGGGAAAATTTACCCATAATGCACCGCGCGGTTACGCCGACGGCGACGGCGACACCGACGCCGCTCAAGCCGGAAACGGGCGCCTAAGAGCTGCGCTCTAAAAGAGAAGATAATACGAATATAAGTGGACGTGTATAATAAGACAACACTACAGGAGCAGCAGCAACTGGAGAACGACACGGCCAGAGAAACAGCTTAAAAATAATGATAGCAGGTCGAAGAAGGTTCGCAAAAGAAGAACAAAAGGTGACGGAACTAACGAATCGACCCTCGCAGTCATGATAATGTTTTGTACTTCGCTTCTCTTTTCTGCAAGGTGGAGTCACTGTGCATGCCACGGCTGTTAGCTCTTTTCAGTTTCATGTTGTTACCCGAATTCCATTATTTTGATCTGTTTCAAGATAATCGGTATGAACTGAACACACTTGAAACATGTTTACAAACGTACAGCGCAGATGTAGTGATGGGCGCAAGGGCAGCCCATGATCTTTGATGACGATTACAAGTCGACATGGTTTGGTCACGTTGATCTGGGTCCCCCTCAGTCTTCGGTTGAAGTTGTTGTTGAAGGTGAAGTTGTTGAAGTTGAAGGTGTAGGCTTCACACTTCCTCGAGCGGCTCCACACCATACAGGTCGCTCTCATTTGTGTGGTCTTCACCCAGTTCGATGACGATCGGCTCTACATGGGCACTTGTAGCACTGCCTCGTCTGTAGCCTTCCTCCACTCCAAAGACATGCCTTACAGCATTGCGCCAGTTGTCAGCCGTGACCTTTTCGGCTTCTTCCTTGAGCAGCCTTCCAACGTCGCTGATCTTGGACGTTGTGTTCCTGGCTGCAACGCCGTTCTTGATCTGTGTCCAGATGAGTTCAATGGGGTTGAACTCACAGTGGTAGGGTGGAAGTCTCACTACCGTACAACCAGCCTTCTCTGCAGCAGTATCAACGCGATACTTCAAATACAGTGGCTTAACCGACGCCACGATGTCAAGGAGCTGCTTATTCTGCATCTTGGTATCCCACGGGATGTCCTTTGACGTGAGCCACTGCTGGATCACCTCCTTCCGGGAACCCGTCGTTGGCACTGCTTCCAACCGCCGAGAATGGTAGGAAGCATTGTCCATTACGATGACACTCCCTGTCGGCAGCATCTGAAGAACAGCTTCGAACCAAATCTCAAATCGTGTGCCGTTCATCTCCTCGTGGTAGTCGCCGGTCTTTACTCCGTGGAAGACGTCCAGGCACCTAGCGACGAAGCCGTCCTCGCTGCCGATGTGCGTGACGATGAGGCGCTGGCCCTTCCCCGACGGCTGCTTCAGACCCGTCGTCAGACCCCTCATGAAGGCGTCGTGGGACGAGGTAGCGGTGTAGTCCACCCATACCGTCGACACAGTGTGCCCTGCCGTCACCCACGTTTCGTCGAGGTAGAAGATCTGCCGACCTTCTTGGCTGAGACGTGCAATGTCCCGCAAGTACCTCTCTTGCCACGTGATGATCTCGTCTCTCTCGATCATGCGCGAGTTTCGACCAGTCTTCTTTCGCTCGAAGCCAATGTCGTGCAGAAGGCGAAGTACAGTTCATTTCTACAGCGAAGGGAGCTCAGGGCTTGCACAGAATTCAGCCATTATCTTTGTAACGGTCGAAATCTCGTTCTGGCAAAAAAAAAAAAAAAAACGGTGCACAAAAGATCTCATTTCACACAGCATCGCCGTACTTCACGCTGCCCCGTTGCTTGCCTGAACTCGCAGGTCGCTTTTGAGAGGGTGTTGCAACCTGTCCGTCATTCTCCTTCGCCTTCTTCCTGATCTCGTGGACGCTCGACACGCCGACACCAAGCAACCGGCTGACAGTTTTACAGACCTCGTTGACTGTCAAGTCTGGCTCGGTATGTCGCGTCCGAACGTAAGCGTTCAGGATCAGCTCCCGCTGGCCGCTGTTCAAAACCCGATCTCGCTTGTGCTTCTTGAAGAACCGCTTTGGTGTCGCCGGTAAGGCTGCACCAGGCTGTTTCGTCCAAGAAGAATCAGGGGAATCGCTCTCCGATGTCACCTCAGTGGGATCCATGACGGAAGACAAAGAGAGCGGGGCGCGGTGGTGGTGTCGATGACTTGGGAGGGTATCGATTTGTCAAAACCCAAAAAGTATAGATATTCTTGTTTTCTATTCATCCAACAAAATAAAGGCACACATTTCGTGCGCAAAGCCCACAAAACTAAGTAAATCACTAAATATTTATTATTTGCAGGAACTATAAGTGCTTCGCTTTCCCTCAATCGAAGGCTCTGGAAGACGGTATGTTAGACAGTATCTTGGACAGAAAATGAATTGGGAAGACGGTACATTGGACATGACTTTCTTTCTTCACTAAACAGCTATTTCGTTGACAAAAACGTATTCTAACTTATTTAAATGTCCTGAATGAATTAAATAAATATTGTAGTAGTTTAAGACACGTTTCCTGGAGGAAGAAAAAGCAACGTTGCTAGCGAACTACTTTCTCGACGGCGGAGGCACTTCAGATGCGCGCAATGCGCTTATGGGTGGAGCTAAAAGATTGTTCTCAGGTTGAAACAACTGTGCTGTCTGTCCTTGTCCCTAAGTGTTTTTATTCTTTCTTTGACTCCTGTACAGTTCGTTTTAACGCAAAGAACTGCCGGTCGCTCTGCGTTGCGTGGAAATGGTGGCCCAGCAACCATGTGCGTCGCGCGGCGGGCTTTTGCGTGTATGTGTCTTAGATACACAAATTTCGCCGCGTACGCCGCGTATCGCGCCCGCTTACAATGGGCCGCGTGAAGACGGTCAATGTAGATGACGCGAGTGGCGCTGGAGTTCTGTGCCCTATAGGGTGCCTACATGTCTGTCTGTCTCAGGGTGAAGACATTCATTGTTGCCCTGAATGTGCCAGCGCGTGACGCTCTCGCGCACTCGGTGCGTGACTTGGGCGGTGAAATGGCGTCTATGCATTAGCCAAAGCTACGCGCTCGAGCTGAGTGACACCGGATTGCGCGCACTTCAAAATGCATACAAAAAACGATTGGGCGGAAAAATGGCTGAGATGTCACCACTCAAGCAAAAGCGCGCGTGTGTATGAAGGCACTCTAGTGCCCTAGAAGAATTTGTGGCGGATGGCAGATGTGGCGATGAGCGAAGAAGACGACGAAGCTCTGGCGGTACGCTTCTGCCGAACGTAGCACCGTAGCACTTTTATTTGTGGTCTAGTGTTGGGGAGTCTTCCCCGTTCCGTTGCCCGCCTCGGTCATAAATGCAAAGAAAAAGACGGACGCACACACTGCTTCGCGCCGGAATGCAAGTCGGGCTACCCGGTCAACAAGGGCAGCCACCAGTGATCGTAAGCCGTCGCTGCGTCGTGCGCCAAAGGAGGAGTCCCGCAGACTACAGGGGAGGGGAGGATTTTAATCGAGAAGACAAACGCCTCGCCGAGACATCAGCGGTGTGCGAGAGACATTTTAAACCGCTCCTTATCCTACGGGACTATGTGCTCATCGTCAATGGAGAAGAGGCTAGGAATTTATACCGCAATGTATTATGACTATTTTGTAGCCTTTTTGCGTACTATGTTTCTTGATATGTCATGTGCTTGCTGTGTAGGTCGATAAATTGTATTACCACTTTTGAGAAGTCATAAAGCAGTGAGTTGAGAATAATTTTTTTTTCATATTAGGGGTTGTTGAAATTTGTGTTCATATCGTATTTTAATGCTTCAATACTCCCAATCAAGCTATTTTTTCTTCATAAACTGCATTCCATAAAAAACAATTTGTTATATATTCGCCAGCTGCAGTGGCACCTTGGCCGTTCCGAAACGCGCTTTGCCTTGCACCTTACAGCGCTGGTCCCCGCATCAGCAACACGATGACAAAAAACAATACACCAGTTTATTGTTTCTCTCACTATCAAAAAATGAGAGATTTATTGAGATTTATTTGTCTATTTTTCCCTTGTTATATCAGTATCGCGTGGTTTCTTTAGCAGCTATTAAGCGTGCAGCCCAAGTGGTAGCGTTGCTGAGCGACCAGTCAGTACTGGGAAAGCGGGGGGGGGGGGGGGGGGGGGGGGGGGAGGATTTGATATTGATCAAACGATCTCCATCAAAAATACGAGAATAATAAAAGCAAAGAATAGCACACACTCTAGAGGCATTAGTGCAAAGGAAAACCTACAATTTTTCACATTAGCACTTGTTCTCCGTCGCAAAAACCTCCAGTCGAACTCCAGTTGTACACGGCGAGCAGCGCCGACGACGAGGCTGACGGAGGCACGTTCCTGTAGCAATATCTAGGAAAGACGAGACGTGGCCAGTTCCGCTGGGCTCTAGACATAAAGCGCGTGTGTCGCCGGCGCTTCGTTCTTTATTCAAGCCTCATGCCACAGTTCCTAAGGCTCAGAACAGCAGCGCTACGGTGCCGTCTACGCGCAAAATCGCGGTGGCCGCCGCTCTTGCCACTAAAACTCTCTAGAACACTGTAGCGAGGGGGTGGATCATTCGCAGCGCCACGCGTCGTCCAGTTTCACCACTCATGTGTCCCCTGCTTAACGCAAGTGTGAACACGCAGGCAAGCACAACCAAAGCACGCTGCGGAAGCCACCGAGTTCGCGCTGAAGGCGGAGCTCGCTAGCTTCCGCCCTCATTGGCGCGCCGGAAGGGTCTATGGTAACTGCAGTGTGTTCTGTAAAATGAGTACGTTTCAAAGCACACTGTCTAGATGACGCTTTACCGTACTCTATGAATCACAGTGTTTGAAAACGAAAATCTTGATGGCGCTTCAAACGACGGGAGGCTAACGGAAGGCTAAAGCGCGAAACACATGTACGACGAAACCGTCCGATCCGATGTCCGACCGCGCAATACGACGGTCGGAGGCGAGGGTTCTCAACGCTCTCCGATGCTACGAACACCCTCTCCCTCCAAGGTCATTCCGGCAGTCCGCACGTCGGATCGGACGGTTTCGTCGTACATGTGTTTCGGGCTTAAAGGAGCTGTGCAACGATATTCAATTGGAATGTTTTTCTCTCTACACGAGCTTACTGGCACACCTGGGACTCAAGGATACTCACACGCAACGCCATTGGCCAAGAAACTCCTTTGTTGCGGTGTAATTTCAAGGACAAAAGCGATCATTTTCATTCAATCTCTCCTTTGCAAAATTTGATGACGTAACTCGGGGATCGCAGTACACCCAAGTGACGATATTTGAATGCGGTTCATAGATTGGGCCCGAGCATAGCATGGGCACTCGACTTGGGCTCGTGATAATTGCTAGCTCGAGAAGCGTTCGGGTAGTGACCCGTGTCCAATCGCTGCAACGACGACAACAGCCGAGCCATAACAATGTCTGGAACTCAGCGCGTGTCCTGCGCTTTGCCAACCCCAGCGCGTGGCTATGATCAAGACTGGCGGCATATAATCGGCTCCAGATCACGTGCCCGCTTGTTCTGGCTGCGAGTTGAGGGGGGGAACGCTGCTCGTTTTTCTTTAATTTTTTTCTGGGACTTCTATTGCGTGGGGTGAAAAACTAACGCGTGTTTCATAGGTCATTAACGTTAGGGATCCGTTTTGAGCGGTATTTCTGCAGAGTACAAAAATTGTTGCACAGCTCCTTTAAGGCCAATCGATGTGTTTGCGTTTGTCTTGGAAATATCGTCAAATGCGCCAGTGCACGAGGCCCGCGTCTCTCGACCGGCCCTCGGGAGCAAATGGCGGCGGACAACGCGCTCTTCGCACATGTCTTACTCGTTTCCACAACAATTGCTCGCGCTACTTGAAAGCGTGAATTTTATCAAGGGACTCTACGAGACTCAGCGCTTGTCCTGCCCTGTACTTCCTTGTCCTTCGTCTTTCGCGCTAATATTTTACGTAAGGCTAAAGCCCCTCGTGAAGATTCACGCATTTAACACGAATCAATACAGAATTTTAGTAGATCGCGTTTCAGAGCTACGCTTTACTAGTGGGAGCTTGTGTCGTCACTTCGAGGCCTGGATTGATGTCGCGCACGCAGGGCCCGCTTTCCCTCAGCGTACAATCTACACTGTTAGCAAAAATAACACGCCCAGACGTGTAAACCGTTGTCCCATAGCGGACACGTCGAAACGTGCTCGTTTTACACGCAGCTATCTGTGTTTTTCGTCTACACATGAGGTGCTGTGTAAACTTCACACGCTACACCGTGTCTGCCTTCAGCAAAACACGTTTCGAGCGTGTTCCTTATGAAACATGGCGGCCAGCGGCCGAGAACAGGCGAGAGACGAGCCCAGCGAGCCGCGCGCCTTTCACCCGAATTGAAAGCACACAGGGCGCGTTAGTTTTCGTTCGATGTCTTTTATACACAGTAAAGTCTTCAAGCGGCGGACGTACCTACGTGCAAAGGTACGTACTGTACGTGCGTCGTTGGCGGTCGGCGCCGTCGGTAGCTTCAACAAGCCGCTGGACAAAAAAACGAATGCCGAACTCACATGAATAAATAACTTGAGCAAACTACTTAAAATCGGGCGGTAACTTGCGCCACCTATCAAGATTTCTAGCAGCCTGTATTTAAAAAAAAGACGAGTCTGTTAACACTGCGAACGACCACGACTAGAGTACAACCCTACATACATCGCAGACAAACCAGTACCACATGCTACACAGAACCGACATATAAACAAACACAACAACGACACTACGCCCGACACTTTTTTTTTTTCTTTATTGCCGACATTGACACAGATCAACCAAGGAGTACAGTGCTGTAAAAATGCCGTCAATCACTTACCGACTGACGTGGCATGGTTAAAAAAAAATTTACATTTAACAGAGTTTCCATTGTTGGTAACCACTCCGGGACATTTGATCGAACCTTCCAAACTTCGACAATATAACGGACAGACTCGGAAAAATATTCCCCAACAGGCCTTGTGTCAACATCTGCATGGCGAACCGCCATGCGGCATCTCCATATGCTGTGAAGGCCGAGCAACATGAAAAGATCGAAAGGCACACAATTCTCGTTTTCGACTGCTAGGAACCGTATGCCATGGGAATCCAGAGGAAACTCCTTTTTTAGAGTACGCTGCAACACATCCCAGAAAAATATAGCGTCCCAACAGTCCAAGAAGACGTGTTCAACTGACTCAGGTTTCTTACACAAAAAACAGTGGTCACCCCACGCGACAAACATACCCCTCTCCACCATCCACGTTTTAACAGGCAGAGTACCGGTGTGCAACTTGAAAAAGAAGGTTTTGATGCACGCTGGGACGGACATTTTCTTAACGCGTTTCAGGACATCCTGTCCCGAACCTGTAGAATACAGAGCTCTATATAGTGGAACCGGCGGGGGTAACGTCAACAAGGTCCTGGTACAGCTTTTTCCTAGTGACTTCACTCAGATATTCCAACGAAAAGCGTGCTCTTAGGAATTTGTACGCTCCCACCACTTCGCGCATATAACCGAAAATACACCCACCATATTCATACTCTGACGATACTATGAACTCAGGCAGAACATTACACAATCGCACTTGACAAACTGTGCTCAAAAACGGGTCCTTGACTTTACGTAAGAAAAGGAAACGATTTACCAGCTGCTTTAAAAACAAATGAGATAGCGCCAGGCCTCCATCAATCACACTGCGAAAAAGACTAGTCCGGCTCGTGCGCTCATAGGAAGAGCCCCAAATGAAGACCGCAAACACCCGATGCATTTTTTGGATATGCATCCTGGAACAATGTAAAACCTGAAGCACATACCACAATTTACTGATTAGGAACACATTGCAAACAGTGGATCGGGCAAATACCGAGAGATCCCTTCCTCTCCACTTCTCAGCTTTTCCCTGCAATTCGACTACCTGGGTCCTCCAAAAAGGGTCGCTGTCCCGATAGTTTTCCAGGGGGACCCCTAAGTATTTTACCGGAGTCAAGACCCATTTGACGTTTTCAAACACACTGGGCTTCACGTCCCACTCCCCATGCCAAAAACCTATGCACTTTTCCCAGTTTACGGCACTACCACTTCTATTGCAAAAACGTTTTACTAGTGCTATCACCTCTCGTACGCTTTCTCTGTTTGCACAGAACAACGCGATATCGTCTGCGTAGGCCAGTACTCGCACCTCGGAAGCATGTAGCTTAAAGCCACGAATGACGCTGCTTTTAACTACGCTCAAGCAGAAAGACTCTATGTATATGCAAAACAAAAGCGGGGGGGGGGGGGGGGGGGGGGGATCGGTGGCCGAGTGGTCTAGCGCACACCAGCTCGGAGCACGTGGAGCGAAAGCTCGCGCTGCAGAACCCAGGGATCCTGGGTTCGAGCCCCACCCCTGCCCGTTTCGATCTGGATGAGCATCGTACCGACGTGCGGTCGTGTATCACTACTGCGTGATGCACGTTAAAGACCCCAGGTTAGCGGCTGTACCGCACTGGCTAAATTGCTCATCTACAGCTGGGAGACTCGTCGCCCCTGTGAGGCAGACCAAGTTCTAGGCTGTATAAACACACACACAACCCAAAAGCGGGGACAGAGGGCAACCCTGTCGTACGGACCGGAGGACGCCAATACGTTTACCAACTGACTTGTTTACAACCAGGCTTGTCGTGCACCCCTCGTACGCCATACGAACACCCTCTATAATTACGGAGCCTACGTTTACATGTTCCATTATCGCCATCAAAACCTCATGTGACACACGATCGAATGCTTTTTCCAAGTCAATCTGGAGCATTGCAATTTTATCATTCGTTGCGTCACAGCATTCTAGTACACTTCGAGCGGTGTGAATGTTTGTTGTTATCGATCTTCCTTTTATTCCACACGTTTGGTGTGAACCAACTATTTCTCTTATTACTCCTTGAAGCCGTCGTGCCAAAATCTTCATTAGTACTTTGTAGTCTACGTTTGTTAAGCTGATTGGCCTATAGGATGTAACCGAACGCAATTTGACAATATCTTCGGTCTTGGGTATTAACACCGTGTGAGACCTCACAAAGGAGGGTGGTAGTTTTTTTCCTTCATAGGCCTCGTTAAAGACATTGTGTAGCACTGGCGCAACTTCATCTCTAAAGGTCTTATAGAAAGCTGCACTAATTCCGTCGGGTCCAAGTGTTTTTCCAGGGCTCAATTCGTCTATCGCTTTCACTATTTCTGTTACGGTGATCGGCATCTTAAGAAATTCCTTTGTCTCCTCATTTAGCTTCGGCAAGAGCACTAAGAACTCCTCCATAAATTCTGTCACTTTCACTGGGCTGTGCGCGAACAAGTTTGAATAATACTCAAAAAACGCTTGTTCAATATCTGTTTGGTCCTTCATAATCTTTCCATCTTTTTCGATTTCACTTATAGTGTTCTTTCGTGCATAACGTTTTTCCATGCCCAACGCCTTTTTTGTCGGAAATTCCCCTACAGCGAACTTTTCTGCTCGTGCTCTGATAAGAGCTCCGTGATAACGCTCTTGATCAAGGACTTCCATTTTTTCCTTCAATTCACGTATATCGTTTTTGAATTCGCCCGGTGACTTACTTTCTTCTCTGATGAGCGTTTGAAAGTTTCTGCGCAGGATCGCCTCCTCATGTCTCTGAAGTGCCTTTACAGCACAGGCTTTTTCTATGGCTATCATTTTAAACTCTTCTTTAAAACCCTCCCATTCTGCTGCGTAGTTGCTTGAAACTTCTTCTAACTTGTTTAAGAGGCCTCGTACCAATTTTGTAAACCCTTCGTCGTCTAGGAGTCGACAGTTCAACTTCCATAGTTCCCAGGAAAACTTTGGTCGCCTATGCGTGCTTCCACCAAACAAAAGAAACTAAGCAGTGGTCACTGAACGATACCGGAACTACTTGATATTCGTTGCAGACTGGCACTTGTTCTAATGATATGTAAACTCTGTCTAACCGAGCATGGCTGATTCCTTGGAAATGAGTGTACTGAACAGTTCCCACGTGACCGATGCATTCCGCTACGTCATAAAGACCTGCCTCGCTGACGATGTCGTTCAATACCAACGTGCCAGCATCTCTGTACGGGGTCACTCCGGTCTTATCTTTTGCTGAACAGACACAATTGAAATCTCCTAGTAAAATAACATTACGTTCGCACATACAGTACCCACGGACAAATTCAAAGAAGATTTTCCGGTCCACTGCAGACGTCGGCGCGTACAGACAAATAACACGCCAGTGTGTCGAATAGTATGTGAAATCACAAATCACAAGCTTACCCGTTAGACATGTGACGACAGACTCTACAGTTATACCTATTGAGTCCTTTAAGAACAAACAGCAACCTCCGGAAGTTCCTACTGCATGACTTACACAAACGTTGTACCGCGATGTAAAGGGTCGTAACATGCTCTGAGTGCGCTCGTCGCTCTCCACCTTTGTCTCTCGTATTGCAACTATGTCTAGCTCTTGGTCAATAAACAGGCGATTCAGCTGATACTGCTTACGCCTATCACTTAGACCTCGAACATTCAACGTGCCTACACGCAATGGCTTTTCAAGGACTGGTGTGGTCATTTGCGTGTGCGCACAAAGAGCATATCATGCCTCAATAACAAACAGTTACTGGGGCGGCGGGCTGCCTTGAGACAAGGACGATGACCGCCTTGGTGACCCCCCGCGACTTTTCTTGTTCTTGACGTCGTCCCCCTCTTGTTGCGAGCTCTGCCGAGGCTGCTCACCTGGTCCAGCCACAGCCGCATCTGCCCCTTCGTGTCTTCGCTTAATCATCGCCGGGTTGAAGTCCATGTCGTTGTCGTGTTTCTCGCCCTCGGAGGTTTTCGTTGTATCAGATCCAGGCACAGTCCTGTCTTCGCTACTTTGCGTCGTCGAAGAAGTCTGCTCAGCCTCCGACTTTCCTTGCCGTTCTTCATCTGTGGTATTCGGTGCCTCAGTAGGTGCTTGACTGTTGCTACCGTGTGCACCTTCACTCTTCGCACCCCCGGCCACGCTTATAGCTTCCTCGGCCTCGACCTCGTCCATCAGTTCCTCGTTGACGCCGCCACCATCGTTGTGCACTGCCACAGCCCGGGCATACCTGCGGGTGCAGTCCGTGCTTTCGTGCCCGAAACCACGACACTCTGAGCACCAAGGCGCCCTACACTCACGCCGTATGTGCCCAATGCGTCGGCAACGTAGGCAAACGGGCGCACGCCCCGGAACCACTACCAGGACCGTGCCCCCGTAGAATCGAAGCTGGTGTGGCAGGCTCTCCAGTGTTAGGTCCTGGCGGAGAGTTAGGACGACGGACAGCGTTGTAGACTCGACGCCCACGAGTCCGTCTACCTTCCACATCTCACGAACGACGCTCTTTACCTCGCCGTACGGTTCGAAAGCGCGGCGGACAGTGTCGACGGGCACGTCAAAGGTCACCCAATGCAGCTTCACCCTGACCTCTCTCCGATATGGGTCAATCGCTAGGCAGCGACGCCCCTTCACCTGGATTTCACCGGCTTGCAGCAGCTTCTCCTTGGCCTCTGGTGTTTTCAACTTGAGGAGCCACACGTGACCCATCTGATAGGCTCCGAGACCCGCCAACTCCGACAATACTCCAGCCTGTTGTAACGGTCGCACGAAATCTTCGGCCCGGTATGGGCGTCCGCCGGTGTCGCAGTGCAACACCACGCTGTTCTTCACCATTTCTCCTGTTGGCAAATGTGGCAGGATGGTCCGGTATTCTTCAGTCATAGTTCCCTTAGTACCGGCCGAAGCCTCAACAGTTTCCCGGCCTGTGGCCGTTGAGTTTTCCTTGGAGAACATTGAAAAGCGTCCGTTTGGAACGGCGTCTTCTTCTTTCTCCAGCCCGACACTTTCTACTCGATATCCATCTCTCCCCGCGGCGCATATAAGCTTGACATGTGCGGGTGAGCTCTTTGGTCGCTGACCATTACAGATTTATAGAAGAATACACAAAACGCGGCGCAATGGACAGCCGTGTGTTAGAACTGTTTGCATTTAAGAAGTATGGAGGCAAAATCTATAATGTTAGTCAGTTGCAAGAAATAACGATACGTTAACAATAAATCTTAAACCGGTCATGAAAAAGTTCAAATTTTTGTTATTTTATTGCTTGACCAGTGTTATGAGCATTCCGACTAGCTTGAATCAGATAGGAAAACAAATTATTGGGATTTTGTCATTACGTATTGTGAGACTTTGGGAATAAGAAAAATGTTAAATGAATGAAAATAAAGTAAATAATGGAGGGATGGCTGAGTGAAGGCTGATGGCTGGTCATGGCTTGCTGGCGTTCTTCTACTTCTTCTCCTTCTTTTTCTGTCTCTGAGGCCATATGAGGCACGTTCGGCACTGTGGGCAGGCACGCTGCTCACATCCGACCTCCTCTTTATTTTTTTTTTGAGTGTTAACAAAGTTTGTTTTGTCAATAATTTTAACGCTGGGACCAGGCTTGGCATGGGAAGACGGAGTTTGGCACGTGGAGCGGGGTCGGAGAGGACGAAATTCGAGGGGACTGAGTCCGAGAGAATGGCCGGGGTCCGTCCGGGTCCCTTATGAGTACGTCTCGGGCTCTGTTTCACATTGAAATCGTTACAGGGACAAATCTTAGTTCTGTGGTCGTTTCGGTTGTGTCCGGTGGCGTTGTGGTCTCTGGTCTGTTGGGTGGGCTGTGGAGCATGCGTTCCGGTTCAATGAGGGCACGGCTTGCATACTCAGTGAAAATCTCTTTGCCATTCTGCCTCTGAGAGAGGACAGCACCAAGGGCTGTGGCTGCGCCAGCTGTAGCAACAGGTGTTGGCGCAACTGTATCGAAGTGTCCAAGGATTGGCGCCGAGGTGAGGGCTGCACGAAGGGTCTCAAATGCTTGTTGACACTCCAGTGTCCATTTGAACTTAGGTCTTCGAATAACAGCTTGCAGGGGGGCAGCAATCTTCGAAAATTTTCTAACGAATCGTTTGTAAAAGTTGGCTGTCAGAACGCAGGAGAGCAGTTGCTTTGAGGTCAATGGTGTACGAATGCGTAGCACGGCTTCAACTTTGGAAAGGTCTGGCTCTTTTCCTTTGTCGAAAATCAGGAAGCCAAGAAACTTAACAAACGGCACGGCTAACTTGCATTTCGTTAACGAAATCTTGAAGCCGGCGTGTTGGAGAAGGCTCATTGTGTCATCCAGACGGTCCAAGAATTCCAAGAATTCAACGGGAAACACAATGATGTCGTTCAGGTACGTCCTGACTTCTGACTTGGTCTGTCTAGGTTTCAGACTTGTAAAAACATTATTCATTGCCTGTTGGGATATTGCTGGTGCGTTTTTCAATCCAAAGGGCATTCGGGTCCATTTGAAGGTACCATAATGTGTAATGAACGTAGTCTTGTCTTGGTCGGACTCCCTGACACGAATTTGCCCGTAGGCAGAGCACAAGTCCAGGACCACGAACAAAGAGCATCCCGCAAGATCGTCTAGGATGTCGTCGGCTTGGGAAGGCGGTTGGAGGACGTTGATCGTCATCTTGTTTAATGGGATGTAGTTGACACACAGTCTCTTCTTATTTTTCTGTGTGACCACAATGGCTGGAAATCCCCATGGTCCCGAGGATGGCTTGACGATACCCTTGTCGAGAGGCGTGACGACCTGGGTCTCGAGGAATTGTCTATACGTCGCCGTGTAGTGATATGGCTGTCGTCCATATGGTTTTGCCTCAGGTACAAGGTCAATTTGATGTTGAATGCCTTCATAGAGGCCAAGGTCGAGAGGGTCACGCGGGAAGAGGTCAGTGTGAAGGAGCAAGATTTGTTTCACATCGTGTTGTTGTTTAGTCGTGAGCTGGGAGCCGATGAAAACGCCATCAAGAGTAGTTTCACTTGATACGGATGCACATGAATGTGAGCCATATATGAGACTTTGATTTGGTGATGCGGTTGCCGCTAGTTGTGGTGGAGCAGAGGTTGAGGGCTCATGACAACAGGCTGCGTTGTTCAGCTCACTCCATAGTGGTGCATCCTCGTCGGGCTCATGTTTGGTCTGCAGAGGCTCGGCCGTAGCATGCGGAGGATCAAACTGCGAGAGAGCTGACCGTGTGAGGTTCACCGCGTTGGACATCCTCAGTAAAAGTTCTTCTCTACATTGTACAACCGTGTTTCTGTTGGGTTGGCAAATGATAGGCAACTCTGGGGGCCTTATGTGAAGCTCGGCTTGTGCGATGCGGAACCAGTCTTCTCCCAATATGAGAGGTAAGGCGTTTCTTTCAAGGACTGCTGCTTCGACTGTGGCTGACATTGGTCGAATTGCAATCAGGAGTGGGACCACACCTTTTGGAGTGACGGAAGCGCCGCCAACAACGAGCAATGGTGGTTTCGTCCATGGCAGTAGGGCGAGTTCGTTAACAAGGCTTGCAGTGATGACTGTTATGCTGGAACCACTGTCAGGAAAGGCGCTTACTCTGCCAACTCGTTATGTGAGCTGGAACGACTGGGCACTTCAGCTTAGAACCATGCAAGATGTCTAGCTGGCTCACTAGAGTTGTAGGTTCATGTGATGGTTTCGGCTTGGACTGATTTGGAGGCTGTTTTGGCTTGTTACACTTGATTGCGAGATGGCCAGGCTGTTGGCAATTGTAGCAGATGGCTTCTTTGATGTCTTGTCCCGGTCGGTATGCTGGGGAACCATATTTTGTGGAGATTGTGTTGTACCTGGCTTGCTGTTGGTCTGGAGGCATATCCGCGATGCGCGTACGGCCAGTTTGTGATGTACTAGGCGTACAATTGAAGTGTGTGGTTGAGCCGCTCGCTGAGAAACGTCCATCCCGAGCTGGCTTTGGGAATGTGGGCGTGCGGGCCAGACGGAAATGGTCTATCGTTCGGTCCACTTCGGTCACGATGTTGAGGAAGTCGTCCACTGTTCGGGGTCGGTGGACAGCAATAGATGTGGCGATCTGATCATCACGAATGCCTTGAACAAGGTATTCAATACGTTCCTTGTCAGTGATGGGGACTGGACATCGCGACATGATCTTCAGCTTGGCGAAGGCATACTGCTGTAGGCTATCGCCAGGTTTCTGGGTGAGGGCTGTTACCTTCTGTTGCCACTGAATGAGCGAAAGTTGCTCGCCGAATTGTTCTTTCAGTCCGACTTTCCAAATGGTCCAGGTGGTAAGTTGTCGCCCTGTTGACGCATGCCAGTCAGCTGCGACACCACGTAGTTTCCCTTGAGCGATGGCTAAAAGAGTAGGGTCTTCCCATCTTGCAAGGCGCTGAGGGCGTTCAAGCTCTTCCATCCAGTGCTTCAATGTAGGAGTGCCACTTCCGTTGAATATGGACAACGAAGCTGATAGATCTGGCAGAGTTGTCACGTGCACTTGGTTTGCTTGATTGGCTAGCGTCGTCATCATTACGGCCATGTTCTGGTGATGGAATGCGGCCATGCGCTGCGTGTTCTCAGCTTCGTCTGTGGTAAACGCTGGCATAGTCGGGAATAGCGTTGCAGGAGCTAGTGCATTTGGCGGGTTTTGGGTGGCATCAGTCAAAAGCCTGTCAATAAGCTCTTCCTTGTTTCCGATTGTGCTAAAGTTTCGGCGTTGAAGTTCTATTTTGAGGAACTGAACGCGCAGGGTCGCAAGATCTTCAGATGCAGCGTTACTCCAGTTGATAAGTTTAGTATTTTACAAAGAGAGAAGACTTGACTTGGACGCTGGGTACGAATACTGACTACAGCCTCCTGCGTGCTCGGGGGCCCAGTCCCGAGACAGCGCAGAAGGTGGAACGCTGGGTGGAACGAGTGCCGAGTATTAATTGCCCGCGCTATAACTAAACTACAAAGAAAGACGTGATGGCCGACGCGCCGGCGAGCGGCTTACGGTTCGGAGGACCCGGCTGTCCCCATCGTCGCTGGACTCCGGGCCGGCGTGGCCATCAGAGACAGGATGTTCCAGAAGAGCCAGACGAAAGAAGGACACGTTCGATCCCGGACGTGGGCTGGTAACGACTACTCACGAAAACTCGTGAGCCCCAGTTTTATTGAAAGGAAAACCCAGGTGGCGCCAGTAATAAGAAATAAAAGGAAACATGGCGCCATCTTTTAAACAAACAAAATAACACAGGAAGATGGCTACTGGCGCCATCTATCGCTAATCAAGATTACTACATTCTTCCCTCCTTAAAAAATTAAGAAAAACGGAGGGAAGTACTGGAAGACATGCATACTTTTAACAATGATCAAATACTGAATAACAATAATATTTTAAAACTCTGCCACATTATACTTAACTGTCCAAATACTCAGTGGAAAGTTCAACCTCAACACGATACTTTTCCCCCTTCGATAAGGAGAACGAAACGTCGCAAAACTGTCTGCACGGATACCAGAGTTCATTTTGGGACTGGCCCAACTAGCACGTTTCGTCGGAAGCCGACGACAAGACGAAATTCAAAGCATATTTTATCAAGAGCATTTATGAGTGATGCAAAAGTCCATGTCCATGACACCCTTGTAGTGTATTGATTAGTTTGTTAGTAGTGTTGTTTTGTGTCTTGCATTTGTCATGGACATGTCTTTTAAGTACCTTGGCCAAGGATTTTTGCTATGAAGATATGATGATGCATCAGAACTATAAGCATGAGTCACTTTGGCTGCTGCCTTTGAGGCTGCCCAACAGTGTCAACCATGGGCTGCCAACAAGTAACAAAAACAGTTTCACGTTTCAAGACACTTGTGCACTTAAAAAAATATACTCATGAACGACACATATTTTACCAAAGTTCCAAAATCAAATGTGGTGAGTTTAACTTGTATGTCTATTCACTTTAGTACAATTCATAGCTACTATCTAGCATAGACATTACATAGTCTTTGAATCTAGCTGGAAGTCGCTTCTTCCGGCGGGGTCGACCACTTGGATCCTGTGGTTCAGGCGCTGCAGGTAGGACCTGAAGTTCACCTGGGGTTACCTGAAGATCACCTGGGGTCTCGTCTGCGGGGTCTTCGAGTGGGGGCATCGAAGACGGCGAACTTGGGCGAGCCCCAACGGAGTGCTCGTCACGGGCGAGTCGAAGTCGTTTCGTGTCCCTGCCTGCTCCCTAGTCAGGGGAGGAGCTGGAAGTTGTCCAACAGGCCTCTCAGAGGGGCCAGCGACAGAAGAGGACCCGGGCACGGCAGGGTGTCCAGGGTCTGTAGACGGCCCTGGGTCCAAGGATGGACCAGGGCGAGCGGAAGTAGCAGTAACCCGGGGCTCATCAGGGTGGCCAGGATCTGCTGCCTGGCCTGTATCCACGGATGGACCAGGGCCAACAGCAGGAAAAGTTGTTGCAGCTGCAAGATCCGGCTCCACAGGGGAACCCAGCGCTGCAGGCGCCGGTGCAGCAGAAAGACCGGGTTCCACAGGTGGGCCAGACGCTGCCAGACGGGATGCTGTCAGACTCCCCGAACAGCCATGTGTCGGAGGTCCAACCACGGTTGGAAAAGGTGCAACCATCCTTGGGTAGAAGACCTGAGAAGGCACACGAGTTGTGCCTGCCGACAGGTCGTCGTCATCGTCCCAGTCCGATACTGAAGATTGGTCAGGAGGTGGTTGTGAAGTCTTGGTCAGCTTGGCTGCGTTCCATCTCCTGCCATCTTCCATTCTATATGTTGCAGGTCCTATTTGTGTCTGTATCCTCTGTGGTTCTGTATATTTGCTGTGTAATTTGTCCTGGTGTATAGGCTTGAAAACTTTGACGGCTTGACCAGACTGGAACTGTGGCCGTCTCACAGCCCTGCGTCTATCAGAATAATTTTTCATTTTGTCTTGGTAGACCTGTACCCTCTCTGGAAGTTGAGCACGCTGCTCCGAGAAATTGGCAGGGGCTTCTCTCGTCGGCATGTCTTGTACGTCAAGCCTGGACCGGTGAATACGTCCATGCAGTAAAAGAGACGGTGCGAAACCTGTCGCGGGATGCACCGTCCGACGGTAAGCTTCAAGGTGGTCTCGGACAGCGTCCGGAAGAGGGCGACCCTGCACCACAGCCAGCTGGAGGCAAGACTTCAGTACCCGGTTGAATCGCTCAACCTGTCCATTGCTCTGGGGGTGGTACAGTGCCGTTCTCCGGTGCTTGATTCCTTGCTGGCGCAGGAATTCCTGGAATTCTCTTGAAACAAACTGGACACCGTTGTCGGTGACTATCTCGCAGGGGAGACCTTCTCGGGAAAAAACCTTCTTCAAGAAGGTTATCACCGTTGTAGATGTAACTGAAGACGTTGCTTGGACCTCGGGCCACTTGGAGTGATAGTCCAGGAGAACTATAAAAAACTTTTGACTTGGTGGAGCACGTTCGACTGGACCCACAATGTCCAGTCCCAGCTTCTCCCAGGGCTGCTCAGGAAACTTGACAGGCTGCAACGGTGCAGGTGCAGTCTTCACGGGCCTGTCGGTAGACTGGCATACTGCGCAGTTCTCCACCTTCATCTTGATCTCCTGGTTCATCAGGGGCCACCAGTATTGGTCCCGGATGACACTTGTGGTTCTGGAGATCCCCTGGTGGACCTCGTGTGCAATATGTATGATGTTGTCCCGAAGCTGCGCAGGGACGACGAGCTTCTCAGCCTTGTATAACATGCCCTGGAAAATGGAGAGCTGCTCTCTCACATGGAAGTAGGGCCGCAGATCCGGGGAGATGTCTTCTGGCCAGGTCGACGTTGTATAACGGATGACAGACGGTAACAAGATGTCATTGGCTGTCGCCTCTTGGAACTCTCCCTTCGACAAGGGGACCGTTACCATGAAGACAACCTCTTCATCAAACTTCATACCTTCTTCAGTGTCTGGCACTGGCAGTCTGGGAAAGGCGTCAGCAACGACGTTGGTGGCGCCTCTCTGGAATTCCATCTTGAAGTTGTAGTTGAGGAGTCTTGATGTCCACCGGGTGATTCTGAGCGGACGAATCCCGGATCCTTTGTTAGAAAGAAGAGTAAACAACGCCTGGTGGTCTGTGCGGATCACAAAGGAACGGCCCGCCAGGTAAACGTGCCACTTCTCGCACGCCCAGAGGCACGCCAAGGCTTCCTTTTCTCCAGTGGAGTATCTGCGCTCGGTGTCTGTCAACGAGCGAGACGCAAAAGCTACTGGACGGAGTTGGTTGCCGTACTGCTGTTGCAAGACAGCTCCCAGACCGTACTGAGACGCGTCAGTAGCTACTACAATGGGCAACGTTGGGTTGAACATGGACAAAATTGGAGCTTTTTTCAAGGAAGTCTTAACTCTCTGGAAACTGGCCTCGACTTCTGGAGACCGGTTGAAATGGACTCCTTTTCTCAGGAGACGACGCATGGGTTCCACAAGAGTGGAGCACTGAGGAATGAACTTGCTATAATATTCAACGAGTCCTAAAAACGCCTTTAGTTTGTGAGAATCAGAAGGGGTCTCGAAATTCAGGACGGCATCTACCTTGGATGAGAGGGGTGCTAGTCCTTTTATGGAGAGATGGTATCCCGAAAATGAGAGCTCTTGGACCTGAAAAACACCTTTACAGTTTAGCTTCATTCCCGCCTGGGAAATACGCGACAAAACTCGACGGAGATTGGCATCATGTTCCTGTAGGGATGACCCATACACAATGATATCGTCGAGGTAAAACTGAACACCTGGACAATCCTTCAGGATTTTGGACATGATTTGTTGAAATGCAGCGGGTGCCGAAGCCAACCCGAAGCAAACCCTCTTGAATCGGAACAACCCCTCATGGGTAATGAAAGTGGTGAGGTCGCGGCTCACCGGGTCGAGGCGAACTTGATGATACGCGGACGCCAAGTCAAGTTTGGAAAAGTAGGAGGAACCTCCCAAGGAGTTTAAGAGCTCATCGATGTGTGGAAGAGGAAATGAGTCAATGACCACGGCCTGGTTTGGTGCCCGAAGGTCGATACACATCCGGATGTTGCCGTCTTGCTTCTTAACGACAACGATGGGCGACACCCATTCTGACGCATCCACACGCTCAATGACTCCCTCTCGCTCTCACTTGAAAATCTCCTCGGAAACCTGGTCTCTGAGGGTCATCGGGAGTCGACGCAGCCTCGCTTGTACAGGGGACACGTTGTGTCTTAACTTTACTTTGTGAGTGTGGTTCCTAACCAGACCCAGTCCAGGACTAAATAGGTGTTCAAAATCTTCAAAGCCTGGCGGCAACTTGGATGTGTCTTTGATATGTATACTTGTGTGGGTGCTACCTTGTGTATCACGATGACGTTGTGGAACAGGGGTCGACCTGGAGTCACATCTTTCGACGATCTTTGGAATGGTCTCCCCTCAGTCCGACCTCTCGATGACCTTTGGCATAGTCTCCTCGCAGCAGTCAGAGGACCGTGAGGACAGGCAGGTGGGGAAAGTGGATGGAGGGAACCGGCTGCCCAGACCATCAGGATGGCGATGTTGGCCCGACTGGTGCGACGACACAGTGAATGGCCGTCGTTGTTGGCTGCCAGCCGTCCCTAGGCCTCGAGGAGGGGCTCCTCCGTCAGCTGGATGTACAGCAGAGCTCTGATAGTTAGCCCCCGATAGTGTCATACTGAGGTCCTTGACTGCATCTGTTCCCAACAGCGAACGTCCATTTCGGGTTACGTAGAATTCTAGTGAAGTATGCCGATCTTTGAAATGCACGTAGCCAAGGAAACGTCCAAGCACAGGGATCGGTTCTTGTAGATAGTGTACGAGTCTTCCGTGGCCTGTACAGCTGTATCTTGCCATCCTTGCTTAGTTCGTTAAAGGTGGCTTCATTTACAATGGAAACGTACGACCCGGTATCTACAAGGAGTCTTAAAGGGTGTCCATTCACCTGGATGTCGGCCGTGAAGGAGCAGCGGCGATCTCTGTCGCCGGTAGTGTGGCCTGTAGCCTGGACAGGCACCACGTCGTCGGGATTCAGGGTGGCGTCAGGCCACGTCTCCGGCTGGACAGCGCCCACCGCTGCGCCGCCTCGGGACGCTCGGCGCTGGTAGCGCCCGATCCCCTGCGCTCCATGGCCGCGCACCGGGAACGCCGCTTGCCACTGGTCACGAACGAACGAAGCCGACGGCTGCGCACGGCTGCGGCAGACCACCGCGAAGTGGCCCGGCTTCCCGCAGAGGAAGCACGAAGCCTGCCGTGCAGGGCACAGCTCACGGGGGTGGCTCCGCCTGCCGCAGAACCAGCACGTCGGCGGCTCGTCGTTGGCTCTCTCGGCCCTCCGAGACGGAGGAGGGTCCCGACTCGTGGGGTGGCTCATGCGCGCCGGGTATCTGGGCACGTGGCCAGAAGACCTCGGTGTCCACGAACTGGGGTCGAGCAGCAACGGGTAAGGGCCATGGTCAGCCCCGGGCGGGAGGCCGGGGTTGCCATCTTGGCCAGGGCTCGAGGAGGATGGTGGCCAGGGACCGCCCTCCTGGGTCTGCGGCGCTCGAACGGCCGCTCGCGCCAGGACTCTCCGTACGTCTGCCGGGCCTCTGCCGGCATCGGCGAGGGTTGAAGTT
Source organism: Ixodes scapularis (assembly GCF_016920785.2). Taxonomy (NCBI): domain Eukaryota; kingdom Metazoa; phylum Arthropoda; class Arachnida; order Ixodida; family Ixodidae; genus Ixodes; species Ixodes scapularis. Next base: position 321,976 of record NW_024609898.1, read on the forward strand.
CCAGGGTTCTCCTGGTGATACTCGCGCGACGCTGCAGCGAGGTGCTCATACTGCCGCGCGAGCTGGAAAGCTCTGTCTAATGTGGGCAACTGCCCATCCACGGAGTCGCGGAGCATACGCTCATGTACTCCCTTCGAAGTCAATCCTCTCAGGAAAACGTCGCAAAGGATCGCGTCGAGTGCGTCCCCGAACGCGCAAAGAGAACCTTGTCGGCGTAACGCCGTGAGAAACTCTGTCACCGATTCACCCGGTTGCTGAACCCTGTCGAACAGCTTCTTACGTTCCAGCATAACAGACCCGGAGAATTCAAAATGTTTCTCGAGAGTAGTGAGAAACGCTGAAAACTCATCGGTTCCTTCGGGAACCGGCATCTCGTCCAGACGAAAAGAATCGACAATTCGTTGTCCCTCAACCCCAAGCATCGTGAAGAGAATCTGCTTCTTACGAGTGGCAGAGACAGTATCTAATCCAGTAGCACCAAGGAATGCTAAAAATGACTTTTTCCATGCTGACCAAGCTTGATACGGCGCCCCAGGGACAGCCAAAATTGCAGGCGGGGGCGTCAGACCCACTACACCCACGGCGGAACTCGTTTGCGACATGACGGTGTGTCCCCGAAAACACGGGTTGCGGCCTCAAAACTCCAGCGTGAGCTGTTGTTTGTTTCCATAACTTAGAGCTTTTGGCCGCACATCCCTACAGCGGTGTGAATCAATGAAACAAGATGTGGGACACCGATACATTGATGTGACTATGACAGCGAACAAGTTGTTTTTCCAAGACGGACTATGTTTAAGACATGCGGAACCAACAATGTGGTTGGAACACGCGAAAATCATGAATTGTAGCACGTTGGCTCAGAAGCTTCAAAAGGAAATGGAAATCGAACGTTAGGGCCCCAACCCAACGTTCGAATACGAGGGACACGGTGACACGTCACCGACGAAGCATACTCAAACAACAAAGTACGGTTACGTTTGCAGAAAAAGCAATGCAACGAACAAAGTTCATAAAAAAAATTAATGCTCACCGGGGCCCCACTCCCGCTAAAGCTGTTCGTGCACAAGAAAAATAGACAGACCTCGGCTACATCGCCGCCGAGCTAACCGCGCGTTCCGACGAGGCCCAAATCGAACGGAACAAAAAAAAAATGGAACGCGCCGGTGCTCCAAATTAATGCACCGGGACGCGGAGTCGTACCATCGCCCGAGAGCGAAGAAGAAAAAAAAACAAAAAACGTTTACCTCGTCGCCATTTAGTATATTACAAAGAGAGAAGACTTGACTTGGACGCTGATTACGAATACCGACTACAGCCTCCTGCGTGCTCGGGGGCCCAGTCCCGAGACAGCGCAGAAGGTGGAACGCTGGGTGGAACGAGTGCCGAGTATTAATTGCCCGCGCTATAACTAAACTACAAAGAAAGACGTGATGGCCGACGCGCCGGCGAGCGGCTTACGGTTCGGAGGACCCGGCTGTCCCCATCGTCGCTGGACTCCGGGCCGGCGTGGCCATCAGAGACAGTATGTTCCAGAAGAGCCAGACGAAAGAAAGACACGTTCGACCCCGGGCGTGGGCTGGTAACGACTACTCACGAAAACTCGTGAGCAACAGTTTTATTGAAAGGAAAACCCAGGTGGCGCCTGTAATAAGAAATAAAAGGAAACATGGCGCCATCTTTTAAACAAACAAAATAACACAAGAAGATGGCGGCTGGCGCCATCTATCGCTAATCAAGATTACTACAATAAGTGACATCGTTGTTCTGGGCGGGCGATGTGCAAAGGGGAGGCGGTAGGCTTAAAAATGGCTTCGCGTTCGGCTACGCGGTTGAAAGCGGGCAGGCAGGCTTACGTGGCGATTAGGTGGCGAAGGCAGGTTGAGGGCGTCGACTGCGCCATATGTGAGACTTTGGGAATAAGAAAAATGTTTAATGAATGAAAATAAAGTAAATAATGGAGGGATGGCTGAGTGAAGGCTGATGGCTGGTCATGGCTTGCTGGCGTTCTTCTACTTCTTCTCCTTCTTTTTCTGTCTCTGAGGCCATATGAGGCACGTTCGGCGCTGTGGACAGGCACGCTGCTCACAGTATACAATAATAAATAAAAATTATCCTTCCGCAAAGCATTTTTTATATATTTTTGTGAAGGACATCCGCCCAACACTTCACTTCCGCTAGTTGCAGTACGGGAGCAGACGCCTTCTCTTTAGGGGCGTTTTGATGCAGTTTGTTGTCGTATGTCGTGTCGGTGTTGAGTGGAGCGGTGGGGCTCGGGAGTTTGTGACCGGTGTTATTCGAAAACACTGGTGTGAGGCGCTGATGCGTCTTCTTTTTTATACTGCCACCACCCCGAACTTCGAAGATACACGGACCCGTAGCACTGCATCATGCTGAATCGCGAGCTCCTTCTCTGTTGACGTCGCTTTCCTGGTACCACTCGTGGATACTGCAAGTGTTTAAACAGTGTGCGCCGTCTCGCCTACAATCCCGGTGACGTACTCGACCTGTTGAAACTTATTGCTTCCGTCATTTTGGAGTACGCAAGGCAGTTATCTCGTTGGTGTGGTTTCGGTTATAAAACCAAGGCAAAACGCTCGTAGTTCCCGCCCTCAGTACACGTTGGACATCTTCCACACTTTGACACCGGATAACTGAATGAACGAGGATTTACATTCACTTCCGAGGGTACTCTCGCCCTTCCTCACCGTTGAGCAGAAGGATGAGCTGGCGACAAGCCGCGGATGAAAGGCTTGAGCATCAACAGCCCAAGCGCAGTCGGTGCCGATGCGGGCGACGCGGGTTTCTGTCAACCGGGAGGCCAGCACAAACCGTTACCGTTCCAGCTCTTCGTCATGACACGGTGTTGCAGAGAGCAGGATAAAATACAGCTACAGGGATCACCGAAGCAAACGCCCTGCTATCGTAAATCTTGGCTTGTGATTGCGCCTTTGTAGTAGATCCCTTTATTCGTTTTGCTGGAGAGACGCAAACGACGGGCATAACAAAATCGCTTGCATATTCGGCATACCTCACAAAAGCATTTACCCCGTCACCTTGGGAAAAGCGCGAAACACGGTGTCCGCACCGTCCTAAGCTTCTCGTTTTTTAACTGCTTTAAGTTTGTACCTGCTAGTAGATATGCCTACAGAAACTGAAACAGGGCAGTAAAAGAGAGAAAGAGACAAAGTTGGGAAAGCTTGGTCGCTCTCCAATTTCTCAACTCTCAAGTGATTGTACCATAATAAATGCACCAACGCCTCTTCCCAAAATAAAGAAAAAGCACTACGTTCACTACGTAAAAAATGGTCTCAATACATGCATCTGTGGGCAGGTAGGAAACCTTGCCCTAATTTATTCACGCCGCATGATTGGCGCAAGAAACTCGTTGCAGGACCGAATCATCTTCTCGAGCGGTGTACGTCGCAGTGCAAACGCAGTCCAACACGAAGCATAAAAAAGAGCAGATTTAAGACAACAATCCGGAGTCCATTATTCAATTACAACGACGTAATTTTGTTGAAAACGCCCGCTGCTTCTTACTAACGGTATGTGTCTGGATATCTTCACAGTTTGAAACGGAACGAAGGAAGATTTATTTTTAAAACCGCTCGCTGCGTCCTCCCGGACCAGCTGGACCGGACCAGCTGACGACGACGGGACTGTACCCGTTGAACCTCCACCCCGCAACAAACAATTTGCGCTCCGTGTTAAAAGCGCGGTTCAAACAGACCCGGAATACAAAACACCGCACCACACACGACGAACGTTTCAGCTCATTTTCGCATCGCCCTGTTGCACCAAACCAGAACGAGATCGCCGAAGTCAACGCCGCGCTGTCGTGAACCTTGGCTTGTGGTTGCGCCATCGTGGACCCTGTGACTCCCTTCGCTTTCAAAGCACGCACGACGATTACGAATGGTACTTTCCGTCTTCCGGGAACATCACAGGGGCACCTCTCCGGTCACGTCTTCACTATGTGCTCGCAAACTGCAAAGCTCTATGCGAAGCTTCTCGCGTCCCGTCAAACCAAAACAATAGCGGCGCCATGCGTACTTGCCATACTTGCCAGGTTTTCTCCGGTCAAACAAAAACAACGAAAGCCAGCCGGCTCTTGCTTCCAGCGTACATCGGCGTTGCGCTTGCGCCGTGGCCAGATCGCTTGCAGTTGAAGCAAAAACGAAACCAAGTGCAATGTCACGTGTTCACATCGAGGACACGCTTTTTATATCCATTTTAACTGTTTGGAACGAATAATTAGACCCATGACTTTATTTGTGGTGTGTAAGAAACTATTATCAAGACCCCTAAGCTAAATACAAACATAGGCGACATGAGGGAAGCCGCATTGACATCGACCAGAAAATGGCGGCGAGCACGGTAAGCGCGGGTTACGCCAACGTCCTGCGACATGGCGCAATTGCTTTTGGTGCATATCTGTCTCCGAGACATGTTTCTTTCCGCGGCATTTGTCTCGACGGTCCTTTCTAGGTGTGTCCCCAAGCATTCCGGTGCTTCGACAGCCGGCAATGCCGCGGTCGTCGCCGGGGGCGATGCGTGTTATCGAGGTCGGCTACACGGTTATGCGTGTATGACCGAACCAAAACACGTTTTTTACAACCTCGCATGATTTCTGAACGAATTATCCGGTACTGATCGTGTAAAATTATGGTAATTTGTGTAAATAGCGTGTTTTTCACCCCAAATACTCGCCAAATACACGGGACTTGCTAACAGTGTACTAAAACTCTCTATTGTTGTGGAAACCCGCAAAGTACGTGTCATGTGCGGGTACTCCGCCGTCATTCGCCTGTAAGGGCCGCTAGGGTATAATGGGCTAGAGAGGAGAGGTGTGACTATCGTGCTTGCAGAGGTAACTCAGTAATTCAGCTTGCGGAGCTATGGTGGGTCATAACGGGGCGGAAAGCCAGCGATAGGTAGATGGCAGCGCCACCCGGCACTAAACAGGACAGAATGTGAAAGGAGAAATACCGGGAGTTCCCGGGAAACGAGAACCGTGTTTTCAGGCACAGGTAAAGAAACTAAGCGTTGGAGAAAGCTCAAACTTCGTGACAATGTGACGCTAGAAGTTGGAATAGAACGCAAAAGTTCGAAAAGATGAAATCGCCTGGATTAAAAGATAATTGAGGAAAACTAAATTCCGTTATGAGCCGACGTTCAGATAAGCCTTTCACGTGAAAATAAGAAATGACACTGTGGGTGCCAGTTGTATATATATTTCAGTGAAAAAACTCGTCAGCTAGAAAAAAACGAAAACAATATACTTCTTCTCGATAGGAACTTTTTTTCTTCACTGATATAGATTCTACATGCTCATTTCTTGTTTTAACAATATTAAATTTCGGTCGACGACGGCTCATAGAAAAATTTATTATACATAAATGTCTTTATTTTACCGACAACTCACATTTGGAAGGTGAAAAGGGAAAAAAGCTGTAACACAGCTTGAATATTCCCGATCGAGCCACCTAAATAACAGTTAGGACGCAGGAACCAAAAAATTTACATGTGATTAGGAAATAAATAAAAACATAAAAAGATCCTTTACACGAGAGAAAAATTGATTAGTGTCATTATATAATGCCAATTCAATTTGATCAGATTAGCATTAATAGAAAAAACAAGGCAAAAAACAACTTCAACCCCCAAAATTAACGCTTCTTTTATTCGTTTTGGTTTAAGATGGGTATATCAACATTTAGCTTCTATTAGGTTTGGTTTAAATTGAGTATAATTAATTCCCGGAAGCTTCTCACCGACACATTAAGTTTTATATTTTCCCTACTGAACTGATTCAGTGTAGTCAGAAGGGTGTTTGATGTAGTGTATTGTCCGTAATTAGTTCTACAAAATGGTACTTAACATGATTCTACAGTTGGTGTTGGATATGCATATACCGTTTTTATTAGGTTTGCTAAGTCTTCGAGATAACGTTGAGATTCATTTTTTTCTACCATATATTTCGAACATTAAAGGAGCTGTGCAACGATATTCAATTGGAATGTTTTTCTCTCTACACGAGCTTACTGGCACACCTGGGACTCAAGGATACTCACACGCAACGCCATTGGCCAAGAAACTCCTTTGTTGCGGTGTAATTTCAAGGACAAAAGCGATCATTTTCATTCAATCTCTCCTTTGCGAAATTTGATGACGTAACTCGGGGATCGCAGTACACCCAAGTGACGATATTTGAATGCGGTTCATAGATTGGACCCGAGCATTGCGTGGGCACTAGACTTGGGCTCGTGACAATTGCTAGCTCGAGAAGCATTCGGGTTGTGACCCGTGTCCAATAGACCCTTTCCGAAATTCAGTCTGGCCACTTTGATCACTATCATCATCTGTGCAACGGCATCATGCCCTAACAATGGCGGCCTTCTAGTGACTGATAAAGGAAGACGTTGAAGATGCTCCTAAGCGGATGATGCGAGTCCTGCACATTCGGGGCGTTAGTACGACACGACGTAGGAATGGAACACAAGAGCTACGTAAGCGTTCATTTCTAACTTAGATTCAGTCAATTTGTGGGCGGCACACAGTCGACTTCAAACCCCTTTGGTGGATAGAAATTTATCTAGGCATCTGTGTGGGTTGGAGCTTTGTTCTCATTGCAAGTTCTTGGTCACCATCGAACTGAAATTGGTCGAGAAAGAACTCACATTGAAAAATTCCTCGCGTGCCCTTGACTTGCGAAAGTGACGGTGCCCGATGAAACATAAGTTTATTACCGCCATTGATATGGCAAAAGCTAAACTGCTATACAAACTACCAGATGGCACTGAATTTCGGAAAGGGTCTATTGCTGCAACGACGACAACAGCCGAGCCATAACAATGTCTGGAACTCAGCGCGTGTCCTGCGCTTTGCCAACCCCAGCGCGTGGCTATGATCAACACTGGCGGCATATAATCGGCTCCAGATCACGTGGCCGCTTGTTCTGGCTGCGAGTTGAGGGGGTGAACGCTGCTCGTTTTTCTTTAATTTTTTTCTGGGACTTCTATTGCGTGGGGTGAAAAACGAACGCGTGTTTCATAGGTCATTAACGTTAGGGATCCGTTTTAAGCGGTATTTACGCAAAGTACAAAAATTGTTGCAATGCTCCTTTAACGATATTTGTATAAATCAAAAATTTTCATCACTCTAAGTTGATTGAAAATAATGTTCATTGGGTAATCCAGCGTAACATGAGAAATGCTTCTTAATATCCTTTTTGTAATATAACTATCTATAAATATATTTTGAAGATTGCTATATGTATTGGTTCCCCATATAATTGATGGTCATAATGTATATGCGAGTAAAATAATGAACCACGACGACGTCAAAATTTTTGAGACGTCGTCATGTTTCTTCCACCCAGTCTCAGGTGGTCTAAAAAATGGTAAACGTACACCAGCTCGCCTGCGCCCTAAGTGTTTTTTCATTAAAATAATGAGTTACATAACAATGGCTTTGTTTTAAGAGGAAAGATGTGTTTATGACGATATAAAATACCAATGACGCTTGATAATTTAGGTACGATGAAATGAATATGTTCGTCCCATGACATGTTTTCCTGAAAAAAGAAAAACCTAAAGTTTTAAATGTGGGTACAATTTGAGTTTTCGAAGAATTAAAAAAAAAAAACATATATCTTCAGTAATGTAGGCATATTTATTTCTTGGTCAAAATAAGGCTGCTTTTGTCTTATTGGCATTTATTTTTAGAGCATTACATCTACTCCAACTATCAAGTTTTTGCAATATATCATTGGCGTCACGTATAAGGTCTGTGGTGCTTTTTTTCAGTAAAAAATATATTAGCATCATCCGCATAGATAAAGAAATTCGTTGTTGAACTTACTTTACTATGCAATTAATATAGATTTCAATAATAAGGTCATTCGAACCAAAAAATACTTGACAAAAGCATATTTTGATTTAAAAGACACTTTTCTAGTAACGCGTTCTTTGTAACGAGTCACTTCTACGAAGTTCCTTCTTTTGGAAACGAGTAATGTATTTAGTTACTTTAAGGCCAATATGAGCGACAGCATCTCGTTATTTTTGAGGAGTAGCGTGTACAGCACTGTTTAAACTGTTTTTTTTTTTTTTTTAGTCTTACGCTGTGTATGTCCCTATTGTTACAAAGGCAGATAAGCAACCCTGAAAGCATTTAAGCAGCGTGACAGTATAGCAACGTTTATTATTGAACGCGTTAGTCAGACCATACAGCCGGGAATGTCCTTCCTTCAGCGAACACAGAAAGATGCGTTTGTTGAACCTTCTAGAATAGTCTACAAACAGAATAAACACCCGGTGTCAAACACGCTACCTGCGACGGCAGGCTACAACGTTAGTTTCTGCCACTGCGGCTTCTACGCTTCATAACTCGAGAACAAAAAATTTCTTTTAGCCTGCCCGATATGAGATGGAACCACCCTTATATATATATATATATATATATATATATATATATATATATATATATATATATATAAATGAAAACTCAAAACAAACAACGGTTTCTGAATGCTATGCTAAACAGAGAGAAAGAGAATGCCAGATTCAGCAGCTCTTCCTGAATCACAAAACTGCCGTTCCTTCAAGCGCGTCAGTAGAAGGACTCTTTAGCGTCGCCGGAGATGTATTCTCAAGAGAGCGGGGAATCATAATTGAGCAGAACTTGGACAGGCAGCTACTGCTTAAGTGCGATGAATGCTGAAAATGCTGAAAAGAAAACAATAAAGCATGACACTACAGCAGTTGAGCATTTGGTCGTCAAAGTAATGAGAAAAGTAACTCGTTACATTTGAGGCAAAGTAACGCGTTCCTTTTTATAATCAGTAACTTGCAACATATTTAGTTGCTTTTGAGCTAGTAAGGACTATCGGTACTTCGTTATTTTTGGGGGGTGAAGCATACACATCCGCTTTTAATCAAGGTAACGGCATGTTCTCAAACTTTCGCTTTCTATCTCAGCAGCTAGCGTCTCATTCTCACAGGTTTTGAGCTTTCTGCGATGCATAGCTTATTTACCCAGGCCAAAAAAACACGGTTCCCATTTCTCGGAAACTATCTGTACGTCGAGGGGCTTCACAAGCTCACAAGTATCGTAGACAGGGGAGAAATCAGCACCTTGTTAGTAAAGGAAGACAGATATTGAATGAGTACCAAATTTTTCCAGCCGACCGGGGAGTTGGGAACGGCCGTGTCTCCGTACCCTTGAATTGTAAGTACATCGGCTACTACAAGCAAAGATAAAATGAAGCCCCCCCCCCCCCCTTCCCCCTTTCCTTCGAAAATAATTCCTGGCTTACAGAGACCTCAGAAATGACAGTCGTAATTATTATGCGGGAGGGTGTTTAGTGCTATACTGAACCAAACATTTCGGTGTCCATAATAAGTGGCGCACGTTCTTTCCTCGAGCCAATAGCCGCCTGTGTGCGCGAGCATATGCAACCAAATTCACATCAGAGTCCCCCGTTCACGCTTGAGACGAGAGTGAAATGTATTCGCTTCGGGCAAAAGAAGAATGAAAACATGGTTTTAATCTCCACAAGTGAACGCTGGGTGCTCTTTAGACCAATTAATCGCCTACCTTTTGCACCACACTCCACTATGGAGATGAAAAGCCTGTTTTTATTCTTTTTTCCCCCGGAGTCCATACATTTCATCGTAATCTTAAGGGCCATTGGTGGACTGTTACGTCAATTTTGTTGCATGTGCTCGCGCACACCGGCGGCTGCTCGCTTGTGAAAAAATCGGGCGCCAATTAATATGGACACTGAAACGTTTGGCTCAGCACCTTTTTAAGCTGAGACTAGATGCTCCGCATTTAGCCCGAGCTCGCTGGCTTCCGCAGTGCTTTGGTTGCGCGTACCTGCGCGTTCACACTTGTGTTAACAAGGGTAGCAAGCTCGCACTGAAGGCGGAGCTTCGAGGCTCAGCTTTAGGGTGAATTATACCCAATTCACACGGCAGCGTAAAAGTACCCTTAGCTTAGGTCCCTTAGCTGAAGGTACTTGTAATAAACAGCGTTCTTGATCACACGATAAATAAACGGAGCATTTTAAATAGATGGCATTTGCATTTTTTCTAAACCTCGAGAGGACCACGTGATAAACAATTATTCTTCGAAATCGGTTTGATGCACAGTTTTTGATTATTGTGTGTGAAATATCAAATTTTAAACATAAATATTATTTGTGTTGGTTTTTGCGGCACTTTATTTTTTTATCTAAGTCTAAGGGAGCACCTAAATGAGTCTTGCTTTAAAACGTCCGACCCGTCATGCCACACTGGCCCTAAATCATCTGCGTTTACGAGTTTCTATTGCGAGGTGGTGACGTTTTTCTGTTTAGCAGCTACAGTTTTCCGCAAAGTTGTCACTGAAGTAGCTGAATAGTTCCCGGCAGGAACAAAACAAGTCAAAATCTCACGGTTACCCCAGTCTCGCCATCGAAAGGGATGGACGACGTCGAGGATAAAAGGTCCTGGGCGGGAAAGTCGAGCGGCTCGTCTACAACCTCGAAAAAGTGCTCGCAGTGGTCCACCGCGTTCAGGTTCGTAGGATAAATTGTTTCCCACGTACCGCCACTGCTACCTGCTAGCTGGAGTATGCGTTCCTCGTTAATCTACTATTCGATCACATTTGTGTTTACTATCATTTGATAATGTGCTACTTAAATATAATAAATTTGTTATAATGCATTAACAAAGATATATTTATGTATCTGTGATTTTTATTTTGAGTTAGCGGGTCCGAGGCTACTTCCTGTAGCTATAAAGGGAGCTTGGCGAGCTCCGTTTAACAGATGAGCTCCCTAAGCGAAAGGGACCTTTATGCACCATGTGATTACGATCTCCAGCTCCCTTTGCCACTCGCTTTACTACAGGTACCTGCGCTACAAGACGCTGCCGTGTGAATTGGGTATTAGAGCAGTTCCGTAATTGAGCCAATCTAATAACATTGGCTAACTCCTTTCACCCTCAAGCTGACACTGCAACCAATGCCACAAGCACAAGAGCTCGAGGTCACTGCTTTGAAGCGTTCTTTTGCAGAACAAGCACTCGCGCTAGAAGTTCACGTCTCAAAAGCGCGGGCTAGCTCGCGCTTGTAGCTTTGGTCGGTATCAGCTTAAAGAGTAACATAGTATAGCAACTGTAGACTTGACAGATTTGTTTATTATGCATGACATCAAGTGTTTCCTATCAGAGATATAACTATTAAGCACAAACTAAATCTCAAAGCATCATCAACAACAACCGAATTGATTGCCATTCAGGAAGTGGTGAAGTACATCGAAAGAAAACAACCTCAAACATGAACAATCTTTACTGACTCCAAAGTGTCCTTGAAAATTCTACAATCGGCTATGTTGCCTAGCGGATACCAGGAACTTTGTTTGAACAAAATGCTACTTTTAAACCGCTGCCGAGTGAAAGGACATGACCTGCGCCTCCAATGGATTCCAAGCTATTGTGGGATTTCTGGCAACGAGAAAGCAGATGCAGCGGCTAAATCGGCCCATAGAAATGTGCGCACCATGAAGATTCCTTACTTCAACTCAGAAGCCAACTCAACAGTGCGTAGTGTAGCCAAACTCCTGGCATCACATTTATGGGCTGATCCCGAATACCATCACGCCCAATTATACGCCCTCGATTCACATATGACATTTAAATATATGTCTGGACTTACATGCAGGTCCCAGGCAGTACTACACAGACTCCGAGTGGGAGGAACGTTTACGCAAAAATTCCTACATCGAATAAAAAGAAGAGACAGCCCTAACTGCCCAGTCTGCGATGTCCAGGAAGCTGCAAATCACCTTATCTGTGAATGTGCCGCCTACGCCGTGGAAAGAGACGACCCTCAAAGAGCAATGCGGAGGCTAGACGACCGATCTTTCGCCTGTGACAAAGTGCTGGGCTCGTGGCAGTCCACGAAACATTCAATGAAAGCCACAAAAGCCTAGATACAATTTCTCGAGGACAACAGGCTGATGCAATCCCTGTAGGCAGAGACTGACATTATGAACTATTTAACCCATCATTCTTTCAGCTCTTTCTTCTCATATTCATTAAGTACCTCATCCCACCTTTTACAGCGCAGCTCTTATGGTACGTTTACACTTGCGGATCCGCCAGCGAATCCGCCCAGCTTTTGCCGCCGGGGCGAAACGCTGGGCGGAAAACGCGGCGGCGAGCCGTTTTGGTCCAGGACCTATTTCTGCCGCCGAACGAGGCGTTTCGCTGACCGGATGTGACGTTCTTGTGCGGCGCGACGCTGCCTACGTCACGAGTACACGTTCTGCCGGGAGCAGCAACGCCCGGGAGAGAGAGCCGAGGCGGGAACTCTCGCGCCTTCTCGTCATATTTGACGAGACGTTACGGGAACCGCCGCCGCAGCCGCCACTGCTCGAAGGAAATAGATGTAAACACAACCAGCTCGCCACCGCCGCCGCCGGGAGCGGATTCGCTCCCGCGGCAGCGGATTTTTTCTCAGGTGTAAACGCACCATTAGGCGGGCTTTTCCGGCTTGAGAGCCGTCGGCGTCAGCGTCGGCGTAACCGCAAGGTCACGGACTCGTCACGGAACCGGGCGGAGAAGATCGGAACCGTCAGGACGACGCGTCGCAAGCTTGGTCGGAAGCATGTGTCTCAGATAATCGTTTGAGGCGAGTCGCAGCAGCAATCGGACGTCGGATAGGACGTCGGATAGGACGGTTTCGTCTTACATATGTGTTTTGCGCTTAAAGGCCGGTTCATACATCAGGGAGCTTTCGTAAATCGCTTTCGCCGTCCCGCAAAGCTCTCCGCAACACGCTACGCCACCCCAAACTCTATGGTCAAGGCCATCGGCGCGCAGGCGCATTAGCGGCTTCTTCGTTGCGGAGGGCTGATCGGAGTGCGAAACGCGGTCTACGAAAACTCCCTAATGTTTTTGTAGATGGTTTCCGCTGTCCCGCATCGGTTCACCGCAAGCCACTACGAGATCCTGGACTCCGCAGGCAAGGCTAGCGCTACCCATGCACAGTAGTTGCGTCATCGTTGCGGAGGGCGTAGCGGAGGTGGGAAAACGGTCTACGAAAACTCTTTATTAGCGTTTTGACTCTGTTGCATTCGCCTGCGTCTTTTGTACAGATATTGCGATAATCCCCGTACGATGGTAGCTCACGCCGTCTCAAGCAGATGCAGTGGGGATTCGGGCAAGCAAACACAGCTGTCTGAAGCGCGCCTAAATCGCGATCCAAACCAACGCCTTTTTGTGCGCGCGAAAGTCGTCTGCTTCCCGGAAATTGCGTATTTCGTGACGTTTTTGCTGTTTCCGGCGCGCTTTCTGATGGCGAATTCCATGGGCGTTTTAGAGCGCGCCGGGATCACTTGACCAGATCCGGACTGGAGCACACGATCCGAACGAGATCGCGCCGCCTACGGACCCCCAGTTGAGCATGACCAATGCTTCGGGATCGGCGGATGCCTTCCCGTCATTCACCTGCCAGGGAATCCCCTTTCCGCGGCCGCCGCGGTCGTTTCGAAGACGTTTTCGCAATCGCGGCGCTAACACCTGTTCGACGCACGAGCGGCAGGAATGGCTCAAGTGCTTCTAGCAAAGATTGCCGGAATGCCCGTAGAGCGGCAAATACCTTCTTTCCTCCTTCCTGGAAAACGAACCGGCTGTCGAGCCAAGGCGCAAGCAAGCGGCCATTACGAATTCTTCTGATGTCGAGATAATCTGGGAGCCCAGCCCGCGTCGTGCTTTTTCTTCTGAGGCGAGATGGGCAAGATCAGGCGAGACGCCCCACGAGCAAGGAAGTCACGTCTGTGCGCCGAGGGCTGGCCCGGCTGGCTTCCGGTTGAATCCCCCGAAATCGTCGGAGCGGCTTTTCTCGGATCCAGATAGAGATCTGGAGCGGGAGCTAATCCAAAACGACCAGTGAAACACGTCGGTCTCGATCCCGATCGCTCAGTGAAATAGGCTCGCTCCAGAAAAGTAAATACAACGCGCTCCAAAGCGACCATGAAATTCGGCAGAAGTAACAAGCGTGCCCGTTTTTTGGTGGCCTTTGGGAAAGCGGAAAGCATCTGCGCCGGACGGCGAAGAAACGCGGAGCCGGAACTGGGGCCCTCACCCGATTGGCTGGGAGAGGAGCGAACTACTACGTCGCAACGCGTTTTTGTGCGCGTTCAGAAAAAAGTTGAAATCATTCAGCTTCTAATCCAGCTTTCTTATGCGCCCCGGAAGGCGCAAGGAACTAGCGCGACGTCACAAAATACGCAATTTCTGGGAAGCGCGCGGCCTACAGGAGCATAAAAACACGTTGGTTTGGACCGCGAGCTTTACGCTCACATGTTACTTTCGGCTGGGCTTTGTTTTTTTTGCAGGCGCTGTTTCCAACAAGCTGAAGAGAGGTCTCCCATATAAAACATTCTGTGTTACCGCTACCTTTGCGACGGTGGTGTGTGAAATAGCATAACTATAGGCAGTGCGACTCCGGCTTAAGGGCTCACCAATGTCACGTGCCGGGGAGAGTTGAAAGACGCATTTGCTGTTATTCAACTCACAAATTCGGGATGAGGTATAGACTTTACAAACTCATTACAAATATCCGCGCATACTCTTCCTGTCTGATTCCCCATGGAGCCCTGGCCCTTGCTGGCTGCTGTTTCAGCCGTGAACCCAATCTATTTTTTTTAAGACGCACAAATTGTGAAAGGGCGGTGTGTAGGTGGATGAAAATAAAAGTTTAAGACTGTTTCAATATGTCCATAAAACCTATTTTCACGTTCATCACCAGTATTATTCGCAGATATGAGTTTGACATCAACCATCAAAATTAATATTCACAAAGATTATAATGAACACTTTTACATATTTTTCAGATGTCCACAGCCAGAACACATGTGCACAGTCAGAAAAGTCTAATAACAGTCTGTTTGCTTTTGCCTCAAGTGGTCTTGTGGAATCAGGGATACAGAAAATTGCGTAATTTCACATGGAACACCTTTAGGATATAAAGGTTAAGTATCTACAGAAGAGTGTCAGATTTGTGATGTACGGAATAATCATAAACTCACTAAAACAGTATTAGACAAAATATAAAAGTGCTCTTCCAGACTAGCGTAATATATACAGTATAGTCAGCTACGCTATAGTGGCAACTGAACCTTCTCAGGCGAGTTTTCTGCCCTCCTAAACAAAATGCAACTTGCCAATAATGTCGTTAGGACTTAGTCCTCAGAGCGAATGCACGCGGCTTGTAGTGCGACGGACCAGATTGAAAAATCCAAAGAAAACAAATTAAGGTAAATATCAAAATGTTCTCCCGAAATATAATACAAGGCATACAGAGGTTCGTGATAGCAGAAAAATGAATCTTGTCAAACGATTTCTGTGGCTTCCTGAGCGAGGGGCAACTGTCCAAAAAACTCGTTCGCACTTATTCTACACAACAAAGAGAGCCGACGTCTCTTGCGAGAGACCAGATTGAAATATTTATAGAAAATAAATATAGCTAATATCAAAATGCTCTCCCGGATATAATAATAGGCATAGAGAGGTGCGTGACAGGAAAAAATGCATACGATTCGTGTGGTGTCCTGAGCGAGGGGCAACTGCCCAAAAAAAGGTACGGACTTAGTCTACACAGCGAAGAGAGCCGACCCATACGAAAATGTCAGATCGGAGCGGTTCCAGTTCGGATCCGCGCGGTTCTAAACTTGCGGACAGTTCCGACCCGCGCGATTCTGGGTGTAACTATAGTCGGATCCAGTGAGACGCAACGCACTGGAATCGCACGGTGATGGTTGGATCCGATCCGCTCCCCTTGTGCCAGTAGGGTCTGCTCCCAAGCCAGCGGGAGCGCACGTCCGTGACTGGAGAATGGGAGGGAGTGGCGGGTGGGGGTCGGCGGGAAACTTCCGCGATCTCTCCCGGGTCACGTGTTAGGGGGCACCATGACAGAACAGCACACGACATAACAGCACGCGACAAAACAGCACGGTCAAAACAGCACGCGTCAAAACAGCACAGCGTCAAAACAGCACGGCGACAAAACAGCACGCGTCAAAATAGCACGCGACAAAGCAGCACAGCGACAAAACGGCACAGCGACAGAAGAGCACGTGCCAAAACAGCACGGCGTCAAAACAGCACAGCGTCAGAACAGCCCAGCAACAAAACAGCACAGCGTCAAAAGCATGACATTGACAATATTCGGCGTTTTAGGTTTGTATTATTTGAAATTCCGCGCACTTTTTTTCGGTTTTTATTCCAAACAAATGTTTTCGGTTTATTTCGGTGCATATTTGTAGACTCATAAACTTCTCAGTTATATTATGTTTATTGACGAAAACCAGTAAACTAACGAAAGTGCAATAATTAAAAGCGTTTGTGTAAAATATATATTGAGTACCAGGTACTGGTCTTCTTATTTTTTGCCGTCTTTGGCAGCCGACGCGACCTGTTCTATAAAATGCACTGGGGCCTTGTCGTGTCTGACATCGCCGTGTGCTCGTATTTGTACACGGGACGAGCATGAGCTTCAGTACCACTTCAGTCGGAGAGGCAAATATCAAAATGGAGAAATTAGCAAGCATTGTACTCGGTGCGTTTTCCCCCATTTTCACGACTGCGAGAGGTGATAAATGCGCGCCGACGGCAAAAATGACAATAAAACACTCGTATTTATGCCCTCCTCCAGTGGACGGAAGCTAGGGGTGTTAAATAATGCCCGGCATTTACGAACGCTCTTCACTTTCATTGTTTTCATTTCACGAGAAAACTCTCTTCTTTTAACAAAAAATTCGGCACAAATCCCTATCAGGTGAAAAACCCAGATTTCGTCCTGAAGACCCCTGCACCCCCGGAGCTTTTGTTGAAAGTTGAATCTATCTCACAGACAAGCTGAAAACTGCGAAAGGAAGTGGTGATGTGGTCAGTAATGAGTAGGGTTCTGTGTTTTCGGAGTTTAGTTTTCGTCAAGTTCGGAGGGTGTTTTTCTGAGTTTATTTTTTGCCGAAAATTCGGAGTTTATCGGAGTTCGTTTTGGTTGATTCCGAATTTTTCGAAATTCGGAGCTCAATTTCGCAGTGTTTCTTATTAAAAATAAATAAATAATATTCACATGTAAACGCATGCTGGACAAAAAATAAAAAAAAAACGCGATTGTATCAATTAATACTTTCTTCAGTTGGATTTGGCGTTGGTGCCATTACTGCTGGCAATAATAATTTGTCCTAGAACAAACGTGGCACACAAGTGTTATTTCGATAAATGTCGATACCTTAAAATCAATCACCTCCTGGCGGTAGTCGCTGGGTAGCCTGTATTCATTCCATACTATTGCATCAACCTACCGCGCGGCCGCAAGAGGTAGAGTGGAAAATGATGAAATAGAGAAGTTTCAACTGTCCTCTTCCCCACTTTATGTAATATCTATGGTCCATAGCTTTCGCGGTTACAAAAACACAACCTCTCCTTCCTCTCAGGCACAAATAGTATGGCCGAAACCGGAAACATAAACAGTGACTTTTGCCTCGACCCGATAGTACAATGACCTGTTGTCTTGACCAAAATTCGACAGATATGTGTGGTGGCATTTTCCCGGGACATTTACTGTACGCGCTGATTAAATGATTAATTGTAAAATATATTTGTGTGTGTGTTTGTGGGCGGGGAGGGGGGGGGCGGAGATTGGCACATCGAAATTCAGAGTTTATCAGATAAATCGGAATAGACGAAACTTTTACGGGGGGGTGTTTTCCGAATTTATCCGAAAACTCGAAACCGTAGTTCCGAGTCACAACCCCCCCCCCCCCCCCCCCCGGCCACACACACACACCACTCCAAACGAACTTGAAAATACTGAACTTTTTCAGTAAAGACCGATTGTGGAAAAATGAATTCGGCGTACTTTTACCGGTTATATTCGGTTTAACCCGAAAACGCTGAACCCTAAATATAGCGTTCAAAAAAAAAAAAAAAAGCCGTAAAGGAATTGAGGTTCTAGGCCAATTTGTCGAAAGCCAACTCGTCGACGGCCAATTTTTCGAATCTGTTCTTCTGGAAGCAAGTTCGGAGTGGGGAGTATACTCGATGCGCGCATGACAATTCACTGGGAAGTACCGAAGCCCCCGCTGGTCCGTATTCTGGCTTTTTGTGGCGTGAGCTACACAGGCTGAGGTTGAGCAGTTGCGCGTGGTTCGCATAATGAGCCGTGCTGCGTGCTGCGCATGCGCGAGGAGCAGTGACGTCACACGGCGCACAGCTGGCGCGCCGGAGCCGCCGCCGCCGCGCCCTCTTCGTGGGTCTGCGCATTCCAGAGGAGTGACGTCATAGCCGCGGCAGACGCACTGGCGCCACCGCGTGCCCAGCTGTGCGTCTCCGTTGCGCAGTAGCCAAGTTTGACGCTGCACCGGAGCCGCTTGATAGCGCCTCTCATTTTGTACGCATAAGCTCACGCTACGTATATCCAGGCATAGCCGAGCTAAGCCACCGCAATTTTTTTGAGCAGTTTTGCTCATTTCGGCGCGCAAGTTTGCTGGTGATATTGTCTACAATAAATAATTCAATCGCACGGCAATGTCCTTTCGTTAGTTGTTAAAAAAAAAAAAGTGAAAACCGTTTACAACTCCCTGTAACACCGAATTAGAGCGCAGCTCTTGAGAAGGAGGAGGGAAGAGTACTGGGGGGGTGAAGTGACCTGGGGGGGGGTCACGTGACCTTGGAGGGTCACGTGACGATGCCGATGATGTCATCAGTGACGTCACTGATGACGTCATCAGTGACGATGACGATGTGGACTCCGATGACGTCATCAGCGATGATGATGATGACGATGCGGATGTCGGTGAGGTCATCAGTGACGTCACTGATGACGTCATCTGTGATGATGACGATGACGATGCGGATGCCCCCCGAAGTCACGTGACACCCCCAGGTCACGTGACGAACCCCAGGGTCACGTGACCCCCGCCGAGGTCACGTGACCTCCCCAATGACGTCATCGTCACTGATGACGTCACCGGCATCCGCATCGTCATCGTCCTCATCACTGATGAGGTCATCAGTGACGTCACTGATGACCTCACCAGCATCCGCATCGTCATCGTCATCATCACTGCTGACGTCACCAGTGACGTCACTGATGACGTCACTGGCATCTGCATCGTCATCGTCATCATCACTGATGACGTCATCAGTGACGTCACTGAGGACCTCACCGGCATCCGCATCGTCATCGTCATCATCACTGCTGACGTCACCAGTGACGTCACTGATGACGTCACCGGCATCCGTATTGTCATCGTCATCATCACTGATGACGTCATTAGTAACGTCACTGATGACCTCACCGCCATCCGCATCGTCATCGTCATCATCACTGATGACGATGACGATGCGGATGCCGGTGACGTCATCAGTGACGATGACGTCATCGGCGAGGTCACGTGACCTCGGCGGGGGTCACGTGACCCTGGGGGTGGTCACGTGACCTGGGGGTGTCACGTGACTTCGGGGGGGGGGGGGGGTCACGTGACCTCCCAGGGGTCACGTGACCTTGGGATGACCTTGGGATGACCTTGAAGGGGCCACGTGACCTTGGGATGACCTTGGTTACGCCGACGGCGACGGCGACGCCGACGCCGCTCAAGCCGGGAACGGGCCCCTAAGAGCTGCGCTCTAAAACTGAAGGCGTGTGCGGCAACGCTGCGTTCAGCCCATGCTGCAGTGTAAGGCCACAGCATTGAGGCTACGGCATGTTGCTGCTTCACCGGTTTCTACTCGATCAAGGCCTTCGTCGGCAATAATCTGTGAATTTAACCCAAAACGTACAACTTCTCGCCTGCAAGCCCTAGCCGCGTGTTTCCAGGAGATTTTATCCACGGCGAATGAACCCCGCAGAATCGGTGCCCATGGTGCACCTTGAATACGCTCCACATTAAAGTCACCTTGCCTTACCGGTTCTATCAATGCATCTGTAATCATCTGCATCTGTAAAAAAAAATGCGGCAGATGCGACATCTGCCGCTTTTTTTTTTGGGGGGGGTGGGGGGGGGGGGGGGAGGGGACTTTTTATGCTTAGGTGGTAATTACAAAACAACGAGTACTACGGAACCTCACCGGACCGCCACAAACCAGGCAGTTCATAACTTGAACTTATAGATATATTTTTCGGAATAACTTTTCCTCTCTCTTTGATACTTAGTAAGAGAACCAGACAACGCAGCCAACTCTACCTACCCAGTCTATGCAGAGTTTAGCGTAGTTAAGTAGTAGTAATTACTGCTACCTTTATTTGTTTTTAGCAATCACACAGCAGCAGCACTCGGGACACTGACTTGAGTGCGATCCTGTCGCCGCCAGCGTACATTTTTTTTTTATTGTTTCTCCACTAGCTGTTAAATAATGCCACGCAATGTCCAACCCGTTTTCTTTACGCTCCATTTTGTTTTCATAAAACGCTACCTATAACAGCCTTTTTACATGCGTGCTGTTTCGTCGTTGTGCTGTTTTGACGCCGTGCTGTTTTGGCACGTGCTCTTCTGTCGCTGTGCCGTTTTGACGCCGTGCTGTTTTGTCGCGTGCTATTTTGACGCGTGCTTTTTTGTCGCCGTGCTGTTTTGACGCTGTGCTGTTTTGACGCTTGCTGTTTTGACCGTGCTGTTTTGTCGCGTGCTGTTTTGTCGTGTGCTGTTCTGTCGCGTTCCCGTGTTAGGGACATGCACATACGCTACGCAGGCGCTGCGAGCGGGCGTTCTCCGCACGCGCGCCTGGCTTTTGTCTGTCCCAGTCGCCGGCAGCGCTCCGAGAGTTTAGTTCACACTGAAAGAATAAAAACACACAAAATATACACGAGGGACAGACACACACAGTTCTTTCAACGAGCAACTATATTTAAATGATGCCCATTACACTATGATGAACCACCTAGGATATGAAGAAAATTAAGAGAAGACGGTACTACAAAAAGATAAAGAAAAAAGTAAAGATGGCGGAAATTTAACTTCCTGAAAAGGAAGAAGAAAACAAACGGGAGATGTTTTCTATTGGCAAATTCCACTGGTCGTTTTGGAGCGCGCCGGGATCGACTTTTCTGGAGCGAGCCTATTTCGCTGGGCGATCGGGATTGAGACCGACATGTTCCACTGGTCGCTTTGGATTAGCTCCCGCTCCAGATCTTGATCTGGATCCGATGGCGAATTCCACTGGGCGTTTTGGAGCGCGCCGGGATCAGTTGACCAGATCCGGAATGGAGCTCACAATCCGAACGGGGTCGCGCCGGCGATGGATCCCTGTGCAACATGACCACTGCTCCGGGATCGGCATTTGCCTTCATGTCATTCGACTGCCGGGGAATCCCCTTTCCGCGGCCGCCGCGGTCGTTTCGAAGACGTTTTCGCAATCGCGGTGCTAACACGTGTTAGACGCACGAGCGGCAGGAATGGCTCAGGAGCTTCTAGCAAAGATTGCCGGAATGCCCGTAGGGCGGCCAAAACCTTCTCTTCTCCCTCCTGGAAAACGAACCGGCTGTCGAGCCAAGAGGTAAAGGCCCTGTCACACTGAGGGGACAGTTGGACAAATCTCTCCGGCAACACGGGGAAGTCGTGTTGCCGGCGACCCTGTCACATCGCGGCAACAACAACAGTCGGGCAACATGTTGCTGCCGCCCGGCAACAGTGTTGCCCGATTTGTTGTCCGACAACCCTGTCACACCGCGCTGACGGCAAGGACAACAAGGGGAACACTCCGCCATCTTGATTGTTTACCTTCGTTCGTGTGCGGCACGGGATCGCTGGAAATGTGACTCTACAAAGTGCGAGTGCGTTCGAAGGGCCGGGAATTACCACGGTACGACCTCAACCAGTTGCTGTAATTAAAAAACTTGACACGGAGAGTATTTTCCGCTCTTTATTTTATCGAGATGTTCTTCATTCGCTGACAAAGCAAATAGCCCTAACCGAGGAAAGTGACATCGCTGATATATATTCGGCATTTACGCCACCGTATGAAGTGTTTCTGTCCGGTTCTTTCATGCAATTCCCATTTCTACTGTGAAGTTGCGTTAGCACCGGCAGTACCCCAAACCGTCTTTTGTAACGTGGTGTTGAGCTGAAGTCACAGTGCTTCAAAACTGCGACACCGACACCATCGGCCTTCATAACAATCGGCTGAATAAATATTTTTCAACGCTGTCTACTTGTCTACCGCCTGGTATGTGATCGATTCATTCCCCCAAAACGTCCTGTGTATTTTTGAAACAAATCAGGTGTCTGGTAGCGGCTGGTTCCAAGTTCCAAGCATCAACGTTTTCGAGATCACGGCGCTAACACGTGTTCGACGCACGAGTGGCAGGAATGGCTGAGAAGCGTCTAGCAAAGATTGCCAGAATGCCCGTAGCGCGGCAAAACCTTCTCTTTTCTTCTCCTTCCTGGAAAACGGACCGGCTGTCGAGCCAAGGGGTAAGCAAGCGGCCATTACCATTTCTTTTGAGGCGAGATCAGGCGAGATGCCCGCGAGAAAGGAAGTCACGTGTGTGCGCCGAGGGCTGACCCGGCTGGCTTCCGGTTGAATCGGCCAAAATCGGGGGAGCGACTTTTCTCGGATCCAGATCGAGATGTGGAGCGGGAGCTAATCCAAAACGACCAGTGGAACAAGTTCGTCTCGATCCCGATCGCCCAGTGAAATAGGCTCGCTTCGAAAAAATCGATCCCGGCGCGCTCCAAAACGACCCGAGGAATTCGCCACGAGAAAAGTCGCTCCAACGATTTCGGAGCCCTCGGCGCACACGCGTGACTTCCTTTCTCGTGGGGCATCTCGCCTGATTTCGCCTACTGTGGCAATGTTCCAAATCTTACCCGAGTAACCTGCCTCCTACGTCGGGGGGTAATACCACGTGACATCGCGAATAAACGATCCGCGACTCGATTTTGGAACGGCCGGGATAATCACCTGGATACTACGCGGATTGGCTTCGGCTTGGGCTACGGCAAAAAGAAAACGCAGCAGCGATGGCAGAATATAGCAGACGATCCTTTTGATCATGGAGAAAGCTCTCGAAGAACGATAATATTAATGACGACGCAGTGTTTTTTTAGGTGGATCCACCAGCTCCTTTTACTCACCTTCCTTTTGAGCTGTATATTCAGATCAAAATTACTTACTCCTTACAGTTAGACATTAAAAAAAGTTTTTAATAATCAGCGCGATCACTGCAATTCTAGTCACGGTGCCCTAAACGCATATATTCCATGCATTGTAATTTTCACCGATTATGTTTTGCAGAAATTTCTTCCACACGGTGTAGAGGTACAACGCGACGGTGCTTTCTCCAGAATATGAAACACACGTTCGCTTTGACGCGAATGTGATTACAGTGAAATTTTCGAAGCCTTCACTGCTTTACAAGCGTTATCCTCTCATCACACACACTCTGGCGGAAACAAAAATACTACATTATCATATGCTGCGTTCAAACATTTTTGGCCTTGAACGTGAGAATACGGCACTCCCCCAACGCCGAGGACGAGGATACGGAGAAGCTCCTGTTTACGCTCGCACTCCGATAATAACAAGTATACCTTCGCCGGGAAGGTGGACGGTCTGGATGTAATGCAGTCAATATCCTTCGTTGAAAACAGCTAATCGCAATAACCACACATGCTGCATCTAATTCTTTGTTATTTCGAACGTCCGCCACCGAAACCAACGTAGCAAGTGAGGTTTGACGGATGTCGGCGCAGAAAGCAGACGACGAACAGATCACGTGACGTATTTACTCGATCTGATCCGACTTTACCCCCCGATCGAGGAGGGTAGCGTGAGTAATTACTCCGGAGTAAACAACCCGCTTCTGGAACGCGAGTTTTGACGTCATCGAGTAAGCTCAAGTAAGTTTTGGAACGCCACGGTACGAAACTTTTACTCGAGAGCCGGATCGAGTAAATTTTGGAACACAGCCTGTGATTTCGCCCAACTCGCCTCAGAAGAAGAAGAAGCACGTCGCGGGCTGGGCTCCTCGATTTTCTCGACATCAGAAGAATTCGTAATGGCCGCTTGCTTAATCATTAGCTCGACAGCCGGTTCGTTTTCCAGGAGGGAGAAGAGAAGGTATTTGCCGCGCTACGGGCATTCCGGCAATCGTTGCTAGAAGCGCCTGAGCCATTCCTGCCACTCGTGCGTCGAACACGTGTTAGCGCCGCGTAACGAAAACGTCTTCGAAACGACCGCGGCGGCCGCGAAAAGGGGATTCCCGGGCAGTTGAATGAGGGGAAGGCATCCGCCGATCCCGGAGCAGTGGTCATGTTCCACTGAGGATCCGTAGGCGGCGCGACCCCGCTCGGATCTGGTGCTCCAATCCGGATCTGGTCAACTGATCCCGGCGCGCTCCAAAACGCCCAGTTGAATTCGCCATATGTAAATTCCGGCGCTAGGAGATCCATCTCTGCTGTCGATAACGATAGTGAGGGCTCAAAAACATTGTCTGTGGCAGTTTTGATCTTAAAGGCTTCGATTATCTCTCACCCATACTTGTCGTTGTGTGAGATTAGTGTTTGCATAGCTAGGAGAGCAATCTTCGCAGGTGCGGGCGTGGACAACAATCGGATGGTAGGAGTCGGATGACGCCTTGTTGGTTTCAAGAAAGTGTTCTCTAAGGCGAACGTTCAGGCATCGTCCCGACTGGCCAATGTATTGACTGCCACAACTGAGCGGAATAGAATAAATTCGCTTCTCTCGGCATTTGGCGTATTTGTACGTGTTTGATGGTGCATTCTGGTGGACGACTTTCGTTATTTACCCTTTGGCACATTTGTTTTAGCTTCATTCGACATGTGAATACTACCTTCGCATCGAAGCGGGCAGCGAGACTCCTCAGGTGGTGGGAAGTATTATGCACATATGGAACACAGGCCGGGCGTGTGTGGCTGCGTCCATTGTTGTTAGATGATCGGCGGTTGCGCCCTGTAGTGAGACGCTGAAGGGTAGTACGGAGGAGGTCTGCTGGATACCCGGCTTACAGAAGGCGGTCATGCTGACGTTGGACGCTTGTTGATGAGAGATGGGGACAGGATTTTGAACGGGAAGAGGCAAACAGGGCTCGAATAATTCCAAGCTTTACCAATTTAGAGTGGTTGCTGCAGAAATGGAGGACCGGTTTTTTGGAACGTTGCTGGAAACTCCAGCATATGCCTTGGCGATGAAGATGAAGCCGTAAATCCAGATACTGGAGTCCCTCTTCTGTTGGTTCTTCACTCGTAAACCTAAGACCCGACGAGCAGGAATCGAATGCTTCACAAATGGCCCGTGAGGAGATTGAGGTCGGATGAATAACAAGATAGTGGTCTACGTATCGAAACACTCGGCATTCGGGGGCGAAAACATCCAGTCGGGACTTAATTGATCGGTCTACGTACATGAGAAACACTTCACTGAGTATTGGGGCTAGGCAGGAGCCTATACAAACACCCTTCTTTTGTCTTAATATGTTGCCGTTGTATTCAACGAGAGTTGACTGAAGGTATAAGGCAATGAGATCTGTGAAATCCTTAGCTGTGATCCCTGAGGTATTTTTAAACTTAGAGAGACCATGTTTATGGATCGCATCAGACACGGAATTCAAGAGAATCTGGGGGTCTAGGCTGTAGTAAAGCTCTTCTATGTCTAAAGAAAACATGGAGAGTGGCTGGGTGGTGGAGTGTAGGGAGGTAAGGTGCGAGATAAGATCTGTGGAGTTTGAAATCCTAAAGGGCTGGAGGAGCGTCACCGTGGAGAGATGTTTTTGTAGGAATAAGGCCAAGGGTTTTTGCCAGCAACCTCTTTCAGATACAATGCTTCCGAGCGGCACTCCTTCCTTATGTGTCTTGGCTGTGAAAAATACGGAAAAATACTGTTTTGCAGGTGAACTGAGCGTTTTCTTGAGTGCGGGCAGATTCATCAAAGTGCACAGTCTTTTTGCCTCTGCGCGCAGAGATCCTGATGGCCTCTTCTTTAGTTTGTGGGGATTGTGATCCCTCAACATTCTGTCGCGTCAGCGTTTTGGCGCGCCGTGGCGGCCGCGCTGGCGTAGCGAGAGGTGGCGCTACTTACCAAAGTGAGTGGCTTCCTCCTCTCCCCCTTGGGGCGATTTCCGTGACGAACCCCCGCACAAAGGAGATCGACGTGTCGCTCCTTGATTGGCCACTTCGCCCCCGCCGTTATCTTAAAACCAGCGGACAGCAGTCTCGCTGCTCTGGTCTTCCTGGGATTCGGCGGCGGCGACAACGGGGACCCTTCCGGCGCACCAGTGAGCGTTTACCCCGTCCTTTGTACATTTGTGAACGACCGTTCGGCCGTGGGCGATCTCCACACCGACGGCGTTCACCAGCTTATAGCCGCTGTGTTCTTGTTATTTGTTTCATTGTAAATAAACAGTTTATCACCGTTACCAACGTGACTGGTGTCTGTTTGCGCTCAACGAGCAGCATGCCACGCGAGTACGAACCCGCTTCGCGGTAGAGCGTCTCGCCGCGAACGTGGAACTCCCAAAGGCAGTGGCCCCAAGGAGAACCACAATTTGGCGCCCAACAAAAGGGCTGACGACCAGAACCCTGGTACGTCTGTGTGTGGCGACTGCTGCCGAGTGACGAGTCCTCGCGCAACCAGCGCTTACCGTGACGATGCAGACCGACTTCTCGGATTTGCTCACGCTGGCGACCGCGGCCGACGCATTCGCGCGGCCCCCACTTCAACGGAAAGCCGAAATGCCAACCCCCCAACGAGAAGCGTCCTACGGCGCACCCCTGGAGCCGAGCGTGGTTCCGACCAGTCTTGTACACGTTACTAAAAAAAAGTAATCGATTACAATTACTATTACTCTTGGCTAAAAAGTATTCGATTAGATTACTTGATTACTCGACGGCAAAAGTAATTGGACATTACTTAAAGAAGTAATCGTTACTTTTCCGATTACTTTATTGTGTGAAGATACATCTTTAGCTCTCATAACAATGAACTACTTCCAACCTATATTTCACATTTGCACAAGTATTGAAGAAGAAAAACTGACTCCCTCTTCCTGGTCGTTGCACCTTCACAATGCGGACAGAAGCATAGAATCCGTTTGAGGACGTTGAATGATTTGGGCGTTCGCCAGTGTGTGTGTGTGGGTAAGGGGGGGGGGGGGGGGGGAGGGGGGAGCGGAGGGGGTTCTAGATCTTGTTAAGCTTGAGCAAGGATTGTCGCTCAAAGTTTGCGTCGCTCATTTTGTTATCCACATGTGGATGAGCTCGCATGTTATACAAAAGAGCAGCAGCTCCAGGATTTGGAACGGATCATGTGTAGTATCCATTAGCGCAAGAGATCGCCCCGACCACTTCTCAACTAGAAACATTGCTTGTCACAAAAACCACGTAGGGGAAATATTTCAACTGCCTTTGTTATATTTTGCATCCGCTTTAGGCATTCTTCGGTTCTGGTTCTCCTACGGGCTGCGAGTAGCCTGGAGGAGAATCCTAAGCAGGATTTTTTATTTTTTTATTTCTCTGTGTGTGTGCGTGAGGGGGCTAGTTTGAACGAAAGACTCACAAAGCTACATCCTGCTTCCTTAAACTTCGCCCTGAATGGCCTTTGTCACGCACTGTGGCTTCCCTGTGGCTTCCCACTCCCAGTCCCAGCTCGAAAAAAAAAACAAAAAAAAACATTCCACAGAAACTGTACATAGAAAGAGATTGACCTCGTTTCCTTCAGCTCCGCAAAATCGTACTGTTTTCCGTTCGAAAAAAAAAAATTTTTTTGTCATTTCATAAAAAAAGGCGTGTGCCCGGGGGGGGGGGGGGGGGGGGGACGGTCCTGTGGACAAATTGTAACGGTTACAAGTAATTTGATTACTTCAAAAAGTAATCAGATTACTCTTCCGATTACTGCCTAATAAAAGTAATCAACTGACTACAAAATTACTTTAAAAAGTAATCGATTACAAGTAATTTGATTACTTGTAATGCGTACGGTACAAGTCTGGTTCCGACGCCATTGCGGACGGGCACCATCGCTCCCGGATCTTCCCTGAACGCACGTACTCCGCCGCCGGCACAAAGCGAAGCCTACCGGTCTCCCCACGGAGAAACCGCTGCGGCGCCTCATCACACCTTGCTCGAAAACGCGGCACGTGTGATTGAGAGTCTGACAGGTGCGTTGCGAATGACAACACTCGCACCACAGGCGCAACAACCTCCGGTCCGAATTCCCGTCCCGACTTATCGGGGTTACGCAGACAAAGCGAGCGCTACGGACTTCCTTGACGATTTACGGAAGTACCAACGCGCGATGGGAATGTCCGATCGTGAAATACTTGAGCGCATTCTGCCAATCGCGCTCGTCGACGAAGCCGCTCGCTGGTTCCGACTTGTCGGTGACCAACCCGGAACGCTCGATCAGTTCCGAGAAGCGTTCCGCCGCGAATTCCTTCCCGCCGACTACGAGAGAAGGATGCGGCGGGAGCTCGAACAGCGAACCCAGCATCCGGACGAGTCCCTGCTTGAGTTTGTGCGAGCCATGCAAGAGCTCTTCGAGCTCGCGGAACCCTCAGCTCCCCATGCAGAGCGAGTGGAACGCGTCATACGCCAAAGCCACCCGACTTTCGCTGCGTATCTTCGAGGCAGCCGTTTCCGCGACCTGAACGAGCTCGCCTCCGAGGCCCGGCGCCTTCAGGGAGATATTCTCGCTGCCCGTGCGTACCGGCCTCCGCCTCCAGCGTCAGCGGCCCTCGAACCGCGCTGCGCGTGGAGCGGGGACACGCCATCTCGAACACCGAGGTGCTACGATTCCGCAAGCTATGCGGAAGATCGGGGCCGAGATACGTACGCAATCTCAGATCGTGCGCTCGACCCGTACTCCTACGGTAGACGAACAAGCCGGCCGACGCCGCAGTTCAAAACCACCGACTCGCGCCCCAACGAGGCAGCGAGGCAGGAGGTAACGAGGATCCCTCAATCTCAGCGAGCCAATGCACGCCACGACAGAGCCGGCGAAAAACAAAACGCACGGCGGAACCCCCAGCGAGGCGACGACAGAAGATGTTTTCGGTGCAATCGCCCCGGTCATCTCGCTCGCCAGTGCCCGGAGCGGCCGAACACGGAATCGCACCGTGCGGGAAACGAGCAAAGCCACCGGTAAACGGCCCTTGGACGGACGGACCGGTGGCTAACAAAGAATCGGAGGGTCCCATGGCCACTCTTTTGCCGACCGCCTGCAGAATAGGCTTCCCGACCGGCACGCCGGCACCGTTCATTTCTGTAACGATCGCCGGCAAGCCATTCAAGGCACTCCTCGACACCGGAGCAAGCGCTTCGATGTTCGGCGACGAAGTGTTGACTCACCTCCGACAGAATTCTGTCCGACTCCGAGAATGCAACACTGCCTTTCGCCTAGCCTGCGGAACCGCCCTTTCGGCTGGTACCGCGCGGCTGGTCGCGAGATGGGAGAATCGAGTAAGACGACAACGCTTCGTTCATCTCCCTGGCCTATCGGTGCCCATTATTTTGGGCAGAGACTTCCTTGCCAAAACAGGCATTGTAATCGACGTCAGCAGCGCAGGCTATCGGGAGGGCACGTTTGCACCCCTGAAACCCTTTTGCGAACCCCCGGCCGTACCGCCAACGCCACCATTGGCGCACGCGACGAGCCGTCGAGAGGAAGCGAGGGACTCCCTAAACCGGGTCATTGACCCCAAAACACCGAGTCCAGCGCCGATGGCAGCAAGCGCCGCCCCCATCGGGGAAATGACGCACCCACTGCTCACGCAATCATGCAGCGTGTCAGGGCGAGAAAAAGCCCGACTGTCGTCGTTGTTGCGCCGCTATGACGCAATGTTCACGGACCGACCGGGCTGCACAAACGAAGTGCGACATCGCATTGACACGGGCGACGAACTGCCAAGAAGGCAGAACGCGCGACCCGTAAGCTTGGCTAAACGAAAAGCCATCGACCGTGCCCTGGACGAAATGATCGACACCGGAGTTGTCCGGCGATCTAACAGCCCCTGGGCATTCCCCGTGGTGTTGGTCCCGAAGAAAGACGGCAGCTCACGTCTTTGCGTGGACTACCGCCGTCTGAACGACGTCACACGAAAGGACGCCTACCCGCTACCGAGCATCGACTCGATTCTGTCCAACTTGGGCAGTGCGCGGTACTTCACCACCCTGGACGCTAGCCGAGGCTACCTCCAGGTTCGGATGGAGCCGGGTGACGAGGCAAAAACAGCCTTCTGTTGTCACCGCGGGCTTTTCGAATTCACACGAATGCCCTTCGGTCTGTGCGGAGCGCCTATGACGTTCCAGCGATTGATCGACCGAGTACTGGGAGAAGCCAAATGGAAACACGCGATGGCCTATCTCGACGACATTGTCGTCTACTCCAACACCTTCGACGATCACCTACGTCATCTCGAGGAGGTACTCGACCGGCTAAAAGCCGCGGGAAAGACCCTGAACCCCGAAAAGGCTCAAATAGCCGAAACCCGCATCGCCTTGCTCGGGTTCGAACTGGATCGCGGGCGCCTTGCGCCACATCCCGACAAACTACAGGCAATCGTGGAGTTTCCTGCGCCAACCGACGTGAGCTTCCTCCGTCGCTACTTGGAAATGCTGAACTTCTATCGCCAATTCATCCCCAACTGCGCGACGCTTCAAGCACCACTGACACGCCTATTGCGAAAGTCCGTGAGTTGGAGCTGGGGTCCCGAGCAGGAAGCGGCCTTTCGCCGCACCTCCCGAGCGCTCGCGGACACAGCTGAACTCAAGCTACCCGACTTGAACAAGCCCTTTCTGATCCAAACAGATGCCAGCAATCTTGGCTTATGCGCGGTCCTGCTCCAACAGCACGAAGGTGTACTCCGACCGGTGGCCTTCGCCAGCCGCTCGTTGACGCCAGCTGAAAGGAACTACAGCACATGCGAACAAGAGTGCTTGGCCATCGTCTTCGCACTCCGGCGTTTCGACATTTATGTCGACGGGACCACTTTCGTGATCGAAACAGATCACCAAAGCCTAATATGGCTCTCCCGACTTCGCGAACCCGCTGGTCGCTTGGCAAGATGGGCTTTGATGCTGCAAAAATACGACTACGTCGTGCGGTACCGGAAAGGCAGCACAAACGTGGTGGCGGACGCATTGTCACGAGCCCCCGTAGACTGCACACAAATTTCCGCAAAGACCCAGGCCGAGCCAACGACATCCTCATTGTCAGGCGAAGCCGTGACTCAGTCCCAAAGGGAGGCAGCAGATCTGACCACCCCGGACGAGACGATCAACCACCTAGACGCAGTGAGCGCAGTGGGAATCGTGTTCAGCAAAGAAGAGCTTCTGAAAGCTCAGCAGAATGATCCGTTTTGTCGAAAGGTGATCGACGGACTCGCGGAAGAGTCGGACGCCGTGGAGGCGGGCGGTGCGACCGCCGGGCGCAACACTACTGGTATTGTAGTAGGCGCCGAGTGCCGGGACGTATCTGGTATTGGTGCGGGCACGGAGGATTCATATCTGCTGAGCAATGACGGGCTCTTGCTGAGGTACATACCCTCCGAGAACGACTCCGACGAGGCGTTCAAGGTAGTGGTACCCCGCAGTCTGAGAAACGCAGTTTTGCGCTACTATCACGACTCGCACTTGGCCGGACACGCGAGCGGCTCCAAGACTTACACAAAGTTATGTCGCATCGCCACCTGGCCGGGCATGAAACGGGACGTTTTCCGTTATGCCCGCACCTGCCACTCTTGCCAAAGCTTCAAACCAGGAGGCGGCAAACCCCCGGGCCTAATGCAACCGATTCCGAGCCAGCAATCATGGTCTCTGGCAGCCTGCGACGTGGTCGGCCCCCTACCGAGGAGCCCTAAAGGACACCAGTATCTACTGGTTGTAACTGACCACTTCAGCAAATGGACGGAACTTTTTCCACTCCGTAAGCTGACAGCCCGAGCGATCACGGACAAGCTCATGGAGGTTTTCACCCGTTTTGGGTTCCCCGAAGCTCTTTTGACTGATCGAGCGAGCTACTTCGTCGGGAAGGTATTCGTGGACGCGTGCAAGGCCCTTGGTATAAAGCACAAAACAACCACGCCCTACCACCCGCAGTCGAACATCACGGAGCGATGTAACAGAAACATCAAACCAGTGCTGGCCGCCTTCGCGTAAAGGCACCGTGACTGGGACGCATATATCCCCGAGATCGGGTTCGCACTTCGGACCACTCTCAACCGTTCGACGGGCTTCACCCCCGCTTTCCTCACATTCGGGAGAGAGCTTCCGAACCCCATGGACCGTGTCCTAGGGGCGAGCGCCGGGGTGGACAACGCGCAGCCGACGCAAACGGACCACGCGCGGCAGCTACAAACTCGGATGACGGAAGCCTTCTCGGAGGCGCGTCGCAATCTCGGGGTAGCGCGAGCGAAACAAAAAGCTCAGTACGACCGCTCGCATCGAGATCTCCGCTACAAAGTGGGCGATCTCGTCCTCAGACGCAACCATGTTCTGAGTGATGCCAGCAAAGGCTTCTCGGCCGCTTTGGCTCCGAAGTGGTGTGGCCCGTACCGAGTGCAGGAACTTCTCTCCCCACTCGTGTACAAGCTGACAAACTTGCAATCAAGAAAAGTCGGTGGGCCGGTACATGTGTGCGATCTGAAACCCTACCATGAGAGGGAAAACGGGGCCAACGAGCAAACTCAGCCCCCGCAGAAACATGCACCCGCAGCGCGAGATAACGCCGACGATGAACCACAAGCGTCTCGCTACAATCTGCGTAGACGGAGGAACTATTATCCGAAGTTTTCGTAGAGGCAGCCAGTAGCGAAATGTCACATTAAGGGAAGTGCAAAGCACAATGCACCTGCTGCCTTCGTGAACGCGCCAGACACCATTGTTTACTGGCAAGCAGCCGCAGCGTTCGCACCCGGACCAACCCGTAGGGGAATCCCCCAAACACGGCTTCCGAGAGAAAAGGTACGCGTAACTGCCATTGGTCAGTTATTGCCACCTACGCTCACGTGTGCCACATGTCAACACAAGAGCGCGGTGCGAGCGTCGTCACAAGCGGTAGGAGACTAAGTGGTCATTCTACCGCAGTACGTTCCGCACCTACGAAGAGGATCTCCAGCCTTTGCTTCGCGTCGTTCGAAAGCTGCTGTCTCCTGGCTACGGCAGTTCAGCGGCGTCCAGGAACCAGAGCCGCGCGTGACTCGTCAGGTGGCCCCTCTACCCCAGCCGGCCGCGGACCAAACCAGTAACCCGTCGCTTTCGTGGGCCGTCGGGATCTTCATCCGGTCAGGGACTGCCGGCCCATCATCTTCGGGACCCGTGCCGCGGTCGGAAAGCTCGCCGACCAGGGACCAGCTGTTCCCGTTCGTCCCGTGACAAGTCCAAGGGCCCCAGGGACCTGGCACAGTTCGCCCAGCAGGGCTCGTAGGGCACGCACTACATCGGCAGCTGAGGGATAATCCACCGGGACCTGGCCGTCCGGAACGTGCTCGTCAACGAACACGGCTGCTACAAGGTCGCCGACTTCGTACTCTCCGGAGTGCTTGCAACTCCTGGTTTCCCCTTCAAGTCCGACGTCTGGGCGTTCGGCGGACTACTGCTGTGGGACATCGTCACTTTAGGCTCGACGCCCTACCCTGGCCTGGGCGCTCAGGAGGTGACCCACTACGTGCGCGACCGTCACGGGATGACGCAGCGGACCGACTGCCGCTGAGAGCTGTACCGCTGGTGAGGGACCGTTGGACGAACTTTTGGAACCATGAACGTATGAGCCGGGCTGTTGTTTCCCGTGTAATTGCAGCCGCTGGCGGCCTTTTTCTTTTTTTTATTATTTTAGTTGCTGTGTGTTTTTGTTGGTCCACCCGTTTGCGGGTGACTATTGGCTAAGGAGGGGGGAGTGTGGGGATTGTGATCCCTCAACATTCTGTCGCGTCAGCGTTTTGGCGCGCCGTGGCGGCCGCGCTGGCGTAGCGAGAGGTGGCGCTACTTACCAAAGTGAGTGGCTTCCTCCTCTCCCCCTTGGGGCGATTTCCGTGACGAACCCCCGCACAAAGGAGATCGACGTGTCGCTCCTTGATTGGCCACTTCGCCCCCGCCGTTATCTTAAAACCAGCGGACAGCAGTCTCGCTGCTCTGGTCTTCCTGGAATTCGGCGGCGGCGACAACGGGGACCCTTCCGGCGCACCGGTGAGCGTTTACCCCGTCCTTTGTTCATTTGTGAACGACCGTTCGGCCGTGGGCGATCTCCACACCGACGGCGTTCACCAGCTTATAGCCGCTGTGTTCTTGTTATTTGTTTCATTGTAAATAAACAGTTTATCACCGTTACCAACGTGACTGGTGTCTGTTTGCGCTCAACGAGCAGCATGCCACGCGAGTACGAACCCGCTCCGCGGTAGAGCGTCTCGCCGCGAAAGTGGAACTCCCAAAGGCAGTGGCCCCAAGGAGAACCACAAGTTTATCAAAGTTCTTTTCCAGTGCATTCGTGACCTTCTCTCCATAGGTTCCTTGATTCATGACCACGAAAACACCGGTCTTGTCTGATTCGAGCAATTTGAGTTTCCCCTGTCGCAGCTCTTCAAGTGCTTTCCGAATCGGGAACTTGCCTGCTTTCGGAGGGGGGTGGTAGCGGATAGGGCGAACTGCCGCGTTCAGAAACTCTGACCTCCCCTGTTCTGGAAGCCATTGTTGTTCTGGAACAACAATGGACGTAGCCACACACGCCCGGCCTGTGTTCCATATGTGCATAATACTTCCCCCCGCCTGAGGAGTCTCGCTGCCCGCTTCGATACGAAGGTAGTATTCACATGTCGGATGAAGCTAAAACAAATGTGCCAAAGGGTAAATAACAAAAGTCGTCCACCAGAATGCACCATCAAACACGTCAACAAATACGTCAAATGCCGAGAGAAGCCAATTTATTCTATTCCGCTCAGTTGTGGCAGTCAATACATTGGCCAGACGGGACGATGCCTGAACGTTCGCCTTAGAGAACACTTTCTTGAAACCAACAAGGCGTCATCCGACTCCTATCATCCGATTGTTGTCCACGCCCGCACCTGCGAAGATTGCTCTCCTCGCTATGCAAACACTAATGTGCTAGGCTCACACAACGACAAGTATGGGCGAGAGATCATCGAAGTCTTTAAGATCAAAACTGCCACAGACAATGTTTCTGAGCCCTCTGTCACAGGAAGGCGGTAGGCCTCCCGAGTGACGGTGTGAAAGAAGGGGACCGCTGACCGAGCGATAGGGCCACGCTCTGGTGGAGATTCTTACCAATGAAGAGAGACGGAGGCGTGTGTGGGATATATAAATGAAGTTTAATTTGTCTGGGGTTTAGTAGATAATTAGGCGCTATATAGTATGCAAAAATCACGTAGACATCAAACGGCAGATAGCACAGGTACACACCGTATAACGGTTACAATTTCATGCTCGGGGCTGCCTAGACAGTACTAGAAAAATACTAAGTTTAAGAGAGTCCAAATGGTAAACTAAAATAGGGGGATAAGTGAGTGCAAAGAAAAAGTCTCATCTGGCGTAGAGGTGCTGGCGTCTCCCTGCGCGGTCCGTCCGAGGTGGAGAAATTCCGGCGGGTGGCTTGGCACACCGTGGGCGCGGCTCACTGGCCCCGCACGCCCACTTTTTGCGGTTGCACACTCACTGGAAGCTTCGTCCGGTGCCTGGCGTGGGGCCGTCGACAGGGTCTCGCCGCATCCCTCGACGTCGCGATGCGACCGTCCGCCTTAGAGTTCTCTCTCGCACTGCCAGTCCCGGCGACCCCGCGGCTCCCGCACTCTCCCCGCCGCCGCGGCAGGTTGTTGCCCCCTCGGTCTGACCCCTGACCCTAAAGCAGGGTTCTTCTAAACACTAAGACCCGCCAGGCAATGCGAGCGCTGACAAAAAAAAAACACATTCAAACAGCGAGCCGCCAGCTCGCCTCGTAAATCTGGGGCTGAAGAGACCTGTGTACCCCCCAATACCACTCTAGATTGTGTATACCAAGAAACACCGAACATGCGGTCGCTTCAACGAAGCACTTCCTGCGTAACCTGACACGCGCCTAGCCGCGAGCTCATCCGCCGAAGGCGGTCGTCTACTTCCTTGGCCATTATTCTTCCGCAGGCGTCAGCACGACCCCCGTCGGTTTCTAGGACAGCCGGTTTCTGTGACACAAACCCCACTTAAAAATATTCACTCGTGAATATAGGAAACAGCACAAGAAAGCGGCCCACACCACACATGCTACGGAACTAGTAGCTCTACTAAATGAAACGGCATATCTGCACTCTACCGTAAAAGAAACACTTGCAGCCAAGAGTAACACAGCATTCTGCGAGGCTCTCCCCCCCCCCCCCCCCCCCAAAAAAAAAAAAAAAAAATCGTGGCACATATTTTGTAGCACAAAGTTTGCCGGTGATAAATACTATGCACACAGAACTAATACTTGTTTAACACACACGAAAAAAAAAAAAATATTGCGAAACGGGACAAAACGTTGTAATACCTATACTCGATCGTTTGGCAGGCTTCTTCTCGAGGTGCATATCAGCCTGGGCGCCTAAAGCCGACTCAGGTAATCTGCTCCCACATTTTCGCTGCCTTTAATGTGTTGCAGGCGAAAGTCGTACTCTTGCAGCTGGAGGCTCCAGCGCATAACGCGAGCGTTGGCATGACGTGTACGATTAATATACAGAAGGGGTTGATGATCCGTCTGAAGCACGAACGATCTGCCATATAGGTAGGTGTGGAATTTCTGTATGGCCCATACCAACGCCAGTCCCTCACGTTCAACTGTCGCGTAGGCAGTCTCTCTCGGCAGTAGCTTTCTGCCTGCGTATGCTACTGGGTGTAACACCCCACCGTCCTCCTGAAGCAAGACCGCTCCAATGCTGTGATCAGAGGCGTCCGTCCTCAAGATGAATGGTTTTTCGAGGTCGGGTAACTTGAGAATAGGGGCACGCGCTAGCATCTGTTTCAGCTTGTTGAACGCCCTCTCGTGCTTATCCTCCCAGTCCACCCGATTGCTGCCGCCCTTCCGAGTTAGGTCTGTCAGGGGGGCGGAAACCTCGGCGTAACCGGGAACAAATTCCCGGTAGTAGCCGGCCAGTCCCAGGAACGAACGAACTTGCCGCTTGTTCTCGGGCCTTTTTGCAGTTAGGATCTTGTCGACAAGTCCCTCCAGTGGAGCCATTTGGCCTTTGCCCACCTGGTGTCCCAGAAAGGCCACCTCCTCCTGCCCCACCTCGCATTTGGTCGGCCTCACCGTCAGTCCGGCGTCCCTGATTCTCCCCAACACCCGCCGGAGCGCAGACAGGTGTTCCTCCCACGTCTCGGTGGCAATCAAAACATCGTCGTAGTAGTACCTCACTTCTGGCACTTCGTCTAACAGTCTTCGCATGAGTTTCGTGAAAACCGCAGGGGCAGTCTTGATGCCGAAGGGCATAAAGCGGAACTGGTACAACCCGGTTTCAGTGGAAAAAGCGGTTTTGTCTTTCGACTCCTCGGTCAGAGGGATCTGCCAGCATCCTTTCCACAAATCCAGTTTGGTGAAATATCTTTTCGACCCCACATCAGCGAAGAGTGTGTCGACCCGGGGGATCGGCTCGGCGTCGGAGACCAGCACGTTGTTTACTCCTCGAAAGTCGACACACAGCCGGTGCGTGCCGTCCGACTTCTTCACGACGAGTACGGGGGAGTTGTAAGCCGAGCTAGATCTCTCAATGATGCCCATTTCAGTCATCCTTTCCACTTCTTTCTTGATCGTCTGACGCACGGCAAAAGGCAGCGGGTATTGCCTGACGTTGATGGGCGCGGTTGTTTTCAGCTCCAACCTGCATTCGGCCAAATCTGTGCGTCCAGGCAGGTCCGAAAACAAAGTTTCGAATTCAGCAATTAGCCGTTTGGCTTGTCTTTTCTGCACCGCTGTCAGTCCGTCAGAAATCACCACGTCGAGGCTGTCTTCTTTCTTTTGGAGGTTCAGTAGTGGCATACCGCATTCCTCTTCCCTGTCAATGGTGACCACCGCACACTGGCTTACCTCCGGTTGTTTGGTGTGGATTTCCCGTTCTTCATATTTCTTTAGCATGTTCAAGTGAAACAGCTTTGTAGCGTGTCCCAAGTTCAAGGCATAATCCATGTCCCCCTTCCTTGCAACAACATGGTAAGGTCCTTTCCACTACATCAGCAGTTTGTTGTGATCCGTTGGTAACAGGATGAGGACCTTATCCCCCACCTGCAGTGTGCGGTTGCGAGCTTTCTTGTTGTAGTGTTGCTTGTAGCGGGCACTCGACCTTTCCAGCTCCTCGTGGGCC
Source organism: Ixodes scapularis (assembly GCF_016920785.2). Lineage (NCBI taxonomy): Eukaryota > Metazoa > Arthropoda > Arachnida > Ixodida > Ixodidae > Ixodes > Ixodes scapularis. Next base: position 360,298 of record NW_024609898.1, read on the forward strand.
ACTCGGCAAGTATTCTCAAGACGGTTTCGAAGCTCGAAGACGTACTGGTACGTTGTCCGGAGCTCAGGTTCTAGGGAGTCGTTGGTCCACAATTCTCTCAGAACAGAAAGGGAACCCCGCACCTGTCGTCCGTAGAGCAACTCGAACGGAGAAAAGCCAAGGCTGGCCTGGGGCACCTCCCGGTAAGCGAAGAGAAGGGGACCGAGGTACCTATCCCAATCCTTTGGTTTCTCCTGGCTCATCCGCTTGAGCATCATCTTCAACGTTCCATTGAATTTTTCCACCAGCCCGTTAGCCATCGGATGGTACGGCGTCGTGTGCAGCTGGCGCATCGACAGCAGTCGACTCTCTTCGCGCATGAGATCGGAACAACAATTCGCACCGCGGTCGCTGAGAATTTCTCTCGGGACCCCGGTCCGAGCAAACACCTCTTCCAAGGCCTCCGCCACCCGTTCGGTGGTTATGTCGGGAAGCGCCACGGCGTCCGGGTAGCGGGTTGCATAGTCCACCATTGTCAGAATGTATCTGTTTCCCTTCGTCGTTGCCGGTGCGAGGGGTCCCACGATATCGACAGCCACCCGCTGGAAGGGGGTGTCGATAGTCGCCATCGTTCCGAGTGGCGCTCTCGACACCTTGCCCTTAGGAGTTGTCCTTTGACATTGGTCGCACGAGTTGACGAACCGCTTCACATCGCCTTGAACTCCCGGCCAGTAGAACTCCCCAAGGATGCGGTGGCTTGTTTTCTCCACGTCCTGATGTCCCGCCAGTATTCCGTCGTGAGCCATGCTCAGGACAGTGTCCCGGAGGCCCCGGGGAACGACCAACAGCCCAGACAGCACACGACGTCGGGCCAACATGGGCATTTAAATGACAAACATTGGTCCAGTGTTGGGCCAATGTGGCCATAGTACAACCAATATTGGTGGTACGCTGGAATATACTGGCCAACGTTGGCCTGACTTGACCAACGGCTCACCAACGTTGGTAATCGATTGGCTTAGGCTGGCCAACATTGGCCTATCTCAGACAATGGCTTGCCAACGTTGGCAATCGATTGGTTTAGACTGACCAACATTGGCCAACCTCAGCCAACGGCTTAGCAACGTTGGCAATGGGTTGGCTTAGGTTGGCCAACATTGGCCTGTCTTAAGCCAATTGGTTACGAACATTGGTAATCAATTGGCTTAGGCTGGCCAATATTGGTCTATATTAGCCAATGAGTTGCCATCATTGGTAATCGATTGGCTAAAACAGGCCAATGGTGGCCAGCTTAAGCCAATCATTTACCGACATTGGTAATCGATTGACTTAGGCTGGGCAACATTGGCCTGTCTTAGCCAGTGGCTTACCAATGTTATATATAAGTGGCTTAGTTCTTTTAATGTGCTGATCGCGCACGCTGAGAACAATCTCTAGCTATGCCTCCGGGGGGAACGATTCTTCTGTTTTCACACGCAGAGCAAGTTAGCAACTGAATTAAAACGCTGTATGCATTGCGAGCTGTAGCAAGTTTGAGCGTCCACGCAGAAAAAAAAAACCGTGTTCGGTGACAGGTTAAAAATAAACGCTGGGGAGGAGGTCGACACCTCCTGATCTTTCGATCTACAAATATGGAAAGAGATGGGAGGAGCTTCTACCACCTGTCACCGACTATAACTAACACGCGTCTTCAAAAAACTGATCGTTATGCTCAGTAAATTCCACACGAAATACAAAATGCACGCTTCCTTCGATTTGTGTATATGTTTATACGGCAAAAAGCATAGTGCCTCTTCTCTTATGCCCATTTAGCGACGCAGCCGGGAAACCTTTCCAAAGGAGGGGGGGGGGGGGGGGGGGGGCAGGGTTCAACCCCGAAATTTCCACCCGCCTCCCCAACCTAGGACACGGGTGTATTGTCAGCCGTATGTGATCTTGAAAATCTCAAGGCAACCCGCTTTGCTGAGCCGCAAAACGCGGCCTATAATTCAGACTGAACCGGACAAAATTTAAAAAAAAAAAATAAACAGCACTAATAATTTTAGCAAAAAAATAAAACCTTAAACAAATATCCAGCGACTGGTACATGTCTTCACGAATAAAAAATTGCGTTGAATTAACATCTCGAACACCCTATGTTTGAGGTAGGAGGTGACATAAAGCTGATGCGCATTTCAATCTGCAAAGAAAGGTTATCACGCAACATATAACAGCTGTTATATGTTGCGTGATATGTTGCGTGAGCATTATGCCCGCTTGCCCAAAAATGACTTCAAAGTGCGTACAAAATACGGCAACTGCAGTACTGACTACGGTAGTGACAACGCCCTCAGAAATATAAGCTGTAATAGAGCCAACGGGTCACCAAAGTTGGCAATCAATTGGTTTAAGCTGGCCACCAATTGCCTGTCTTAGCCAGTGGCCTACCAACGTTGGTAATTTATTGGCTTAGTCTGGTTAGGGAGCCTTCATGTGCGCTTTGCTTAGGGTGGAGACATCTCGCCATTTTGACCCACACTTTTATTTTTATTTTTTGTTCTGAAGCGCGTGAAAGAGCATGTCCCGGCACGCGTTTGCGGCGCTGACTGTGCTATGGCGACATTTTGTTTTCATCGATTTATTTGTATTTTACCCGTGAGCGCGTGCTGTCGGCATCGGGTACTACAAAGGGTGGCATCACCCTAAGCAGGACTATGAGGCACCCTAAGTCTGGTGTGATGAGCGATCCCGCGACCAGCCGAAGAGGACGAGAAAGAAGAAGACGAGGTGGGGGCATGCGAGGAGCGCGAGAGGGGATTCGGGCGGTTGACAAAGGACGGTACAGACGCGACCAGGCCGGACCTCCGTCGGCGTGACCAGACGTCAAGAGGCCCGACCCACAACCCACTTCTCACGCAGTCCGGGCGCCAACCTTCCGGAGGTAGACAAGACTGCATGCGTGGCGCAGTTGAACACCCGCTGCCACTCCGTGCCACAGACGTTCTGGGCCTGACTCAAGCCTTCGGCCAACGCCCAACTGCCTCGTCGCTACGTCCTTCGCCCCAGACCTTGGCGGACACCTGGTCATAGGCTGCCACCGTCGTACCGGGCCTGATTCAAGCCTTCGGCCATCGGTCAACTGCCTCGTCACTACGTCCGGACCTCGGCCCTGACGTCGTAGGCCCCTGATCATCGGCTACCACGGGTGCTACGCCGCAAGGACTGAAAAGTCGTGAGCGAGGGACTTTTTAGGGGTAACTCAAACCTTAACATTTGTTGAAGTGCTGCTTGGGAGTGTACTTTACTAAGACCAATGTGGGTTTGAAAGCGTTGATCTTTGACCTTTCTTTTCGTAGATGCCATCAGTTCGAAGCTAACAATTGAAGAATCGGCAGCTTAAAAATGGTTCTGAAGTGACTGCCAGGGTCTTGCGACAGGGGAAGCTGCAGGAAGAGGCGTTCGGAAGCCGTAATGGCTCCCCAGCCCCAGGACTCGTCCCAGGACCTTCCCCAGGACCAGGCATAGGCTCCCCGCTGAGCTTCCCCCCTAGCCCCTTTCAATAAAAGTTCCGAAAAAAGTATTAATTGATCTTGAATTAGTCATTTGCTCGCCAGATAAAATAGTGCACAGACAAAGCATAGGAGGACCTTGCCATTTGTGCCCAGAATGTTTTTCTTGCAGTGGGCTGCTAATAAGAAACAGGCCAGGGGTTCTTAAAACCCTATGTTGGAATAACCAGGATTTAAACACATTGCCATCATTGCATAGCCAGCATTAAAGATATGGCATTAACACTGGGACATGCCAATGAATCAGCTTGACTGCCGATAACGGCCTATTCAGTGATTGAACTTGTATACCAATGACGGCATAGCCATTGAATTAGTGTGAAAGCCAAAATTGGCATAGCCAATGACATAGTGTGGATGCCAACGATGGCTGAAATATTGGTTTAACGATGGCCTAAAAGAGGTGCCAATGATGGCTGGATCATTGGTTGAACGATGGCCCAACGTTGGCGCCAATGACGGCTGGAAGGTTGGTTGAACGATGGCCCAACGTTGGTGCCAATGATGGCTGGAACATTGGTTGAACGATGGCCCAACGTTGGTGCCAATGGCTGGGCCAACATTGGAAGAAGTTGCGCTCGGCCAGAATACCAATGTTGGACCAACCTCCGGAGCCAGCGTTTGCCATTGTTGGCCCAATATAGGTCCAACATTGGTGTGCTGCCTGGGAGGTGGTATTCTCGCTCGCCCGGCGTCCGGAAAACCCGGAAAAGCAACCCCCTCTGCATGACGTACTCATACGTGTTGCCACTTTTCCGCCATCTCCAGACCTTCCCCACGCGTTCAAAACAGCTCCTCAGGGTATTGTCTTTTCTGCTCCTCCGCCAGTTTCTCGGGCTTCTCAGGTTCGCCGCCGATCAGCGGGACCCGAAGGGGAGTACTCGTCTTTTTCTTCTGCTTGTTGCTCCTTGTCTCCACAGCTGCGGTGACGGGGGATGCTTCCTCTTTCTCTCCGCTCCCCCTGGGTGGCTCTCCTGCATTCTCTGCCTTGGGCAGGTTCCAACTCTGATCGGGGTCTCCCGGGGCGCGAACGTTCGGGATGTTTCCGAGGATGACATCATAAAGCGGGTTCTCCATGCACTTGCCGATTAGGTCCCCCGTGAAAAAGGGAGTGTCCACGTGCACCCTTGCCTCAGGCAGGATTCGCACAGTGCCGTCTACTAGATAGACGGGACTCGACTCTCCCGTCAGATCGGCCTCAGTGATCAAACTTCTGCGCACCACCACAGTATTACAGCCGGTGTCCCTTAGGACGCTAACTGTCTTGCCTTGGATTTTCCCTGCTGTGACCGGCATATTCGTCATCGGCGGCTCCGGCTCCGACACCGCGTTCAGGACAGGTACTTTCGTCCCATCCTTGAGCTCCACGTAGCCCCCTTGAACACAACTTGCGGTTGTATTTCGCGACTCTGGGGTCTCCCTGAGACAGGAAACCTCGTTCTTCTCATGGGGCCTACTCCAACACTGGCTTGCTGCGTGTCCGGTCTTTCCGCATTGTCGGCACGCAATGAACTTCTTGGTGGAAAAGCCGGCCCTGCAGTCAGCGGCCAGATGTCCAGTTTTATCACATAGGAAGCATCTCCTGGGCGGGCGCGAGCTCCCCGAAGGCCTTGCACCTTGCTTGGCCCGTGTCGCTTCGTCAGCCCCACCACCCTTGCCGTGAGTCTCCTGTTGTTGTGCCTCTATGTACCAGTCAGCCAGCTCTGCCATGTCGCCCAGTTCCTTACTCTTCCTTTCCCGGAAGAACAAAGACAATTTTGGGGGGGTTCCGCGAATAAACTGCTCGGTGAGCAACAGGTTTCTTAAGGCGTCAAAATCCTTCGCCGTCTCTGACAGATCGACCCACCGATCGAGAAGGCTGGCCAACCTGGCAGCAAACTGGGTGCCCGTCTCCCCTTTTTCCGGCTTTGCGTCCCTGAACTTCTCCCGGAAGCCCTCGGCTGTCAGGCGGAACCTCTGAAGGAGCGCTTTTTTAACTTTGTCGTAGTCAGCCGAGTCTTCCGGGGTCAGTCGCGAAAACACCCTGAGGGCCTCTCCGGTGAGGCAGACGCTAAGTGCGGTGGCCCACTGCTCCCGTGGCTATCGCTGTCCCGTGGCCAGCCTCTCAAATCTCAGAAGGTACGCGTCCAGATCGTCCTTCTCCTCGTTGAATGCTGGCAACCAGCGCTGGGGCTCTTTTCCAGAGTTTGCCCGGCCCCCTCGGTTCCTCCACCTGCTGCTGGCGGAGGCGTCGCCGCGTTCTGGGCTTCTCGTAGTTTGATCTGGGCCTCTTCGAGCTTTACTCTCAGCTCCGGCGATCGAAACTCGGCATCTTCTCGGGCTCGAGCCTCTTCCTTGGCTGAATTTCTTTCTTCAGCCCTTACTTCTCTCTCTAGGGCCTTTTCTCTTTCGCCCCTCGCCCGCTCGGAGTCTACCCATTCCTTGAGGGCTGGACCTTCGAGCCCGAGCTGCTTTCCGTACGAAATAAGGTCGCCTATCTCCATGCTTATGCCGCACCAGGCAATCCGTTACGCGACAAGGCTCCCCTCAACAATCCAGAAATCACTATCCGTTCTAAGCAAGCTGCCTCTATGCTCGGCTCTCTCTCTCGTCATGGAAGCCTCTCCACCGTGGTCAGCAAGTCCTGTCGCGGACGCCAATTTATGTCACAGGAAGGCGGTAGGCCTCCCGAGTGACGGTGTGAAAGAAGGGGACCGCTGACCGAGCGATAGGGCCACGCTCTGGTGGAGAGTCTTACCAATGAAGAGAGACGGAGGCGTGTGTGGGATATATAAATGACGTTTAATTTGTCAGGGGTTTAGTAGATAATTAGGCGCTATATAGTATGCAAAAATCACGTAGACCTCAAACGGCAGATAGCACAGGTACACACAGTATAACGGTTACAATTTCATGCTCGGGGCTGCCTAGACAGTACTAGAAAAATACTAAGTTTAAGAGAGTCCAAATGGTAAACTAAAATAGGGGGATAAGTGAGTACAAAGAAAAAGTCTCATCTGGCGTAGAGGTGCTGGCGTCTCCCTGCGCAGTCCGTCCGAGGTGGAGAAATTCCGGCGGGTGGCTTGGCACACAGTGGGCGCGGCTCACTGGCCCCGCACGCCCACTTTTTGCGGTCGCACACTCACTGGAAGCTTCGTCCGGTGCCTGGCGTGGGGCCGTCGACAGGGTATCGCCGCATCCCTCGACGTCGCGATGCGACCGTCCGCCTTAGAGTTCTCTCTCGCACTGCCAGTCCCGGCGACCCCGCGGCTCCCGCGCTCTCCCCGCCCCCGCGGCAAGTTGTTGCCCCCTCGGTCTGACCCCTGACCCTAAAGCAGGGTTCTTCTAAACACTAAGACCCGCCAGGCAATGCGAGCGCTGACAAAAAAAAACACATTCAAACAGCGAGCCGCCAGCTCGCCTCGTAAATCTGGGGCTGCAGAGACCTGTGTACCCCCCAAAACCACTCTAGGTTGTGTATACCAAGAAACACCGAACATGCGGTCGCTTCAACGAAGCGCTTCCTGCGTAACCTGACACGTGCCTGGCCGCGAGCTCATCCGCCGAAGGCGGTCGTCTACTTCCTTGGCCATTATTCTTCCGCAGGCGTCAGCACGACCCCCGTCGGTTTCTAGAACAGCCGGTTTCTGTGACACCCTCACTATCCTTATCGACAGCAGAGATGGATTTCCTAGCGCCGGAATTGTCATAGAAAACATCTCCCGTTTCTCTTCTTCTTGTTCCTTCTCAGGAAGTTAAATTTCCGCCATCTTTACCTTTTTCTTTATCTTTTTCTAGTACCTTTTAGTATTTTCGTCTTCTCTTAATTTTCTTCATATCCTAGGTGGTTCATCATATATTGTAATGGGCATAATTTAAATATAGTTGCTCGTTGAAAGAACTGTGTGTGTCTGTCCCACGTGTATATTCTGTGTGTTTTTATTCTTTCAGTGTGAACTGTACTCTATCCAACGCGCTCTGCTATGTGTACCGAGAGTTTAGGTTGTTCGCTCTCGTCGGACTGTCGGTCGCCACTCCCCGGCGGCGACGTTCGCACTGCGGGCGCACGGGTACTGACGCGCCAATCGTTGCCCTAAATGAACCACTGACCTCGGTTTGAATCTTTGTATAGTGTGAAGCTGCCAACCCATTGCACTTTAGCTCGGCATCTGGATGCGCTTGGCGCTTGTGTGCTTGGTGACAATAGAGAGTTTTAGTAGACCGTTTTCACCTTCCGCTCCGCTCTGAGGGTGCCAAACTGCGCATGCGCGGCCCGCTTTGCCGGATTGGAAAGCGGAGGTCTAAAAACGCGTTTTAGTAGAGCGTTTTTCTTCAGCGTAAGAGCGTTTTGAGCGGGTTCGAAAAATTTGCTTGCGTAGCCCCACAAGTGGACGTTTTTAGTACTAATAAGACAAAACAAAAAAACACCTAAGCGTTAACACCAAGAGAGTAAAAGGGAGCGTGATTGTAGAGGTAGTAAAAACGAAGGCGACAATAATAAACACAAAAGAGTAGGCACACACCCGAAAATATATTAAGCTATAAAATATAAATACAATCGTTCCACCTTGTGTGCGAGTGAAGCCGAAGGCATAAACATGAGCATGTTGCTCTAAACGGTACTTGCGCTGCACGAGCGCGCGTGCTTATCAAGGACGCTGAAAGGCCGGCACTCACTCTTGTAGCTTCTGCTCCACTCGATATAAAACTGAAACAGATTTACTTATTCGAAGTAGAAAAATAAGAGAAAAGAACGAAGTTTGCGCATTGCGAGTACATCATTTTGCGTAGTACGAGTACAGTGTTGCTCAAGGCTAGCAAGGCATCTGCACGATGAATCCCCGCTGTTCTCAAGGAAGGAGACTTAACTAAATGGAACAGCGCGGAACATAGGACAGAAAGAACAGGACAACACGAGCGCTGACTTACAACTGACAACTAGTCAGTTGTAAGTCAGCGCTCGTGTTGTCCTGTTCTTTCTGTCATATGTTCCGCGCTGTTCCATTTAGTCATGAACCAACTAGCCCATCAAAGCACACTGCTGAAGGAGACTTCTACTAACGAGATTAAGCTGGCGAGACAACGAATCTATGATTCGTATCCCTCGTGCCATCAAGCGCCGAAGCTTCCTTTCCGAACGCGGTTTGCTGGATATTTCCAACGTAGAAAAGAAACCCTTTAGGAAGCTATCCTGCTTAAAGAAGGACCTGGCTGTTCTGCATGCGGGCCTCCAAATACCAGCACCCGACAGATCGGCGCAGGGTGTTGCCAATCTGGCGAGACGCTTTGCATGGTTCTTCCTCGACTGGCCTATCCCAACCGTCTGTTCGTACTTGGATGAGCGTTTGGACGGAACTTGTCGGTGTTCTTCAGTTCTGTGAACCTCATCGTGGGTCGCATCAACGAGAGGTTCGGCCACCTGCTCGCTGACATGAACAAACATAGGTGGTTGACCCTGGCGAAACTAGAGCTGTGCTCACAGGTGAGACCCGGCATGGTTTGTGTAAATTTCGCGTTTCCATTGTTTCTAGCACAGCTGCTCTGTCTGGTGAAAAGTTACTTTTTTCTATACGCCAAAGGTGTACATGGGCAGTGTCAGGACAGGTCACGACGAGCGCGTTCGTATCTATGAGTATTAGTAGGCCACTTTTATGAACCCTCTTTGTTCTACTTTACGCTCTGCGAGAAGCATCATCCCCACCGCGCATGCGTGGCCCGCTCTAAGTTGGAGCGTATAGTTAGCGGAGTGAGCGTGCGCTCCGCCTCACAAGTTGTAGAGCGGACTGCCCTCAGCGTCCTTAGCGTGATCGCTTAGATCTCAAGATGGCTGCACTTACTCAATACGCGTCGATGTTTTTGACCGTGACCTCAGCTTGAAAGAGGTCGAATCAAGAAGTAAAGCGTACGCCCCGCGCGTAAAGTTCTATGTAACACAAAACAGCATAATCAAACGAAGTGAACGAGTATCACTTTGCAACCAGCACGGCGTCGGTAAAGTCGTCGCGTTTTGTGGACGTCCTATGGCTATGCAGTCAGATGTACGGGTGCGCGTGCTTGAACGCCGATTATATCTGTGCAGGCGCCCTCCTGTCAAAAATGCCACTGAAAGCTGACCACGAGCATAGCGCTCGCAAGCTGCACCAAAGAAACCACTCCCCTCTCAGCTTTATTTATTCACACTCCCTCGCAACTTTTGAATTGTTTAACTTTCGTCAATAAATGTTTCCGTTGAATTTCCTTGGTAGATTTAGAAAATAATAGAAACTTGAATGCAGCCTTTTTAAAAGTGCAACCGATGGTGCCGCTAGTCTTCGAGGCCGCCTTATTTTGGCCAAGTGTCTAGGGAGCAAGAAAGCTACGTCATTGTTTGTCGCGGATGCGATTCTAAATGTATTAGACACGAATGCTGCGTCAATACTGAATATGAAATGGGTTCTAGTCACAAGTCTCGCACTAAAAGCGATGCCCAAAATATGGCGGCCGAATATGTTACCCGGTGGTGTTTTGAAAAGAGTTACCAATAACGGTCGAAAGAATATTCCACGTCAATATTTTGTGTGGTGAAAACCAGACAGGCATAAGCAATGCAAAATTTAGCAAACACAACCCTGGACTTCTAAGCAATAGTGGTAGATATAACAGTTTTCGGAAGTTTCGTTTTGAATTCCGGCGTAGCGGGCATCGCATGCACAGTTTGACGGCCTCAAACCTTAGTAGAATTAAGGAACAACTACATATATATATAATAAGTTACGATACCCAGTTTTTTACAACCCTACAATGGAAATACGCTTTATCTTAGAGGAGTAACAAGTCCCATATCATGTTTTGGTAGTGTTTAAATACTGCCGTGTTGTAAGAGTGTTTTTCTTTGTCTTTCTTATTAGGCCGTCAGGGACAAGGGAACACCCCTGAACAACTGTTGGAGTTTTGTTGACCGCACAGCATGCCCATATGCCGTCCATCAAAAGAATTAGAAGAAGACCACAAGAGGGTGCTCGTCGTGAAGCACCAGGCAGTGATGTGCGCAGACGGCATAATTTGACGGCTGGACGAAACCTACAAAGACCACGGGCATTTTTTTGTTTGTTTAATATTAGAATGCATAAAATTATCACAGTAAATCATGTTTAAGCTTTTGTACTGGGCGAAATGCCTACTTACTGATTACCAGCTGAACGTTAGAAAAAGCGATGAAGAGAGATGTGGCAAAAGTTACATAGGACAAACGGGGAGGTGCATCAACGACCGCACCAGAGAACATGCAGCCTCTGTGACCGCACTAACGTCGGCGGGCCACCTGTCGGCACATTGTCGGGCCCGCAAATGTGCTCCTGATTTCACAAGCGTCACCGTCTTAGCGAAACACCGAAAGCAGCTTGGAAGGGAGCTCCTTGAGGCGTTGGCCATTGAGGAGGGGGAGAGAGAATGCGTCAGTGTTGCCTCCATTGCGCTCTTGCCCAAAGAAAAAATGTATCTGAGGAGAGCGGCGCCTCGGATGAACCAAGTTGGGACCCTGTGACTCCAAGATTCGACCGAGTAAAACGAGGATGACACCACCGGAATTATAAAAGACAAAAAGAAGGAAATTTTCAAGATCCGAAAGTCGAAGAAGACAAAAAACTCCACGGATCATGAGGAGAAAAAAGCAGTTTCTGTCTAAGCTCCGACTGAAGTAGAAAAAGCTGCCCTTTTAGGATGGGGAAAGTCGAAGAGGTGGACAACACCACGGTTCGTGAGAAGAAAAAGGATGTTTTAGTCTAAGCTTTGACTGAAGAAGAAAAAGCTACCCTTTTAAGGGTTGGGTTGAGGAAAAGGAAGTTTATATATATATAAAAAAAAAAGGGTTGATAGTCCAGCGGTGTGTTTCTTTCTCTCTTCGTCGCTTTTTCTAACGTTCAGCTGGGGTGCTTTGTTGCGCTTTTTGCACTCCCAGGAGACTTGGAAGAGGGAAGTGACGTCAACGACACAGCAACTGCAGATTGGATGTTGACAGAAGAAAACGAAATCAACACCCAATCTGCGTTTGCTGTGTCGTTGACGTCACTTCCCTCTCCCTAGTCTCCTGGGAGTGCAAAAAGCGCAACATAGCCCCCCTGGTAATCAGTAAGCATGGATAACCAACCGGCCCAGCTACAGGCCATCGCGAAATGCCTGTCCAACTGGGCTGAAAGGCATCTAGAAATATTTTAATAAAAAACGTTTACTACCGACTCCCATTTTACTTCTCAGATGTGCGTGTGAATATTGCATCTAACCAAATTACAGTGTTACTGTTGAATTCAGCATTGTGAGAGTAGACTATGTTGCGTGGCCTTCTATTGCAAGAAAAGACCGTAGCACAAGTGAGGCAGAAACTGGGCAGGAGCTTAAGCTGAAAAACGCACTTTCATAAACACACAAAAGAAATAAAAAGAAGTGTATAGTCAAGCAAAATGGTTTCATGTCACCCCCCAAGGCAGATAGATACACTGCGCTCCACTGTCAATACGAACACAAAAAAAATCGCTTTTATTTGCAGTTTATTTCTTTGACAGCTATTGAAAAAGCTGAAAATTTGTCGCTCAAATTAGTGCCCCAAACGAGCGCTTTATTCCACACCAATAGGCAAATGTCAGCCCCTCGAATTTAAGGTGAAAAATGAAAACAGGATATTGAATGCTCCCGCTAACAGTGTCGCGCAGTGTACGTAAACCCCAAGGCACCATATCACAAACCGAAGCATACGAAAAAGAAAAGACTCATTTCATTGGGAAAAAAAAGTAGAGATATAAATGGAGCACTCGATTTCGCTAATTTTCACTGTCTTGCTGCCTGAAGTAACCAAACAAAATATCTGTCCGTTTGCCGACTGCTTTAGTCTTTTGTCTTTAACCTTTAATTTTTGGCTCTGGAGAGCCGCGGCACCGCGGAAAGCAGCAGCCCGTACCACCGAGGCCCGCGGTGCCGCGTCTAGGGAACATGGTAATGTGATGAGTATATACGTGCAAGATGACGACGACATGGGTTGTTGGTATTGGGGAGGGTGGCAGTCCGATTCGCAGAAGTCCAGACTTCGTGGAGGCGGGTTGGGCGGGTGAGCAGCGAGCTATGAGGATCTTGCACGCCGTTCGATCAGTGCATGAAGGAGCACCAGGAACATAATGGCGCTATTGCTCACTGGGGTCCACTGGGGTCAAAGCATCATGCTCCACGGAGGTAGTCCAGCCGATGTAGAAGCTGCCGCCTCCAAGGAACCGAGGCCTAGGGCTCAGATTGAGACACCGCCGTCGCCCGGTGTGTCATCCTCTCAACGTCGTCGTCGTCATCTCGCATAGAAAAATCGAGCCCGCTGGCTTAGACAAGGCAGCACCTGTTCCCACCGTACAGGGGCCGTGAGAGGATAGCGGACAGCGATTTCCCGAAGCAGCCAGAGGTTCTTGAGCACCGTGAAACGTTTTCTGGGGGACGGCTTTTCAAACAAAGCCTGCGCAGCCATCTTAGTGCAGCGAGGTTCATAACGGTCAAGCGCGCTCCCAAACATGATTTCAAATAGCGAGCACCCACCTTTCCAGAAAAGCACCATCTACTGAACCTTTACTGAGAGTGGAACGTACTTCTTAAAATGGCGACGATAGCGGAGCTAACGCTCCACGCTCAAATCCCAGAGCGGGTCGCGCATGCGCGATGGCGACTCCGCTTTCCATAGAGCGGAGCGGGAAACCGAAAACGGTCTACTAAAACTCTCTAATGCTTGGACAACTCGGATACCGCTTGCCCGCCGGAACTTCCCGATGCACTCAACACTCATACTGTGCTTGTGCGTGCTGTGTGTGTATTCCGCGCATCGTGTTTGGTGACGACGCCTGGACGACCGTGTGCGCCACCGGAATTACCGCTGCGCTCACCACTGGACTCTACAAAGTATCTCGCGCGATGTCCTTAGCCGTTACAAGCGAGAGATCGTCGCTATTTCAGACCCAGTCCGCCTGGGTGTGAAGTCGCGACTATCTCTCGGTTGTAACGGCAAAGGGCATAGCACGAAATTCTTTTTTATAGTCCAGTGGTTAGCGCAACAAGAATTCCGGCGGTGCACCGCCTGGGTCTAAAATTGGGGATGGGACTGCGCGGTTCCAGGCTGGATACAAACTGGTGCCCAAATTTTGGGTCTAGTCGGAACCGGAATTTTTCATTCCTGCTTATACCTGACATTTTCGTACGGGGACGTTTGCTGCGAGTGACCAGATTAAGAAATGAATAGAAAAATAAATATAGTTAATATCAAAATGCTCTACCGGAATATAATAATAGGCAAAAAGAGGTACGTGATAGGAGAACAATGAATCTTGTCAGACGATTTGTGCGGCCTCCTGGGCGAGGGGCAACTGCTCAAAAAAAGGTTCGGACTTAGATTACACAGCGATGAGAGCCGACCCACACGAAAATGTGAGATCGGAGCGGTTCCAGTTCGGATGCGCGCGGTTCTAAACTTCTGGGCAGCTCCGACCCGCGCGATTTTGTTTGTGACCAGTCAGATCCAGCGAGACGAAAAGCACTGGAATCGCTCAATGACGGGTGGATCCGATCCGCTCCCTCCTTCCAGTAGGGTCGGCTCCCAGTTAGCGGGCGAGCACCGGCATGACTGGAGGAGGGGAGGGAGTGGTGTGTGTGTGTGTGGGGGGGGGGGGGGGGGGGGGGTCGGCTGGGAACTTCCGCGGTCTCTCGGAGGTCACGTGTTCGAGACAGGCGCATCCGCTACGCAGGCGCTGCGAGCGGGTGTTCTCCGCGCGCGTACCTGGCTTTTATCAGTTGCAGTCGGCGGCAGCGCTCCAAGAATTTAGGTACTTCTTCGCTCTCGTCGGACTGTCGGTCGGCGCTCGCCCGGCGGCGATGTTCGTCCTACGGGCGGACGGATACTGACGCGCCCATGGTTCCCTGGATGGATACCCACTGACCTCGACTTTGAATCTTTATATCGTGTGAAGCTGCCGACCCATTGCACTTTGTCTCGTCATCTGGATGCGCTTAGCGCTGGTATGCTTGGTGGCAATACATGGACAACTCGGATACCGCTTGCCCGCCGGAACTTCCCGAAGCACTCAACACTGATACTGTGCTTGTGCGTGCTGTATGTGTGTTCCGTGCACCATGTTTGGTGACGCCGCGCCTTGCTTTGTCTTTTGCTGTCGGCGGCAGCGCTCCGAGACTTTAGGTTCTTCTCCGCTCCCGTCGGACTGTCGGCCGGCGCTAGCCCAGCAGCGATGTTCGCGCTGCGGGCGCACGCATACTGACGCGCATATCGTTGCCCTGGATGGATATTCACTGACTCGGCTTTGAATCTTTATATAGTGTGAAGCTGCCGACCCATCGCACTTTGTCTCGTCATCTGGATGCGCTTGGCACTGGTGTGCCTGGTGACAATACTTGGACAACTCGGATACCGCTTGCCCGCCGGAACTTCCCGATTCACTCAACACTGGATACTGTGCTTATGCGTGCTCTGTGTGCGTTCCGTGCACCGTGTTCGGTGACGACGCCTGGACGAGCGTGTGCGCCGCCGGAGTTACCGCTGCGCTCACCACTGGACTCTGAAAAGTATTTCGCGCGATGCCCTTAGCCGTTACAAGCGAGAGTTTGTCGCGATGTCAGACCCACACTCTAAGAAAAAATTGCGGAAGAAGTAGCAACGGCGCGTCTTCCTCCCTTCTACAGATACGCCCCCAAGCGGACACAAGAAAAAGGGAGGAACGAAACGTTTTTCTCCTTCTCCAGGCAGACTGGAGCAAGTGTTCGTTCTCCCGACTCATTTTCTTTTGGTTTCGTTTTTCGAGCAGGTCGCCCACGTTGTTTAATAAATAGCTGTTGAGTTGATTTAGAGTATGAAATTTCGGCATTCAAAAACAATAGTAGGTAAGATCGAGAAAAAAAAAGAACTACCCTTTATTTTGCTGTTTAAGTATACTACGATTCCTGGAGAAACTGCCCCCCAAATGGCGCGCTAGGATGAGCCCTAGAAGTTTTCGGGCTCGCCTGGCGTAGTTCCGCACTCCACCGGTTTTTTCATTGTCTTCGATTTGCTTGAAATTTCGCTAAACTAACCAACAAACATTGCTAAAATAGTATCCCAAATATTAGGTCAAAATATTGTTTTTTCGCGACGTTATTTAATTTACCGTTTTGGTCTTCACCATGTTTTTCAAACTGAAAGTCTCTACTGGCAACAACAACAAAGTGACGCCAGTGGAAGGCAGGGGTTAACTTTTTGGACTACAGAAGTTGTTCCCAACGGATTTGAAGCAGTTTCTTGGTGTCAAATGAGTGCTTTGGAAGCTCGCTCCCGTATCCGCGCTCCAGCAAGGAACAAATGATTGGCATATTCTATTTTTAGACTACTTGCTCGACTGGCAAGCCTGCCCTGCCACTGACGTCACGGCACTGAAAAGTGCGCGAATATTTGAATATTGCTTTTTGCACCACTTTCATTTGCCGATCTCACAATACCTATTATGAATTTCGCGATGCTAAATAGCATACCCTAAAGGCTAAATGCCGGGGAGTCAGAAAATATAGTTAGTTGAGGTAGCTCCAAAAATCGGTGAAGTACCCCTTCAACACCTGCCGCAAGTCGCGGCTTTTACTGCATTAAAGTTGATCGAAAAGCGATTTCTCAGCCCGTGAAGCCTCACTTCCAGCTGAGTGAATATCCGCTCTACAGAGATTAATTCAAGAGGGCAATTGCAGGTTTGTGCGAACAGCACAAATAGAAAAACCAATAGAAATACAGGCTACGACGTGCCGTGTGGGGAAACAAACTCATGGCTTCGAACCGCATTGGAGCGGCTTGATTTATTGGCTTTCAAATAGTTACGGCATGAACGGTCGTTTACTTTTTAATAAGAGATTCATCCCCTGAGCCATTCAAAATACTCTCAGAGGTATAACATTGCTAAGTAAAAATAAACACGCTGGGAATATTTTTCATTGCTTAGGGAGTCACTGAAAAGTTCCGTACGTTCAAAACGACCAGTATAAAAGACGGAAACGCAGAGCACGGGTGTAGTGTTGGGTTAGTGGGGTGCTCTGATGTAGTGATATTTGTGTGTGCCGTGTATGTGGTCAATGTATGTTCACCTGATGCTTGTAATATGCATAATGTGTGTATAGTAGAGGATCCTCAAGCGCAGTAGTGGCCTGAGAAGCAAATTATTTTTTGTAGAACATGAATCGGGCGGTACCTAGCGCCAACTAGCCTAGCTACTTGCAATTACTCTGCTTGACCCCGCCATCTAGTGGCTAGCGATTTAACCTTCTTTCACGCTACGCTGGCTACGCGATAAACAGCGGCTTCGAGTTTGTTCTTTCAAAAGCGGCTTTTGGTTTCGCGGATAGGGTTTGCCCTTCTCCGTGATGTGCGGTTGACGATGGAATTGTGACTCGAGGAACACCGACGGTAAGACGCAAAGTCCGCAAATTAACTGGGTAGGGGGGGTTGTCTCCGTTTAACATCGCAGTGCTGTCGACGCTAAGTAACTGCTTTCGAAACGCAAGTTTCTGTACCTGTGGGGAGAATCTGGCTTCGGAAATAAACACAGTTTGCGGAAAGCTCTTGTTACGCTTTTATTTGCTGCTGCTCTCGTCCCGTACAAGAGACGTAGCATCCTCGTCAAGCCTTATTGGGCTCGATTTGCTCGATTCGGGGCCGCCATATTGAAATGCAAGCGACGGAGGAACGTTTCTCCCCTGCTTCAGGGACGAAAGTTTCTCCCATTCTAAAGGAACATAGGTTACAAGACTCTTCCTCCCCCTAAGGGAGGACTATCCATACCCTTTTTTCTAAGAGTGCAGTCCGCCTGCGTCTGAAATCGCGACGATCTCTCGGTGGTAACGGCATGATATTCATTTGTATTGTCCAGTGGTTAGTGCAGCGGGAACTACGGCGGTGCACCGCCTGGGTGTAAAATTGGGGCTGGAACTGCGCGGTTCCAGGCTAGATACAAACTGGTGCCCCAATTTTGGGTCCTGGGGGAATCGGCATTTTTCATTCCGGCCTGTAAGCGTCATCTTCGTACAGGGACGTTTTTTGCGAGAGACCCGTTTGAAAAATTTATAGAAAAATAAATATAGTTAATACCAAAATGCTCTCCCGGAATATAATAATAGGCATACAGAGGTACGTGATAGAAGAAGAAAAATGAATCTTGTCAGACAATGTGTGTAGATTTCTGAGCGAGGCGCGGCTGCCCAAAAAGTGTTTCCAACTTAGTCTACACAGCGAAGAGAGCCTACGTTTGTTGCGAGAGACCAGATGAAAAAATTTGTAGAAAAATAAATATAATTAATATCAAAATGCTCTCCCGGAATATAATAATAGGCAAACAGCGGCACGTGATAGGAAAAATGAATCTTGTCAGACGATTTGTGCGGCTTCCTGAGCGAGAGGCAACTGCCCAAGAAAAGGTTCGGACTTTGTCGCCACAGCGAAGAGAGCCGATCTTTGTTACAAGAGATCAGATTGAAAAATTTGTAGAAAACTAAATATAGCTAATATCAAAATTTTCTCCCGAAATGTAATAATAGTCATACAGAGGTACGAGATATAGGATAAATGAATCTTGTCAACCAATCTCTGTGGCTTCCTGAGTGAGGGACAACTGCCCCAAAAAAGGTTCGGGCTTAGTCGCCACATCGAAGAGTGCCCAAGTTTGTTGCGAGAGACCAGATTGTCAAAGTACCAGTTGACGACGTTAGACCTCCAAGCATGTTAGACCTAACGTCAGGCCAGCGCATACCCGTGTACTACCCTCCCGTCAAACGCCTGCGCGTACCGGTTGACGACGTTAAACCTCAAAGCGTGACGTACCTTACGTTAGGCCTGACGTCAGACCACCGCATACCCGCCACCCTCTCCCCCCCCCCCCCCCCCCCCTTCACCCTTACCGCTGCGCCGCCAGCAGTTTGGTTGGCTCCTTCGCAACGATGACCCCGTCGCTATGAGCCGCACGACGCGTCGCACCCATAGGGACTTTAGGTTTTGTTACACTCAGCCAATGTGAATTTAGGTGGCGTCTTTCGGCGGCAGTTAATGCTTTCGCAATAGTACTTATTTAATCTGTTGAAATTGTAAATATTCGCAATATTTTTCGTACCGGAAATCCGTGCAGGCCCAATCGTATCTTTTCACGCTGTTGCAAGCTCTCGATTATTACGGAACTTTAGACCTCGATAACTTAAGATTGAACGTGAATTTTGAAAATTATTTCCTGGTATCAATTAAAGCTAAGATTAATAAAATACGCGTATTTGACATCACGTGTCTCTGGCGCAAAGATTTTTCCCGTTTTCTCGAAAGCGAACCGTAGGTTGAAGTAAAGTATTGTCCATAGAAGAGGGAATTCTAGGTCACGTGACTGGGAGAGCAAGGCGCCGAGGGAGGAGCAGTACCTACAAGCAAAATGGCCGCGACGTCGCTTAATGAGGGCTAATAGTTCTTGAATGTGCTGAACATTCATTTCGATCCAGCTGTTATATTAATGACGCACCATCAACCTATTAGCACGTCAAGCAAAGCGGTAGCTCAGAGGGACTACTAAACTAACCGACGGCAGCATTCCGCGAACGCTTCGTTCTTGAGCAGTCCGGGATCCAAGAAATATGACGGTACATAAGCCTTGCAAGTGTTTTTATGGTGAGTGAAAAAATGTTTTGCGAACGAGTGTTGGTATATATTTATACTAACGCGTTTAATTTGTTACACTATGCACGCCAACTCGTGAGCAGCGATTACTTTGCGAAGAAAGGGGCTTATCCCCGATAAAGTCTTCGTTCCGGGTGAACAGCTGAGACATTGTACTGTTTTTTTTGTTCGCAGTGCGGCGACAGTATGCCGACAGCATCGAGGTTTCTACGGTATCCCCGGTGACCACCAATTCAACGGTGACGAGAAGCTTAGCTTCTCGTCACCGGTGGATTGGTTGGGCAAATGGAAGAAAGGGCAAACAGTTGAGATCTGCAGGAATCGCAGAAACGTGCGTCGCAATGAACAAAAACGAGACTACAGCACCGGCGTTGCCAGAATGGAGGGCACACGGGAAAGTTATGCGTTGTTTATGGCGAAACATATTGAAGGAAATGTTTCCTACATTTTGAGTATTCGTCAACAAACGCTAGCATAGCAGCTAAAATTTCTTCGTACCATCTGACGCAAATAAATTGGTCTTCAAGTACAACATTACTATATTTTGACTTAAAATACCATACTAGATCAATAGCAACCAGCGGAAAAAGAGGATAAACAAAATGACTGGCTTGTTTCACCGATAGATGGCGCATCTTACTGCCCAATCAAAAATAATTATTGTTCTATATCCAGCCGTTCATTACAGTAAATACTTTTTTTCTTTCTAGGCACCGTGGTTTACCAAAATGGGTTTACCATCGCTTCGAGAAAACCGGCCCTGGGAAGTAAATGTCATGGTCTCTTTTTTAATGGGGGTCTATGGGTACCGGTTCATTGATTCAGGAAGAAAATATGATGGTCGTGTGGCATTGAATTTCTTAAAATAGGCCGGTCATTACCTCAATATTGTAATCATCCGACTGCAAAATATTGGTGGGTTCTTTACTGAATTATATTTTTTGTGCCCATTGAGTTAAGCTGGGGCGCTGATGTGATTGCCGAGAGATGGCGTAAGTTGTAAGCAGCAACTAGAATTCCTGTATAAGCTCCCTACGCTAGCCGGAGTTGCGCGTCTGTTTTCCACGTGCCGCCGCGCCACTATTAGCCGAGATCCGATCACGTGACAAGCCGGATCAAGTACCGTGCAGGAAAGTAGACGTTGCACGCGACCCGGCGTACGTTCAACACCTACCTCCTTTTAGCGCCGAGATGTTTCTTTGGCGCCCTCTTATGGTTTCCATCTGCGACATCACGACTGGGATTTGCCTCGCCGTGACGTCACCAGTTGTAGTCCTGGCTTCTTAACACCAGGTGCGACGACGAGTTCGGTGGTGTGTTTAAAAAGCACAGTGGAAGCTAGGAGCCATTGCAATCCGAAACTAACACCGTCAAAGTTGACAATCTGACAATGCTCATATGCCCATGGTTTGGCCAATCATGAAAAGCTGACCGCAGCGACGCTTTTGGTCGCGCACGGGGATCGGTGGCCGAGTGGGCTAAAGCGCACACTGTTACGATTCCGGGCCGAGCATGCTCTCACTTCCAAGCGTCGTGGACTCCGGAGACACTGAGGAGCGTTAACTGAGACGAAAAGACGTTTATATACAGGCATATTTACATCGTAATCTTTCAGTTTTGGTGTCTGAGAAGGGAAGACCCTTTACGAGTCCGAGCACCGGCTAATGTAGCCTCCTTGAAGTGGCGAGGGAGTCGCTGTCCAAGGTCCCGCGAGGGGAAAGGGCACTTTCGTCACCACGGGACGTCTCTGCAGTCTCCCGGGACGCGGACCTCCCACGTGGTCACACCACGGACCAAGCATCCCTCTCGTCCCGTCTCCCAGAAGAACGCGGGAACAGGCAGCTCTCCCGATCACACGCCCGAGACCCAAACGTCTCCACTTGTCTCCATCGTCCGTAAACACCCGGTCCGAAGGCCGAGGAAGCGGGCCCCCCGTTTCTCAGCGGGGTGTCAGGGGGGTCAGCTCCCGCTGTGCCGGGTGGCCCGCTCGGCGTCGCCCGGAAGCCGCACCCCACCCACGCCGCGTCGGTCGGCATGTTCGGCGGCGCCAGAATGCCGAGCCCGAGACTCTGGTCACTCGAGGGGTGGCCGATGGCGCTGCCAGGAAGCCGGACCTGCTCTTTGGGTGGCCGATCATAACAGCTCCTCCGCCGTCGGGTAAGGGGGTCGAAAGGGTTGCAGCCCACGTTGCATCCCGAAGAACCCGTAGTCGCTCGCCGAGTGTCTCTCGGGGACTGCAGCAGTCACATTCTCAAGGGAGCTCGTCAGTGCACCAGATGAAACAAACAGCGGTCTGGCCGCACATTGCCCAAGGTCGCAGGTCCGCAAGTGCGCAGCCAACCTTGGGATCTGCCAGATTCCTATAAAACTGACACAAACTTTGTCCTTTTAAAGTAGACAACTTAACAATAAACATTGTCACTCAAGAGAACCCTGAATTAATGAATACATTTTACACAAATCGAATTTCTACAGAACACAAACATAACCCTTTGCTTATGAAGCGCCCGGCTTCTAATTTTGGTTCCGGAAATCTCTCATAACCAACGAAATGGCCAAAGTGTGTGCGCGACCACGCACATACAGCGGAAACTGCTGAAGCCGAAAAGAAGTATACAAATAATAAAATAGACTTCCCTCTGGCTCGTTTAGGCTGAAAACCCTCGGCTGAGACCATCCGCAATTCCATGGAGCTGTCCCTTCTTATATCTGACTTCAAAATTGTACTTCTGGAGTGCTAAGCTCCAACGTAGCAGTCGTCCATTCTTGGAAGACATATTGCGAAGCCATGTCAAGGGGCAGTGATCGGTCTCAATCAAAAAGTGCGACCCTGCCAAATAGCACTGCAGCTTCTGGGTTGCCCAGACCAAGCAAGCGCACTCCTTTTCGGATACACTGTAGGCCTGTTCCCGGGTAGTTAACTTTGGGCTGATAAATACTACCGGGTGCTCATTGACACCCTTGTCCACCTGGCTCAACACTGCGCCAAGGCCACGGTCGCTAGCGCCGCACAGGACAACGAACGGCCGGGCGTAATCAGGCGCACGCAAAACTGGTTAAGAGGGCGCGGTACCTCTATTTATTCGTCCGTTTCAGCCACCAGATGGCGCGCGGCTCGAAACGTGGTTGAACGCGCAACTTCTAGGTGGCGCCAGTATCGAGGTGTGAAAAGGCCCGCGTTATCCGCTGCGTGAAATAGATCCCGAAATGTGCCGTGTTCTCCCGGCGGAGGAAGTTTCTCCCTCCCTCGCGCGCGCTTGGTATGTACGCGCGGTGGCCGAGTCCGGCCTCTGCGCTATGTGATGCAGTGGGTGGCGCTCGTTTCTGTTCGGAGGTAGGAATAAAAATGCCGGTCCCCTTTTTTACGACGCTCGTTTCTATAGCTTGTTTTTCTTCTCTTTTTTTTTTATCTCAAGTGACCTACAGTACCGCCTGTTCGAAATCGTCCTTTGCGGTGAGCGATTGAGAGTCAGGTTAGCATTTTATTTGGGTCAGCACTACACGTTCAATGGAAACCTCGGGCGGCGATGTAAATATGCATTGCTCCCCAAAGTGTGTCCAAGGTGCGCAATGACAATTGGAAAGGGTATTGAAGGCGCGCGACCGTCGGTTGGTAAAATACGTGCGTTAGATTCACTTATTCAGTCTAATCATTTTTGCCAACGTCTTTTATCTGTTTCGACAAATGACATGGTCGAGTCTATTGATAACCTTTGCTAGATTGGACGTACGGAGTGTCCGCGCTTTAAATAAATTTGCTTCGTTTATGTGAATGAATAACTGTTTTCTCTTTTCCGTGCTTGGTGCTATGCAAAAATCGCTGAAATGTTATGGTAGCTCAGTGTGGCGGCGTTTTGCACGCTGACTCGCTATTGCATTCACTGTGCACAATATGTGTTCAGATGGAATGTGCCAAATCGTATTTCCGATCGATATGATAGATTTACTTTGCTACAGTGTTAATTATATTTTCCTGATTTAAACTGGTTCGTCCCTGATCTGAGCCTAAGTTCAAATTCGAAGGGCAGACAGACTTAGCGTCGTAACAGCCGTAATGCGCAGAAAGAAATTAGTACCGTGAAAGTAAAACAAAAGGATACGAGGTGGCTCAGTGTTATACAAGTAATGAGTGTGCAAAAAATGCCATCGTACGTGTTTTTTTTTGTTTTTTTTTAACTCTCCGCATCGCTGGGAAACGCTCAAGGTACCAGCAAAGACAGCGAGCTGGCGTGAAATTTCCATCGAGCGGAAAACGAGTGTCATTTTTATTTCATCATGCGCTTTCATTTTGATATGGCTCAAAATGGGCGCGAAATAGTAACAGGTAAGGCAACAAAATTTAGATGTTAGGTCTGGAGCACCGCCATACCCAGCCGTGTTGGGGGCATCTCTCGCGAGTCAATACGGCAAAGGTATTGCGCGTCGAACTGTACGTGAGAGTTATCCATTTCAGCGAAACCTTGATTTCGCAAAACTATTGTGGCTCGAGTCGTGGCTTCCAGTACTTGGAAGCCACGAGCGAGAAATAAATGACAGTTGATTTTGAAGGACAATCGCGACGTGGAAACCCATAAAAGAGAGTTCCAATAAGACGAGAGCTTCCCCTTCTCTTCAAGTGCGTGGGTTACGCTCTCAATGCTGCATCTGTGGTAACACTGCAGGCTCCTAAAATCTCTTTGAAAACGTTCCTGATCGCAACAACTTTTTTTTTTTTTTGTCGAGGCGCTATTTCATTTTTTTTTCTTTTTGTCTACCTTGATACCCCATCAGCACAAAAGCTACCAATAACTAAAAAAAAAAAAATAGTGGGCATACAACGACAACGCACCCACTGGGACCCGAGTCAAGGCAAGAACAACTAACTACTAAAAGGGGAAAAAAATCATGTTCGCATACACGGACAGAACGCCTCCATCGAAAGAAATGAATCATGCGCTTGTTCTGCCAGTCTCGTTGTGCGTCTGTCAAAAGCCACAAAGGAGGAAGACAATCAGAGCCTACACCACTCCCCTCCCCCCCACCACCCCTAAAAAGAAGAAAAAAAAAGGTTTCTTGGGTGCGCGCGCGGTCGCCCAAGCGATGACCTTGGAAGGGTATGCGATTGTAGCACGTTTGTCCCCCGGTTGTGCCCCTGTCTCAAATGCCACGGTCCGTTTCTCCCAAGTGCCCGTCTTATCTTCCCGAGTATCAACTCCGCAGTGATTCTGAATCATTCCGATGCTTTCCAACGTTGCAAAACTGTTAGACGAATATTTGCACAGAAATATACACTGTTCGCAGAACTATCTACGGCGCCAAAATTCAAAAGCGCCGTGTTGGATTCGGGAACTCGTGTAGGTTTAGCTCATTGTTGGAACATTCTTATTCGCTCGATGAACTCCATAAAACGTGTAAATATTAGAATGAACTTTCCAGAGAACGATAGTTGTTGTCGGGGTTCCAGGCGACCGGACAGGTCGCAATTATTGGCTGATTAAAAATTTTATTTCATAATCACAATCGTATCATCAAGGTCACGCCATTTCCTCATCACTACTTCTACGAAAAGAGTTGCTGTATTCGTAGCACACACAGACGGAAACGGTTGAGACTGTGCCCAAATAATATCTTCTTTTGGCAGGTACTGCGCAGCGATTACACACAATACCTCTAACATAAACATGCTGCTCCACATGTCTATTCACAAGATGCGATACATCGTTCTCCCAACTTTGTTGAAATGGCAGTGAAAGCGCGTAACCGTCACTTTTTTGAAGTTCTACTTAGAGGTGAAGTGTTTACCGTAAAAAGTCGTTAATTATTTATTTTTTTCCGTTCCACTACAAAGCTCGATTCCCTTAAATTTTTGTTTTTATATCGTCTCTACAGCGTTTTTACGTCGTTACTTTCGTGCATCACATAATGTGCGGAAAAAAAACAACAAAAAAACGGTAGGATCGATGCTGCATAGCCTTTTTTTTTTTTTGTGGACATCAAGAAAAAAAAAAAAGATAGTAGTTGTCTTCACTTCGCACTGCATGTTTTAGCACGGAAGTTCCTATTTGGTTATGATGTCTTTACTTTCTTAAAAATTGTATACAGTAATTTAAATTACCGAATTACAAAAACGTCGAAATTGTATAATTGCTTTTCGTTGGGACGCCATGACGACAGCGACACTCGTGTTCCCTCGTGGCTTTCGCCAGCCTTTCTACGATGAATTGCCAGGATCGCGAGATGCAACAGCGTGACACTCCGTCTTCTGTGACGTCATTTGTTGCACTTCGGAACCACTTTTGATGTATGGCCAGCATAAGACGCTAACCACATCAGTCGGAGACGCGCTGCAGGTGCCATAGTACTGCTCCTAAAAGTAGCTGTCACGTGCTTTGCTCCGCGACTGTGATTCCCTCACAGCAGCCCTGACTGAGCGTTGCCAAATTACGGTGAAACGGAGTATAGACAAAACAAACCGGAAACGAGCTGCCAGCATACGATAGTCAAACTCCAACAAAAAGGATTAGTTTCTTCCCAAGCTGGACGACATTTACCGGGCATCTTTAGAGCTGCGAAGCTCAAAATCACGCGTACTCATAAGATTTTTTTTCTCTCGCGTGTTTGTGATTTTTATGATGTCCTGCAAGCAAGAAAAAAATATATATGGTGAAGTCACTCCGAGGGGGTACCGATAACTGCGAGCCACGAACATGAAGGATTCGCTAGCATCCGTCAGGAGTGTGAACGGTAAATCGTCACGCAAACATATTCTCACAAGCTGCAAATATTTATTTGGCTTAGCAAGTAGAATACTAGTATACTAACGACATGTGATTATTGTACACAAGATACCATTTCTCGGTTCTTCAAAACCATTTCCCTAGTCTGAACGGTCGCGCTACGGGCCGCGGCTAGCCGTGCCCTCGATAGACTACGGAGCTGCGTTATGTCGTCTGCTACTGTACCGCCAACAGGAGAGCGATAGCTCTGTGTGCTCCACAGATGCGTGTTGCGGTATAACTCTGTACGTCTGTCCTAGAGGAAGACAAAAAGATAGGCTCTGTGACCCCCTCCTAAGCTAACAAAAACAAACAAGTATACTCGTTTGGACTGAAAGGTTTACAAAATAGTGACCAGACATTGGAAAAGCATATGTCACAGAACTTGGTTTATGAAATGGCATCATTGTTTCGAGCAAGAAATCACCTGCTCACCACTGGGACGATGAAATCGTCACTATTTATTGCGTCAGGTATATTTGCGCTCATGAAGAAAAATCTGAACACATCCTTCTCCCAAAGTCCTATGTCGAATAATAAACACTTTCTTAAACATCTATGCACAAATAACTCATTTTTTTCTACACTTGTATATACACGTTAATTAAACGACGTCAAACCGCATTTTTGATTAGATCTTGATGTCTACACCAACTACATTCATATTTTTTAGGGCTTTATTGAACGATAACTTCAACTATAGTTAATGGAACACGATGGCTCGATCTCAACAAAAACCTCAACGTGCGAAGCTTCCACAGACGGTCGCTTGCGAGTATTCTCACTGTGAGACTTCAGAAGCTTTCGCTTGCCATATGGAGCTTGCTTTCGACTACAGCACTGCACGGGCCCGGAAAGCGCGGAGCGCGCTGCTGTAGGGAGAGGTTGACTTACAAGATGACGTGTTACGTGGTCACGTAAGATGGCGTCATTTCGTGCAGCGTGATCACGTAAGATGACGTCATTTCGTGTAACGAGATCATGTAAGATGACGTGTTTGTGTCACGTGATCACGTAAGATGACGTCAGTTCGTATGAACTGACGTCATCTTACGACAACGCCAACAACATTAGTGCCGTCCGGAACCATTGACCTTAGAAACGCGCCTCTTCGCTTGAAGAGCTGATATGCGTTGATTGTTATTTCTTTCTTTTTCAGACCATTCAAAAACTCGCCTTCTGGGTGCCACCAACTTCGTCTACTGGGCTGTGAAGCGCGTTCGAGCGTGCGCAATACCTCTCTAGGCCGAAAGATTGTACACTGAGTATGCGTTCACAGCTCAATGACTTAGGCATTTTTCGTCAGGATAGATGCTCCCACGAGAAGAGCGTAATGGATATGTGAATAGAATTGGAAATTTGAAATGTTCTTGTCCAATCGCATTTTCCTTTGGTTATCAACGCTTTTTAGCATCATCACAAGACGTTCAACCCATAATACACTGGTGATTAAAAAATAAGCACCGAAAAACATGCACCGGTTTTCGCTCAAAAATAAACACCGGAAAAAACATACCGTAATCATTACCCATGTCACCTTTTTGGGTGATATGTGAATTTCCAGAAGAACAGCGAGTTATCACCCTCCCCTAGGAATACCCTGACTACAGAGCAGGCGACCCGTTTTTCCCCGCGTTAGATTGCGGTGACCACGAACCATACGGAGGTCACAGGACGTCCGTGAAAAATAAAAAGGAGGAAAACAACGATCTACTCTGTGCACGCTTCATCCCCGATTTCCACGACCCCAAGGCCAAGAACCAGGAAAGCAAGACACGCACACTGACGCCTCGGCGTGCAGAATGAAACAGGATACGGGCGCGGAATACGGCCGCGGAAAAACACCTCGCACAGTGCCGATCCGGCCGATCTCCGAACGGACGATTTCGCATGGATGGATGGATGGATGAATACGGCTGAGCCCTTTGGATCGGGCGGTAGCTTACGCCACCTAGCCATTTTGTTTTACCATTTAAGCTTAGAATATTTAAATGTGAAATCTATATTCACTCCGCAGTGCAAAGAAAGTGAGGCTATGAAACCCCCTTGCCATCAGTGGATAAGAAAATACCTAGTTTTTTCTTCTAGGCATTTCGTGGACAGCGAGCGCCACCGCACGGGAGAGAGAGGTACCTTAAAAACGACGAAAACAAGCACCGACACCTTGGTTCTCTATATTTGCTGTAGTTACGAAACAAATCGACTTACATGAATATTTTGAATATTATTCGATTCCGTAATAAATTTAGAAGACATTAAGCGCAATATTTCTTATGTTTGAATTTAGATAATTTTGTAAATTCGCTCCGAACGCAAGAGTGCCGAATTAGCCGATTTTGACCATTTTCATGATTTTTTAAAGAATATAATTAAATTTATGATGAAACATTTGTTGCGCTTAGTGACTCGATAATGACTTAATGTCTTTAAAGCCGAAATTTTCAAGAAGATCCGCGCAGCCGTTATTATGTGAGAATTTTTTTAATTTGGTGAAAAACCTCATGTATTCTTTATGGGGCTCTGAGGTGCGCCCCCCTTAAGTAAGGGCCGCCTTAAGAGCGCGAAACGACCTTTACTTCGGTTCATCCCAAACCAATTTAACTGGTTCACCTTCTCGCAAGCTGTCGGTTAGCGCACTAGCAATCTCAGAGTAGTTCCGAATGTAGTGTTGATAGTACCCCGTGAGCCCAAGAAATGAGCGAACGTCCGTCTTCGTGACCGGCCTAGGGTACTCCGATATCGCTGCGAGCTTTACCTCCAATGGGCGCCTACATCCTCGACCGAGCGTGTGCCCGAGGTAATCTACTTCTGCCTTCCCGAATCGGCACTTTTCCGCTCTCACCGTCAGCCCCGCGTGCCGCAAGCGTGTCAACACCTCTCTTATATGGTTGAGATGCTCTTCCCAACTGTCCGAGAAAATGGCAATGTCATCCAAGTAGGGTAACGCGAAGTGATCCACTCCTCGCAACACGCGATCCATTAAGCGAGAGAAACAAAAGGGCGCGCTCTTCAAGCCAAAACTGAGAACTAGCGGGCGAAAAGTGCCCAGCGGAGAAATAAATGCGGAATATGGGCTCGCCTGTTCTGTCATTGGGACTTGCCAATATCCGCGAGTCAAGTCAAGCGTGGACACATACTCCGCACGACAGACTGTCTCAACCCTTTCCTCGAGGTTAGGAATAGGGTAGGCCTGATCACGGGTAACTGCATTAAGTCTCCGGTAGTCGATGCAAGGCCTCGGGTCTTTGCCCGGAACTTCAACCAGAATAAAAGGTGAAGCATACTCGCTTTCTGTGGGCACGATGACACCCAACTCTAACATGCGATTAATCTCGAAGGTTAAGATCTCCTTCTGCCTTGGCGACACTCGATACGGCCTGGAACGGATCGGTTCGTCTGAAGTCAACTCAATATTGTGCTCAACTAGGCTAGTTCGGCCAGGTCGGTCAGCGAAGCTCTCATGAAACTCCTGCAGAAGCGCCCCGAGGTCTTGTCTTTGTTGTGGACTTAGTTCCGAGTCAGCCCTGATTCGCACAAGCGCGTTCTCCAATGAACTGTAACAGCTTGGTCTGCTGGGCAAGTTGGTAGTGGACATTCATATTAAAAATAGCGCAAAAGAGACGGGACAAAAAGACGAAGAAGCACACAGGACAAACGCTAACTGGCAACCAAACTTTATTGAAAGCTTCCAACTTTGCTATCGCCATGCACGCGCTTACTCTCGTTCAACAGAGACAGGGCGTACCGCCAAATCCGCACAATCATACCACCCACCGGCTGTTCCAAAAAGTCAGCAAAACAGCTGCATCACCCCGCCGCACAATCCGAACGAGAAAAGAATAGAAAAAACGCCGCGTTAATATTGTCAAGTTAGATAGTGTTAATGAAACTGTACTCTTTCTGCTGCATATACACCGATGCGACGCTTATGCAAACGGCTTTGTCGCAATCACGTATTTTCGCCGCCTCCAGCAACTCTCGTTCCCTCCCTCCTTTGTTTCGTCCCTCCACCTTCGCACCGTCCAGCTTGGGGGGAACAACCACAAGTTCTACAATGCCCCGGTAAGTGGGAACCGTAATTGTTGCCAAGAGAAGCCGCATGCTCTCGAAGTCGATCATTTAAGCAACGTCCCGTCTGACCTATGTAAACACGACCACACATTAGAGGAATCCTGTAAACCACCTCAGTGGCACAAGGTACAAACTTTGTCACGTGTTTCTTGCTACAAACAGGTTTCTTCACTTTCGGCCCGCTCACCTTAGCGCACAATTTTGACAATCTGCACGGGGCAGTGAAGACAACGTCCACGTCGAACTTTGATGCTATCCTTTTCAGATTGTGCGACACCTTATGAATATAAGGTAGCACTACAAAATTCTTTGGTTTCCTCTTAAATACAACGGAAGAGCATTTAAACTTCTTTAGAAGGGATTCCGCAACTCCCTGTATTAAAACCGAGGGAAACCTGGAGTGTTCCAAGCGAAGTGTCTGGAGGTCAAAACCTTCACTAACTACATGCGGACAGGACTTCAACAGAGCCGACCGGAGGCAGAGCGATGCGATCGTGTGTCACACGACCGGCTAGGGCAAAAACTAGGGCGGTAAAGATGCTGGAGGAGTTGAACCTCGAGGCTTTGGCGAAGCGTGCAAGAAATTCCAAACTGGATGTCCTGAAGATGTTCTTTGCGGCGAAGACCCACAAAGTTGAGTGCCCTTTCAGAGCCATCGTCACAGAGAGAGAGACAGCTGGCAGGCCCAGGTGAGCAGGTTTCTGCAGCTGCACCTGAGTAACCTCATCCCAGAAGACCCTTACAAGGTGAGCAGTTCGGACCACCTCATCGACGTACTACGGGAGAGCCTATCTGGAGTCAACAACGCTTTCTCCTTGGACGTTGAGGAATTGTTTTATTCGGTTCGACACGACGAACTTCTAGTTGCTGTTCGGGAACTGATTGAGATATCGGGCGTTCTTGCGTTTCAAAACGCGTGTGGGGTTACGGTTGATGCCTTCCTGGAACTGTTGGACTGCTACCTAAACTCAACGCTTGTTTGCTTTGAGGACAAGGTGTATGTGCAGAGGCGTGGCATTTGTATCGGGTCTAGTGTGGCGCCTGTACTATGTGAGATTTTTCTTGCAAAGTTTGACCGCTCGGTTTTGCATGAGTTGGTTGACATCCCCGTTGTGAAGGTTTGTTTTACGTCGACGATTTTATTATTTTTGTTAGTGTTCCTGCAGAGCGAAGCCTGGTCTCTTTAGTCGAGACTACTCTGGAAGTTTTTAGCAAATCTTCTAAGCATTTACATTTCACCTACGAACTTCCGTTGGAAGTTTTTTTACAGTTTTTAGATGTCCGGTTGTCTTTTAACTCCCTTGACCATGTGTGCTGGATGCACAGGAAACGCACAAAAAAGTCCCTTTTAGCCTTTGACTCAGCCCACTCTAAACTGATAAAGAGGGGCATCGCATCGCTCTGCCTCCGGTCGCCCTATTGAAAATTCCATCAAGGTACGTAATTTGGGACACTGACTGCCAGTCAGCAGCCTTGGTGGAACGTGATGGACCATCAGACGTCATCTGATGGTCCACCAGATGACGTCTGACTGCCACTGCCAAGGGAATTTCATCAACAAGGGCAGCATTTATATAAGAGTAAAGCTATACGCACTCATAAATATCGCCAATGTGCCAAATGCCCCGAAAAAACAAAATGTTCGAGAAAAAGTAAAGAAAAAAAAAGCAGGACCACAGCGGATCGAACCCGCTACCACTTGCGTACAAATCGGACACCTTAACCCCTATGCCATGCCACCGCTTAGGAAACTCGATTTGACGATTCGTTTTATACGAGATGCTTCGGCTGCAATTGCAGTTAAGCCTTCAGCATGTTCTGCAAAGCACTCGTACATCACTCACCGTACTTCAGTTCTACTCCCCTGCCATGTAGAGTACTTTCGCGCCGTAGAACGATCCTTTTGTTCGCGCGTCTCCGGCCCAGTAGACCTGCTACACCTTGCCGTCTTCAACTACACCGCTAAAGTCCCTTACATCGTCGGAACTCGCAACAGGCTGGGTCTTGTCGAGTAGAAATTCTACTAAAACATAAGACATTGTAGAGCACGGGCAGGATCGACAAGTTGGAGCAAGCGGGCAAACAAAACGAGTCGAGAGCGTTCGTTTATGAAAGCTCGGCGAAGCCTCCATGGGCGAAGCGAAGTCAGCGAAGTGGCGTGTTCGGCGGGCTTCTGATCAAGGTTGTCGGTCGGCTGCGTGTCATATCTCTAACAGCAGCGGTTTTATGGGCTCACGTCCCGAAATCGTTTTCTTGTGCATAGATTACTTTTCGTATTCATAGATTTGACGAAATAGTGGCATCCGAACGAACTTTACGTTCTTTGACCGTACGTCTGTCTGCACGTCAAAGCTTTCTGACGTACAGTCAGAGACAATAGATGTACAATCAGCATCGCCACCAAGACATCTTGATGGCATTTCGCGGCGGCCGACTGCCACCAGGAAACCATCAGAAAGCCGACAGGTGGAGTCTGACTGGAGTTTGACTGTCGGTCAGAGTAACTTGTTGGCCAATCAGACATGCTTAACGTACAGTCAGGCACAGTCAGCGGTCCACTAGAAAACATTGACTGCCAAACAGGGTTACATTGATGGATTTTTCCTTCGGGCGGCTCTGTTGAAGTCCGGCCATTCCGCATGTAGTTATGGCGATTTCGAGTGGTCAATCACCGGCGAGACCGAGCCGGCGGAACCGGCAACCAGAAACGCGCCGGCGGCACACCACGTGACCCTCACCACCCGAACACCAAACGCCAGACGGTGGCAGTTTACTTCGCCTCTTGCACGCGCGACAGCGCTAGCGAGGTCGCCACCTATTTCCCAACGCCTTGGATTGACTCGAGTAGTGGCTGCAGAAGTGACTTCAGATCAGTTTCGTTTTTTCGTCCATTTTTTCTCACTGACCTTCTCTCCCATTTCGGAAGTGACGACACCGGATACAGTCTGGCGCCTGCCCGCCCGGCCGTTTGGAGCTCGGGCGGTAAAAGCGCCGGAAAGTTGCCGGTGCTTGCCGGAGAACCACCACCCGAACGGTGCGCGTCGGCCGGAAACTGACCACGCGAACCCTATTGCCGGCTTTCCGGCAAAATAAGTTGCCGGCGACTGACCACCCGAATTCGCCATTAGTGAAAGTTTTGATCTCCAGACACTTCGCTTGGAACACTCCGGGTTTCCTTCGGTTTTAATACAGGGAGTTGCGGAGTCCCTTGTAATGAGGTTGAAATGCTCTTCCGTTGTACCTAAGAGGAAACCAAAGAATTTTGTAGTGCTACCTTATATTCATAAGGTGTCGCACAATCTGAAAAGGATAGCATCAAAGTTCGACGTGGACATTGTCTTCACAGCCCCGTGCAGATTGTCAAAATTGTGCGCAATGGTGAGCGGGCCGAAAGTGGAGAAACCTGTTTGTAGCAAGAAACACGTGACAAAGTTTGTACCTTGCAAGGTACAAATTTTGTCACGTGTTTCTTGCTACCTTAGTGGCACATGTGCCACTGAGGTGGTTTACAGGATTCCTCTAACGTGTGGCCGTGTTTACATAGGGCAGACGGGACGTTGCTTAAATGATCGACTTCGAGAGCATGCGGCTTCTTTTGGCAACAATTACGGTTCCCACTTACCGGGGCATTGTAGAACTTGTGGTTGTTCCCCCAAGCTGGACGGTGTGAAGGTGGAGGGACGAAACAAAGGAAGGAGGGAACGAGAGTTGCTGGAGGCAGCGAAAATACGTGATTGTGACAAAGACGTTTGCATATGCGTCGCATCGGTGTATATGCAGCAGAAAGAGTACAGTTTCATTAACACTATCTAACTTGACAATATTAACGCGGCATTTTTTCTATTCTTTTCTCGTTCGGATTGTGCGGCGGGGTGATGTAGCTGTTTTGCTGACTTTTTGGAACAGGCGGTGGGCGGTATGATTGGCGGTACGCCCTGTCTCTGTTGAACGAGACTAAGCGCGTGCATGGCGATAGCAAAGTTGGAAGCTTTCAATAAAGTTTAGTTGCCAGTTAGCGTTTGTCCTGTGTGCTTCTTCGTCTTTTTGTCCCGTCTCTTTTGCGCTGTATTTAATATGAATCTCCAATGAACGATTGTTCTGATTGCTTGTCGGAAAAGCGAACTCGACATCAGCTTCCTCGGGTACATTTAACGTCAGATGAACAACGGCCTGGCGTTCGTGATACGGCTTCATTAAGTTGGAATGATAAGTTCGCACCTCCTTGCGCTTTCCCTGCATTTTAAGAGCGTAGTTGGTGTCAGACAACTTCTCGAGAACCTCTGCAGGCCCCTCCCACTGAACATCCCATTTGTTTTTCTTCGAGGCTGCTAGCAGCATTACCTTGTCCCCTGCCGAAAACGTGCGCTGACGGGCCGTCCGGTCATAGTACAACTTAGCTCGGGCCTGAGCTGCCTGCATATTTCTCTCCACAAGTCCCCTACAGCACTGAAGCCGTTCAAGCAAGCCTAAGACGTACTCGACAACAGTGGGATCCTCGCCGCGCCCTTCCCAAGCCTCTCGCAACATTCGAAGTGGGGACCTCAGGGACCTCCCGTACACAAGCTCGGCAGGGTTGAACCCAGTGGTTTCGTGTGGAACGGAGCGCAAAGCAAACATAGTTGCGGGCAGGCAAGCTTTCCAATATCTGCTATGCTCGTAGCACAAAGCCCGCAGCACTTGCTTTAGGACTGAGTGCCACGCCTCGACGCTGTTGCTCTGTGGGTGACGAACGGAGCTGTGCACGATACGAATGCCGCACTTCTGAAGGAACGTCGTGGTCAAGGCGCTGGTAAAAACACTTTCCTGGTCACTCTGCAACTCAGCAGGGAATCCAACGCGGGAAAACACTGACAACAATCCGTCCACGATTCCAACGGAGTTCAATTCCTTCAATGGCACCACTTCAGGAAATTTTTCGCCGGACAAATCATTGTCAGGATATACCAATACCCAGAGTGGTTCACCGGGAGCGGTCCCACAACGTCCACAACCAGGCGGCGGAAGGGCTCACTTATCAGCGGTACCAGCCTCATAGGGGCCTTCCTCTGATCCTTAGGCTTTCCAACTCTCTGACACGTGTCGCAGGTCCGCACGAATCGCTCGACATCCTTGAAACAGCCGGGCCAGTAAAACTCGCGCAAAAGCCTGTCCTTTGTCTTATTGATGCCCAGATGGCACGACCACCCGCCTCCGCGAGTCAAGGAAAGCAGTTCGTCCCGGTACTTGCTCGGCACTACCAGCTGATCAAAGTGCACCCCCCTTGAGTCTCTGTACCGCCGATACAGGACTCCCGCGCGACACTGAAATGTTGCATTTCTCTTAGAGAGACCATCTTTAATATGATTGTTCAAAATCTTAAGCGATGGGTCACGTGCCTGTTCCGCCAACAGCGTTTCTGCACTCACTTTCAGCAGGCCTGAAAGACCAGAGCAGTGCGGCGGAACCAGAGATGTCATTGATTCAAGCGTTTCATCTGGACAATTAGGCATAGTCTCTTCTGCCTCGTGAACGGCACACAGATCTAACTGCGGCTCCGGCGCAGCCGGCTCCCCCATGTCCTGCGCCCCAACTGTGCCTGTATCTTATGAATCGTTACAAAGACCTCCGTCCGCGCACGTCTTTTGCGCTGCGAGTTCACGAACCTTGGAT
The DNA here is from genome assembly GCF_016920785.2 of Ixodes scapularis. NCBI lineage: Eukaryota > Metazoa > Arthropoda > Arachnida > Ixodida > Ixodidae > Ixodes > Ixodes scapularis. The sequence goes on from NW_024609898.1 coordinate 395,952, forward strand.
CGGGTAAGTGCATGGACGGTTTCCTCGCAAAATTTTAAACCCTTGTCTCTCAGCATTCGATCTGACCGGTTGGAAAACAAATAGGGATGCCTCTTGGAAAGGTTTTGCAACACCGCTGCCTCTGTGCACAACATCCCGAACGGCCCCTCTACCTTGACACGGGCGATAGGCAGGCAGACACTGCTCTCCTCCACGACCTGCCTAATCCAGGCGCACTCTCCAGTGAAATCATTCTCTCCGACGTACTCAGGTCTAATGATATCCATCTTCGCCGCAGAATCTCTGAGAACTCTGCATACTTTTCCATTAACAAGCAAGTCATGGAGGTAGGGCTCGAGAAGGCGCGCGTTCTCGTCATCGTCATCAACGAAGGTAAAAACCACCTTCGGTTTTCGGCAACCCGCACTGATAGGTCCGGGCTCCTGACAGCGAAAACAGACTAAAGGTTTTCTTGCTTCTAACGCCCTTTTTTTCCCAAAATCTGTCCTCCCTTCGCTCTCTTTCTTATCGGACATCTCCCCACTTTTCTCACTCTTTTGTCCTTGCGACCCGGCATTTTCTTTTCCGTGCGCACCAACTTTCTTGGAAGGCTCCCCGCCTGCGTTTGCCCCGAGACGAACCTGGCTTCTCTCAGCATCGCGCCTTAAAGCAAATTCTTCTGCCAGGTCGGCGGCTCGCTCCAACGTTTTAACCCCCGGTCTGTCCTGCACCCACAGGCGGGTTTCCTCCGTCAAGCAGTTATAAACAGTTCGAGACCGATACACTCGACCACCTTGTCGTGGTCTCCCAAAGCTTCCTCTCCTTTCAGCCACTCTACGAGATTGGATTTCAGGTTGTAAGCGAATTCGGAGAAGGAATCATCAGACTTCTTTCTCTCAGTGCGAAATCGGCGACGGAAGGCGTCGGCGGAAAGGCGGTACTTCTTCAGGAGAGCCGATTTGACCTTGTCATAATCGTCTGCCTCCGCTCTTTCCAGCCGAGCCACCACGTCGGCGGCCTCGCACGGCAGAACTGTCAAGAGCCATTGCGGCCAGGTGTCGCGCGAATAGTCCATCTTCTCACATGTTCTTTCGAAATTTACAAGAAACAAGCCAATATCTTCTTTAATTTTAAAGGGCTGTAGGAGGTCTTTCATTTTCAGCCGCGGTGTAGCCTGACCAACAATAGAGCTCGGTGTCTCTCGGCCTGCACGCTCTGCCTCCACCTGGGCTATCTGAAACTCTAACTTTTTCCGTTCCAGCTCCCTTTCCTCTGTTTCTCTGCAATAAAGACGCTCTCTCTCTCTTTCTTGTCTTTCCTCCTCTTTCTTTTCTCTTTCCTCCTCTTTCTTAATCCTTTCCTCGATTAGCTCCCAGCACTCCCAAAGCTCCACGTCGTCGGCACCACTCGCCCGAATAGCCTCGATTATGAAAGGTTTTCTCTGGACTCCCCCCAAATCGAGCCCCAATCCACGTTTTGCGAAAATACGGAGTGCGCATGCGCGGTATCTCTGCGCGCCGGACGCCCGGGTTCGAGGGTATGTTGGGAGAGACGACAAGCTAGCGAAGCGTGAGACCATAGCAAGACTACGCGACTACGCTACGATTTCGCTGTCGCATTCCGCGGGATGCCGACGAGCTGCGTGGCCTTTGGCTGCCGGAGTTGGCACCGGCCAGGAGACAAGAAAAGCTATTTTCGATTCCCTTCGAAGAAACTGTTCCCTCATCGAAGAGCGGCCTGGATCCGAGCAGTGAAGCGAGTGCTCCCGTCAGACCCAAACAAGGCTTGGGAGCCAAGTAAGGAGTCGCGAATATGCGAGGATCACTTCGTAACAGGTAAGTCACCTTCATCGTACTTTCGAGAAGCACCGGAAATGTAACACTTCCACTTTATAAAACAGGGGAACCATCACTGGACAACAGCCACCCTGACTACGTGCCGACTGTATTCACTTACGTGAAGAACCGGCCGTCGGTCCTCGGCCGCTACGAACGGTGGAAACATCGTTTGTCGACGGGGGGTACGTACTACGTCGTGTTTAGTAATCTCGTGCTGCCTCTTCAGCATGCTCGCACGATTTGACTTGTTGACCGGGCTACGGGTACTGGTTTCGTAACATCCGCTGTTGATGGGGACGGCGTTGGTAGCTGCCAGCGTCCGCGCCGGCGGCAGTGCATACATCGTGAGCTCAGCTTATCACCACGCTGCGCGACTACCATGTCAGATCGCCGTCAAGTTTCGAGCGTAATACAGTTGATGCGTGTGTATATGAGCCTGCTGGTGCTTCCCCAGGTTTCTTGTTTCCTATGCATTTTTTTCACTGCACTAGAGAAGTAGCTCATGCAGACCAGTTTGCCACTGCCTTCCCTCTTTTCATTGCATGATGTCTAAGCGTTATGATTAGAGAGGAAAAATTATGACACTGTGTAGAGTCGTCAGATTTATAAATGGTCATAGCTAGGTGGAGATTTTTAGTGCACGTCATAAGATTTCCAAGTAGTGGAAATTATTCTCGTCCAACGCTGAGACGTGCCAGATGCCCTACGTTTGTTTGGCATCTACTACCCCGAGATTTACATTTTGCAGGTTTCAATAATAGTATGCATTGGTTATGCAGCACCAATATTGTGTGTTGCGATTGTGACCCTGCAGCTGCTGTCAAAAAAAGGATTGCGGCCCAAATAACCGCTCCAGTTCCTGCAAGCACTCAACATGGGGCACCTCAGCCAGCAGCCGGTTCTTCTCCAGCTGCAGCCCGACCTTCCGCAGCTGCAGCCAGACCTTCCACAGCTGCAGCTGGACTTTCCACAGCTGCAGCCAGACCTTCCCCAGCTGCAGCCGGACCTTCCGCAGCTGCAGCCAGACCTTCTGCGGCTGCAGCCAGACCTTCCGCGTCTGCAGCACGACCTTCTGCGGCTGCAGCCAGACCTTCTGCGGCTGCAGCCAGACCTTCTGCGGCTGCAGCCAGACCTTCCGCAGCTGCAGCCAGACCTTCCGCAGCTGCAGCTAGACCTTCTGCGGCTGCTGCCGGACATTCCGCGTCTGCAGCCAGACATTCCGCGCCTGCAGCCATACATTCCGCGCCTGCAGCCATACATTCCACGTCTGCAGCCAGACCTTCCGCAGCTGCAGCTAGACCGTCTGCAGCTGCAGTCAGACCTTCTGCGGCTGCAGCCAGACCTTCCGCAGCTGCAGCTAGACCTTCTGCAGCTGCTGCCGGACCTTCCGCGGCTGCAACCAGACCTTGCGTAGCTGCGGCTCGACCTTCAGCTACAGCCGGGCCTTCGACAGCAGCAGCAGCTGGGCCTTCCAGAGCAGCAATCCAACTTGTGGCACAAGCAAGAGCATCCCTGGTCGTTGGTCCCCTTACAGGAGAGACCAGCATCCCGGAACATTGTCCGCCCCTCCTGGACAATGGGCATGGAGCCCAGACAAGCACTCCATGTGTCCAGCAAACCATCGAAGGTGCTCATGCTTGCTGTTACTTGTGCAGCAGGCAGCTGTCACAGTTCATGTCGCTAAATCATTCGGCATAACTGCTAATATACATACCTGCATGGTTTGTAGTTTTGAACGAAGGAACCTGCTTTATGGTGTCTAAACAGCATACAAATGGGCTGTTACGCAAGGTAGACAACCTTTTCAGAACTTTCATCATAAGCAGTTAGAGTAAAGCTGAGCAAAATGGTGCGCAAGTTTTATTTAATCTACTACTTCACTATTTTATTTATCTACATGCATTTATCGTTCCGACATTTGGATGGGTATAATAAAATATTGCTGGCAAGCAGAAAATGGCCAGTAATTGGAGCCAAAATTCCTCTGTGCTTGAGTGCAAGGGGCTTATTTCAGAAATCTGCAGGAATAGCACATATATAATTATTCAGCATAAGAAATAGAGACAAAAACTGTATAATTATGAATTCATTTATGCATACTTCTATTTTACAGAGATCGAGCACGAGGACAATCTTGGTCAGTCCGTGATGTCTGGGACGCATGACGGGTGCAGACTCAAGATTGCACAGATGCAGCAGCGGATCTTGAGTTTGGAAGCTGACAACATGCGCCTCCAAGTGGAGCTACAGCACCACGAGACACGGCGGCTATCGGTTGACTTCATCAGACATGACCCCAAGCAGTGCATTTATTACACTGGGCTGCCCGAGTTTGCTGTATTTGAAGCAGCATACGATTTTTTTGCACCTCGGGCATCCCAGATGCAATACTGGTCGAGCGGTCGAAAGAGTAGCGGGATGAAAGGCCGCCCCCGGGAGTTGGAGCTCATTGAGGAATTCTTCATGGTACTTACTAGGCTGAGAACGGGAATGGCTGGCAGGGAAATGGCCCGCAATTTTGGAGTACATGAAGCGACGGTGAGCAGGCTGTTTACAACCTGGATAAACTTCCTGCAGCGAGAGTTGAGTACACTGACACGGCTTCCATCTCTGCACGAAATTCAGATGTATTTGCCTCATGCCTTTCGCTACTTCGTAAACACAAGAATAGTTCTCGACGGAACGGAGGTGCGCATCCAGAGGCCCTCTTCCCTGGCTGCCCAGAGGCATACTTTTTCACCTTATAAGCATTTTAATACTTATAAGGCGGTCATTGGCTGTACCGCTGATGGCTACGTTTCATATGTTTCCAAGTTATGGGGAGGGTCAGTTTCAGACAGGCTGATTGTAGAGGAGAGTGGGTTGTTAGGGCTATTGGAGTCAGGTGATGCCATTATGGTGGATAAGGGTTTCAAGCTTAATAACATACCAGCAGGGGTTCAGGTGCACATCCCTGCTTTCAGAAAGCCGCAAGAGCCGCAAATGCCAGAGGAGGACGTTGCGCACTCCCGCCGGGTGGCTAGTGCCAGAGTAATTGTTGAGCGTGTGATTGGGAGGGTAAAACAGTTTCACATTTTGGATCGTCCGTTCCCCATCACAATGATCGGCATTGCTAACCAGGTCTTTCAAGTTTGTTGTTTCTTAAGCAATTTCCGGGAGCCACTGACTAGGGATGACTAGTGTCACAGTCAAAACATGTAAACTTCCCTGTGTAAATACTTTAAGGCAATGAAAAATTTTGCGAAAAAACAAATCACTTGCACGACTTATTTAGCATGCACGCTGAATGATGCATGTTAAATGGATGCGAAACAAGATTTTGGATCTCGTAAAACAAGCCAGGTGCAATAGGCGGGACATTACAAACCCCCATAACATCACTCGTACCGCAATATTTCGAACGGATGGCCGTATTTTTAGGAAAGAAGGGAGCGATTGAACGACGAAGGCAGGCAAGGCCTGTCATGTTCAGATCCTCATTCCCCCTCGAGGAGGTAAACCGAACCGAGGAGCAGAGAAGGACGTCCGTTTTCTCTTGTTCTCAACCGTTCCCAGAGAATGGCTACGTCGCATTCTTTGCTCAGTCCTGCCCTTTTTGTCCAAAAACACGGCCATCGGTTCGAGATATTGCTGTACGAGTGATGTTTTGGCGTTCGTAGCGTCCTGTGAACACTTCTGCGGCCTTATTTTGTGAAATCCGAATTTTGGTTCAGCATTCCTTGAAAGACCCTGTGTTAGTAGTCATTGTGCAATCACTAAATTGTTCCTCTATGATGTGGACCAGTGTCACCACGGCAAAGCCAGTCCGACCACTCTCTAAACATTAATCTACGACTACCGTACTTCGAGTTTTTCACAACTTTGCACCAGGCCCATCCGGTATGATGTATTTATCTTTTTTTAATCATGTTATGAGGCAATCAATTGGCTGCTTACATTATAACTTCATCACTCTGTCCAACCACGTTAGACCTATTGTTTGTGGCACTTTCCCGATTTTAGCAATCATATTTACTAGAACATACATAATTTCTGAATGTAGGCCGACCCTTGTATTAAAGAAAAAGAAATATCTGAGGCGAAATACAAACTAATTAAATATAAACGGACAGTCTGGCCACATCAAGCTTCCTACCACTGCTCTGCGCACACATAAAGCTTCACCGCTTTGCATCTGTGTGCTTGGTAGAAGTAGCCGACTCGCGTGGCATACCTCAAACAGCTTTATCCTCTCCGAAATTTTGCTCACTATTACAGGTCTCTCATTGTTGCAAATATATTTCTCATTAACACGTGATTGTTGATTATATGTAAGCCTGAAGTTATCTGGAGATGTGTGCTTTGTTGGAATAGGTTACTGATGACCAGAGTTGGAAGTTTCCTAGACTTGGACACCTTGGCTTTGAGCAGGCACGTGCGATTTTTTGTTGTATAAACAGTTGAAAGAAATGTAAATATGTTTGATAGCCTGTTCCAACTAACCTTGTATACCTGTTTGCCAGCACATTAGGGGCTGTTGATTTCAATAAAATACAAGCGCTAGCTTCGAGACCTGGTTTTCTTTTATTGCGTATTCATCAAGACATGGCAGATTCCTGTCGGGACGAGGTTGGCGTAAACAAAGCGTTTAATTCGAGTTAACGATACGTTACATGGTTACATGAGCCCGCACGTCAAGTCTTCGTGCGCCCGTCGTGTTGGCGTTCTCCGACCCAGACTCTCGCACTCGGCCCTCTCGCTGGCTTCTTTGTCGTCTGGCTTGTGGCACCCTCTTCGTGCTGTGGCTCTCACGACACCCCCCTTTCTTTGAAGACTCCCAGCACCTACAGGTTGAGGCGGCTTGGAGGTCTTGATTTTCGTCCACCTCTCGTGACGGTTATTCCAGGCTGCCAAGGTTGCAGATGTCTGCTCGTGCAATGAGTGATGCCATTGGCTGTGTTCACCGCATATGACCTAGGAGACTGCGTTGATTGCAGCACTGTCCCACTTGTGGCTGCTCCTGACAGAATTTGCACAGCTGTATGTGGAGGTATATGGTCTCGTTCTTTGACCCTATGACGGGCATCGTAATGTGCACTCAGCTTTGCTTTGTATGCACGATCCTTTTTCCGAAAGGGCTCGTTGTTCCACCGAGGCTGGAACGCTTTGGACACAGCTGGAACATTTGTCCGTATCTTTCTTCCCATCATGAGTTCCGCAGGGGAGTATCCTTCAGTTGCAGGGGTATCCCGATGAGCAAGCAGCGCCTTGTGGATGTTCGGCGACTTTTTAAGCAGCTGCTTTGCCGTCTGTATGGTCCTTTCCACCGCCCCATTGCTCTGAGGATAATATGGGCTACTTGTTACATGGCGTGATCCCCACTCCTTCGCAAACCTTTCGAATTCGGCAGAAGCGAATTGGGGCCCATTGTCTGATCGAATGATGGCGGGTGCTCCAAAATGGGCAAACATCTCGCTCAGTTCCAGTGTGATGTCTTGGGTTGTTGTCTTTCTTAATTTCTCAAGTTCAAAGAACCTCGAGAAATAATCTACCACTACAAGGTAGTTCTCGCCACTTTCGTTAAAGAGGTCCGCGCCTACAACTTCCCATGGGTGATTCGGGAGTGGAGTGTGTAGTAGGGGCTCTGCGCCAGGCTTTCGGTGTGTCTGACACACTGGACATCTTGAAACAGTCTTCAACACTCCTGCTGATGCCAGGCCACCAAACTGATTGATTGGCCCGAGCTCTGCAACGACCTACGCCCTGATGACCCGTGTGCAGGCTTTCCAGCACCTCGTCCTGCATGCTTGGCGGGATGACGATGCGACTTCCCTTGAGGAGAAGTTCTTCAACTACCGTGAGCTCTTGGGACACACTGGCATATTTCTGTACTGCTAGTGGCAGTGACACGCCCTTGGGCCACGTCGTTGAACAATAGTTCCCAACAGTCACGATAGTTGGATCTCGCTTTTGTTCTTCTTTGATCCTCTCCAGCATGTTGGTGGAGGCCGGTAGGAGTTCTACGCTGAGTAGCTCGTATTCTGTCAAAGCTACTTCGAGACTTCTTGGACTGCTGCTGTCCGTTGTTGCTTGCGGCTTCCGTGAGAGTACGTCAGCTGTATGGATCTCCTTGCGGGAATATGGGAGATTGTGTAGTCAAATTCCAGCAGTCTCATTCGCAGACGCTGCAATCATGGACTCGGCTCGTCTATGCGCTTTGATGACAACAGAGGCATGAGCGGCTTATGGTCGGTCTCTATGTGGAATTGCAGACCGAGCAAGTACTGGCGGAAATGCTCGCATGCCCATGCGATTCCCAGCGTCTCCTTTTCTATCTGGGCGTAGCGTTGTTCAGTTTCTGTGAGTGACTGTGATGCGTAGGCAACAGGGAGTCGCTTTCCGGACATCTCCTGAAGGAGGACAGCCCCAAGGCCGTACAAGGATGCATCCGCTGAGACTGTGAGATGACTTCGAGGATCGTAGTGTACCGGTGTGGTCGTCAGTGCTTCTTTGACGGAGTCGAAACTTTTTTGTTGAGGCTCTCCCCAGCACCAATCAGCGTCATGGTGAAGCAAATCGCAAAGCGGTTTCGTGAGTTGAGAGAGTCCAGGGAGAAATTTAGCCAGGTGGTTTGCCATACCCAGGAACGACCTGACCTCCGATACATCTCCTGGCGGTGTCAGTTGAGCGAGAGCCTTGATCTTTACTGGATCCGCACTGACCCCGTTGGCCGAGACGACATGTCCGAGGAATTCTGCAGACTGTTTGCGAAGAACGCATTTGTCCTTGTTGAGAGTTATGCCCGCATCTTGCAGGCGCTTGAGTACCTAATGCAAGTGTGAGTCACGTTCTTCTCTCGTTCTTCCAAACACGATGATGTCGTCTTGAAGGCAAGCTTGACCTTCGAGACCTTCGAGTACTGTTAGCATCTCACGCTGGAAGAACTCGGGTGCAGTGGAGATACCGAATGGTAGTCGGAGGAACTGAAATCTACCACATGGCGTCAAGAAGGTTGTATACTCCCGTGATTCTGCTGCCAGTGGGGCTTGCCAGTAGCCCGCTCTGGCGTCGAGTTTGCTGAACCAGGTTGCTCCAGCCAGTTTTCCAAGGCATTCGTCGACAGTTGGCATTAAGACTCATTCCCTCAGGATGCAGCTGTTCAGGCCACTGTAATTGACACAGATGCGTAGTTCTCCGTTTTTCTTTCTGGCCACAACCATCGGTGCACACCACTCAGTTGCGTGGTCTACCTTTGCGATGACTCCGAGGCTCGCCATCCGCTCCAGCTCCTGCTTGACACTTGGAAGAGGGACGCGCCTCGGGTACGTTACCGCATACGGTTTGGCGTTGGGGTGCAGAGCTACCTTGTACTCGGTGTTTAGTAGTCCGAGACCCGCAGTCAGCTTGGGGTAGTCACTGAAGATGTCTGCTGTGTGTGTCGTCTTCGTCTACCTCGGATCCCTCGACTACAGACAGGCTGCACAGGACTTGCAGAGACTTGATTGCTGGATGGCCAAGAAGCGCGTCGTGAAGGTTGTCCACTACGAACACCTGCTCCTGGCACGATCGTCCATTCCACCTCAGGGTCGCCTTGAACTGTCCCACGGTGGGAATCTTGGCTCGGCCGGGCCCCAGGAGTGCCTTCGTAGGTCTGCTGAGTGGTCCCATGAGTGACTTGTTGTAGACCCTGGACGGGATGGCCGTGACGTCAGCTCCCGTGTCCACCTTGAACTCTACGGGCGAGCCGTTGACGCAAGCTGTGATCCGCCAGTGTTCTGATCCGAGTTGACTTGTTACTTTACCCAGGTAAACCTCTTCGAGTGCGGCGTGGCGCTGACTCTGGCTGTCTTGAGTTTTCTTCTTTGTGGACAGGCACATTGACACGAAGTGTCCTTTTTTTCCACACCCATTGCATGTCTTGTCGGCAGCAGGACACTTGGCACGCAAGTGTGGGCGCGTGGAGCCACACCATCTGCAAGCTTGGTTCTGTTCTTTGTTGCGGACTGGTAGCTGCTTCTTCTTTTTGGCCCGCTGCGCGGAGAAGTGAAGCTCGTCTACGATCGCGTTCGGCTGTGCTTGTGGTCGCAGTTCCTTGAGTTGCTGCTTCACAGTTTCCGAATTTCGAGCCTTGGAGATCGCCGTCTCCAACGTTAGTTCAGGGTTGAGCTGAAGCTGCTCAATCAGCTTGACGTCGACGAGTCCCACGACGAGTCGGTCTCTAATTAGCTCTTCTTTTAAGTCGCCGTATGCACATACCTCTGCCAGCTTGTAGAGATCTGTCACAAAGGCGTCGACCGTTTCGTGCGCTTCCTGCACACGCCTGTTGAACTTTAAACGTTCGTAGATGACATTCGTCCGAGGGACAAAGTGTCTGCCGAAGGCGGTTGTCACTGCATCGTAGTCGTGTTTCTGGGCATCAGTCAGTTTCAGCGACGCCAGGACATCTTCTGCTTCGCGTCCCATAGCGTAAACTAACGTGTTCACTTGGGTTTCCCCGTCTTGTTTTTTCAACCCAGAAATGACCCGGTATCTCTCCCATCGGGTGAACCAACGCTTCCAATCATCGGGACGTCGAAAATCCAACTTTTCTGGCAACTCAGCGACGTTGAGCGACGTTGGTTGTTGTGCAGCTTGTTGCCCAGTGGCCATCGCTTACCGGTCGGCGTGGTCGTTGCAGACGTACCTTGGCGTGGCGATGCAAAGTTTCGGATTCCGAGCGTTCCGCCGACGTACCTTGTCGTGGCGACGCAAAGTTTCGGATTCCAAGCGTGGCGGTGCAAAGTTTCGGATTCCGAGCGTTCCCGTGCCTTGCCTCCCCGGAGCGGTTGCTGTTGTAGCTAGTTGACTTGTCTTCCACAGCATCCCACCGCTGCCACCATGTCGGGACGAGGTTGGCGTAAACGAAGCGTTTAATTCGAGTTAACGATACCTTACATGGTTACATGAGCAGTGAGCCCGCACATCAGTCTCCGTGCGTCCGTCGTGTTGGCGTTCTCCGACCCATACTCTCGCACTCAGCCCTCTCGCTGGCTTCTTTGTCGTCTGGCTTGTGGCGCCCTCTTCGTGCTGTGGCTCTCACGACAATTCCGACACACACAAGGGCCGTTTTGCATTTGTGGTCATTCAGTCTCCACTTCACTTCAGTTTTCTGAATGTTTTCTTTAAGCCAGGACCGTCCTCCACCCTGTAGGTTCCCTCACGAAACTTCTTGAAGGAGACATACTTTCCCCTAGCCAGGTCCTTGTGTCGCTGGATGCGTTTAGTGATCACCTCGGGGAACAGAGCATGCTCGGCAAAATACAGCAAGCCAGGTAGCAGCTCCTTACTGACAAACTCCTCGTCTAGGGTGATTGTCTCAATGTGCGTCGAATTGGCGTCAGTGGTGTTGTTCGTCCAGAAAACAAAATCGCACCACCTGTGCCCAGTCACCATCATTTGTCCTTGCACCTGGTAGTAGAACGCGTGCTTGTGCTTCAGTTGCACGGTTCCGTCGATCAACTCGCAGCAGAACTTCTCGTCTCCGCAGGCCTCCTCGGGTGTTAACCCAATCTTCGAGATGGGACACTTCACCTCAAGAAGCCCTACTTCGCCGTTCTTGACGATGATCCTGTCGGGCGACGCTCCGAGGAAGCTGTAGCGCGGATGTATGTGTAGCCCGGTCTCATACACCTGTACTGGGTCGTCCCTGCAGTTCATGAGCGCGACGTAGGCGGCAACAGCAACGGGCTCCTTCATCCTTCCATAATGCAGTGCCTCACTCTTTGCTTCTGGGCTAGGATACATGATCCGTTTCACAAGGTAGTCAGGCTCTCTGCACTTAATCACAGCAGAAAACTGTGATGCCGTTATCCTCCCAAGTCGCTCACTGTGCCACCTCTGGTTGCAGGCTTGACCGATCGTTGAGGTCACAATGCCAGCCCTCTCTTCGGCAGTCAGTTGTGGCAGTGTCTGCATGTGGTGCTGTACAAGCTTCCGGGCCTCCTGGCTCCACAGATCCTGTTCATCGTCGATTTGAGGGATCGCTCCTGTGTGCCTCGCTTCTTTCACTGGCATGACGTTGCCATACCTCAGGCAAAGAAGATTTGGTCTTATTTCAGCCAGCCTCCCATAGAACTTCGTGATGTCCTCGTGCGACGGGCCAGGCACTCCTTCACAAGGGTCATACGAACGGCTTTTCTTCTGATGAGTCGGCTTGTTGATCAGGAACTTGCTGAACGTAATATCTGCAAGCGGTGCAGGAGCTGCGGGCTTCTTGGCTGCAATGGAAGAGAAATAGGAGATTGGGAGGAGAGGGGGGGAGGCGTTACTGATTAATAATTGTACCAGTTTCCCTCATTTTTATTATTCATGTCCCATGTGGTTTCAAAGATGTGCTGACAAACACCTTGTCAACGCAGCTCTTTGTGGCTTCCATGTTATTAAATACAAAATAACACCTGAATGTGAGAAGTTGTAGGCCTCTGAAGCCACCAGAGACCCTCAATCTGAACCAGAATTGGCTCTCTATTAACTGAAAAATGGCCAGAGTTGACTTAAAAATTATGACGTAGAAAGGCATATCTTGAATGAGACAGTGAGAGCAACAATCTTCGTATAATACACCATTAATGATGTAGTACTCAAACATACGTAATGTGCAAGTGCAACACATTTTACGGAAGCATTTGTTCCATACACACCTTGAGCTGGAACAATCCAAGAACAGGGAACGTCGGTGCAAGAGGTTGCCGTGGTCGTGTTGCAGCTCTCCTCTGCACAGAGAAGTAGCGCTACGATGTGCTGGCAGCACCCGCTTTTCCTAGAAAACGACAAAATACAAAATGAACCTCTTATGACTAGATAGGTTGCTATGCTAACGGGGCGCTAGCGTGCGAACTGCGTGCACGAGAAGTGAAAGCAAGGAGACTTCTACAAGCTGTGTGTAGATGTTTACGAAAACGAGTAACTAATCTGGGTGGAAATAGTTGTATCGATCACACAATAAAACGTTCGGTACGAACGTTATTTAGTGCTGTGGCGCACGTTTTATGCGGGCACTGGAGCACTTAACCGAAGCGTTCGTGCTCTCTCACGTGGTGCGGGGCTACATAGACATAAATTATTATTCAGAAACGTAACGGGGTATTACTCACCCAGCAACACAACTGCAGATGCCGCCTCTGACGGTGCCGGTGTCCCTCGTAAACCACGCGGAGACAGTATACGGTGCCTTCTTCATGGAAGGCAGGCACACGCATCGGACAAGGCACGTCCGAGAATCGTCCGACAGGTTCCACCGAACATTGCGTACGTAGCCTTCCTCCTTGAAAGCCCAACCGCGATGGGCCTGAAGCAGGGTGTCAGGCTTGGCTTGCATGTACCGCCACACTTCGTCTTGCGAGAAGTTCACACACGACGGAGGCCTCTCGACCCAAGCGTCCGGAGGAAACGAGAACGGGATGTTCTCGTCTTCGGTCATCGCTACCGTTTAGATAGCCGCGGAACGAAATAAACCAAACAGAGGGAAGAAAACCAGCGTGCCGTAACGTGAGAAACACGCCTGCCGGGTCTGTGTGTGATCATCCGGAAAAGCCTCGAACCCAGCTCCCCAGCTTTCTAGGAAGCTTCCAATTTTTTCCGGGAGGTGGCAGCACATATGTCGCAAAACGTGGATTCTTTACTCAAAAGAATCAGATCTGGTCTGCGTAACTTGTTCAAATCCATGGTTGTTCTCGAGTGACAATCTTTCACCTTACTCTCTGCCGGGGAATACCCAAATAAAGCCAACTACACCGGCAGCTATATCACCAAGTTTAAGCAAACTTCACCATCTACTCAAACCTGGCAAATCCCAAGAGAAAGCTGAACACTCACCAACACAGCAAACAGGACTCTGCACAGACCATCCCACCTCTGCGATCCAGTTGTTACGATTCCGGGCCGAGCATGCTCCCACTTCCAAGCGTCGTGGACTCCGAAGACACTGAGGAGCGTTCACTGAGAGGAGAAGACGTCTATATACAGGAATATTTACATCGTCATCTTTCAGTTTTGGTGTCTGAGAAGGGAAGACTCTTTACGAGTCCGAGCACCGGCTAATGTAGCCTCCTTGAAGTGGCGAGGGAGTCGCTGTCCAAGGTCCCGCGAGGGAAAAGGGCACTTTCGTCACCACGGGACGTCTCTGCAGTCTCCCGGTACGCGAACCTCCCACGTGGTCACACCCCAGACCAAGCATCCCCCTCGTCCCGTCTCCCTAAAGAACGCGGGGACAGGCAGCTCTCCCGATCACACGCCCGAGACCCAAACGTCTCCACTTGTCTCCATCGTCCGTAAACACCCGGTCCGAAGGCCGAGGAAGCGGGCCCCCGTTTCTCAGCGGGGTGTCAGGGGGGTCAGCTCCCGCTGTGCCGGGTGGCCCGCTCGGCGTCGCCCGGATGCCGCACCCCACCCACGCCGCGTCGGTCGGCATGTTCGGCGGCGCCAGAATGCCGAGCCCGAGACTCTGGTCACTCGAGGGGTGGCCGATGGCGCTGCCAGGAAGCCGAACCTGCTCTCTGGGTGGCCGATCATAACAGCACCCAGCTCGACGCGCGTGGAGCGAAAGCTCGCACTACGGAACCCAGGGATCCTGGGCTCGAGCCCCACCCCTTTCCGTTTCGATCTGGATAAGCATCGTACTGGCGTGCGGTCGTGTATCAGTATCACTACTGTGTAGTGCACGTTAAAGACCCCAGGCTAGCGGTTGTACTGCACTGGCTAAATTGCTCATCTCCAGCGAGTGACTCGTCGCAAGTTTAAATGGCTGACCAACTACACGCTGTATAAATATCCCCACAAAACAACCAACCTCGTAGAGAAGAAGGCCGTAGTGCTCCGAGTGGTCCCGTCACAATGTCGGAGAAAAGAGAAGGTCATGGCGCAACTACGTAAGAAAATCTAGTATCGACATTAAAAAAAAATGTTTCTTCTTGATCGGCGCGGTGGTGTTCGTGCGCGCTCATCCGTCATTAATATGCGTGTTAAAAGCGCAGTTTTGCACAATTTATTATATATATAATACAAACGTAATATACAACGCGTTACCAAGGTTGAAAGTGCCAAATTTCCCGTAACCGCGGGACTACGTGCAGTCCCGCAGCTCCACAGACTTTTCGAATGAACCGGCTCCGATCATCTTCCCTCATATGGGCTCCGATTATGGTAAGTTTACGTTGTGTGTGAGCTGCTGACTGCCCGAAAAGGAACGCTGAGACATTTCAAAAGGGAAGGAAACCGAAGCAAAATCCAGTCATCGCCGCAGGGAGCGCGTTCGAGCAAGAGATGGGCCGATAAAGTTAAGCTTTTCGTCGCCGCTGCTCTCGTGTGTGGTTCCTTTGAGACTTGTTTCTGTCTTCGCGTCACTTCTCTGTCGTCACCGCATTCTCGGGTAGTTCTTTATTTATTTTTTTTCTTCGTTTGATACTACGGCATTTACATGGATTCCTGGAACAAGTCCTGCTACGGTTTGAGTGATATGTGTGGCAACTAGCCAACGATGGCACTGGTCGATTATCGATAGACCTCTCTCTTGATTGAGAGAGACTTCTTGGAGTTTGTGTTCATATGTTTCCGTCACAGATATTGTGGGACGTATGGATACGATCGGCAGGTGAGAAACAACTTCTTTACGGGCTTTCTTGGTCATGTAGGACGCGAGTAAAGTGCTGCAGGATATTTTTTTTGGCTAAATTTTTGTGAAAAAGAGGTTTGGGTGATTAATAAAAGTGCGTTGTTTGTGGTTAAGTGTTCATTTATACTAATGTAATTTTATTGCCTTTACCGCGTTTGTACTAGAATATTAACTGTATTATGTAACAGTATTATTGTATACAAAATAAGTTATATTTTGTTCTAAGGCAGCTCGAGCCCATAGGGAGAAGTAAATTAGTTGAGTGTAAATAGTAAGTTTTGTACCCCTGCCACACGGAAAAGTTAATATATTTTCATTAAATGATACGGGACTTAATCAGCTCGCGGTCTTGATTGAGTATACGAGCGCCGCAAGCGGATTTGGTGATCCCATAATGTAATTCGATCAAAATTGCATCACGTTTGCCATGCGGCTGGGGTATGATGCAAGACTTCAGTGACTGCACGTGACAACATCGCTTACATGATAGTAGTTCACCCTTGTCTAGCCGTGTTCGCGTTGACTACGTCTACCTCATTTTTAACTGTCATCTGTTTTGCTGTGTTCAATCACTGCGTGTCTCGCCATTTTGTCCAAGTATTTCTGTATGAAATATGCAGTGCTAGAGCAATAATTGCGTGACTCAATGTTTTCGACTTAAAACAATCACATTTTATATAGACGTCTTCTACGCATACCTCGTGCAATTTCGTGCCGATTATTTAGCGGTGTAATATTTTGCCCCTATAATAATTTTTTTTTTCTAAACCCGTTGCGGTCAGCTTTCATTATAGATAATAAAACACGCTTATGTGACTAAAATCGCGTCACGACGGTCGATCCACGCGGGCTGCCTTCCCTTCGACGCGCGCCCCCGGTGGCTTTCCTTTGCAACGTCACGAGGAGAGCACTACGGCCTTCCTCTCTAGGAGGTGTTGGTGCGTTCCAGTGCTGCGGAGTTGCCACTCCTGAGTTGGAATGGGAATGAAATGGCGGCAACGTTGAAGGGAATGGAATGGGAATGGAATGGGAATGGAATGGGAATGGAATGGGAATGGAATTAGATGCTTTTTACCCGTAATGGAATGGGAATGGAATGGGGCCCGGCTCTTTATATTTTTTTTACTTTTTTATGGTGTTTTATTTATTTATTTATTTATTCATTTATATATATATATATGTATATATATATATATATATATAACTGAGAAGAAAAAACCCTTAGTGAAAACAGCAACAACGGACGATTTAGTCTTCGACGGATCAGGATCTGGTCAACTGATCCCGGCTAATTGGGGCCTTTTTAAGCAGGCATCGCTTCTAGCATATTCTCGTCTCGAAAGTCTCACAATTGACGAACTCAATCATCTTTTAACCGAGCGCATTATCACAGCAGCCAAGTTGTCCATCCCGCAGACATCTCAATTTCTTCCTATGAGGCCAAAGCCCTGGTGGAATTCGGGATGTGAAGAGACACGCAAGAAACAAAATCGGGCTTGGGGTATTCTGAGACGATACCCCACTAGAGATAACCTCATATCCTTTCGGAAAATGAAGGCCCGTGCACGCCACGTCCAAAGAAAAGCCAAACGGGAATGTTGGCAAGGCTATGCTTTGCCAACTTCCCGTCTGGGATCTGGTCTGGGATCGAATACACAAGATCAATGGTTCCTATCATGCATTTAAAATCCCCCTGCCTTTTAGGAATGGAACATGCCCAGACACACTCGAGGAACAAGCTGATATTTTTGGAGAACATTTTGAATATATATCCAGTTCACATCATTATTCATCTACTTTCCTTCGGCACAAGCTGAAGGCTGAGAGCAATCCCTTGAAAACCTCAGGAGGTGAACAGGAAGAAGATTCATGACAACATTCAGCTTGCACGAGCTTCTCGCAGTTCTTCATAACACAAAGCCCTCAGCTCCTGGACCAGATGGTTTACATTATTCAATGCTACAGCATCTTCATCCTTATACACTCGATGTCATTTTATATCTTTATAACCGCATATGGCAGGAGGGCTATTTCCCTTCATCTTGGAAGGTAGCACATGTCCTTCCACTTTTGAAGGCTGGTAAGGATGCTTCTTGTGTTTCCAGTTATAGGCCCATTGCTCTTACCAGCTCTCTCTGTAAGACACTGGAACGAATGATTAATCATTCGTTCCAGTGTCTTCTGTAAGAGGGTTCGTTCTTAACTTTTTCAGCTGTCTCTGTAAGACGGTTCGTTTTTAACTTGTGTTGAATGCAAGTTCAGTTATCACTTTGGTGATTGTTCTGAAACCAAAACAACTAAGGCAAGGAACGCAGCCGCCAAAAATCCTTGGGTATGCCCAACTTGCAAGATCACTAAAACGAGAGGTGGACAGGCACCGGAAAAATCAAAACAGAGTAAAGAAACTAAAGATCACGAAGAAGGAAACATGCTGGTGGAAATAAAGAAAAAACTTGATGCACTTATGGAAATGAAAAGCACTGTAGAGAACTTTGAAAAAAAAGTACAGGATGTGTCAGACAAGTATGATGGGCTACTTGCTGAGATGTGCAGTCAAAGACAAGAAATAACAGACCTTAAAGAACGCATACAAAGGGTAGAAAACACTGATAATGAAGAAACAAAACAGCTGAAGCGAAAACTTAATGACCGACCTCGAACAATACAACAGGCTACAAAACCTTGAAATTCATGGCCTACAATATTCGGTGAATGAGAATTTATTGCAGAAGCCGAACGACCTAGCCTTAGAGCTCGACCTACCGCTAACTGGACAAGAAGTGGATGGACTACACAGGTTGCCAACAAAGCCCGAAAGAACACCAGCTGTGCTGATTCGTTTTTCTACGCGAGCAACAAGAGACCGTTGGCTTCAGAAAAGAGGTCAGCTTCGGGGAAACGGGGCGCAATTCTATCAAAATCTGACGGCACAGAACAAAAGGCTACTGTGGCTGGCGAAGACGGAGGCCAAAGAAAAGGGCTATCAGTACACATGGCAGAAGAACGAACGGATATATGTGAGAAAGAAGACTGGTGATAGAGCTATCAGGAGAAACAACTAAGACGAACTGACAAAGATACGTTGAACATTGAAAACTTTTTTTCTTTTTTCTTCTTTTTTACTTTCTTACTAATGGAAAAGTCAACCACTGATTGCTGTTATTACAACTGTGAAACATTCAATAAACTTATGAGAAATAAAGCACTAGATAACAAGCGAAAAATGTCCTTATTTCACCTAAATGCAAGAAGCCTTAGAAATAAAAATGACGAAATTGAACTGTTCATGAATATGCTGAATCATAACTTGACATTTTGGCATTTACGGAAACGTGGTTTCCTGGGATTGGCGATGCTGTTAGCTTCAACAATTATACCTGCGAGGGAATTTATCGTGAAAACCGGAAAGGGGGTGGGGTGTCGCTATATTTTCGTGACGGACTGACATATGAAATTGTTTCAGAGGGAGCAGCGCGACGGCCGCAATGGCTTACGAACCTTGTTTCTTCGTACCTCAGGTCCTACTACCACTCCTGGCTTACTGCGCGTCCCGGTATAATGGTTTCGCCTTCGACTTCATCACCATGGATTCGCTGCCGCAAGTTCCAGTCGGCGATTTCCGCCGACATGATGACGTAAAGCAGGCCACCTGGATCTACGATTCGCCTCGCTTCATCAAAGAAAACCCATCGACATCGACGACGTCCGCAGCGCCAGATGTAAAAGGCTGGCAGTTCAGTGAATTCTCCAGTGGGCACGGGAGCAGCGCGACGGCCGCAATGGCTTACAAACCTTGTTTCTTCGTACCTCAGGTCCTACTACCATTCCTGGCTTACTGCGCGTCCCGGTATAATGGTTTCGCCTTCGACTTCATCACCATGGATTCGCTGCCGCAAGTTCCAGTCGGCGATTTCCGCCGACATGATGACGTAAAGCAGGCCACCTGAATCTACGATTCGCCTCGCTTCATCAAAGAAAACCCATCGACATCGACGACGCCCGCAGCGCCAGATGTAAAAGGCTGGCAGTTCAGTGAATTCTTCAGTGGGCACGGGAGCAGCGCGACGGCCGCAATGGCTTACAAACCTTCTTTCTTCGTACCTCAGGTGGGTATCCACATTCCTTTGAACCTAAAAAACAAAAACAAACGTTTGCTATTGCTGTTCCCGAGCCCACGGGTGTTTCTTAGTGTGATATTGGAGTACTTCAAAAATTGTCTTCTTTTATTGATGTCGGGTGACGTAGAGTCTAATCCCGGCCCTTTCACACGAACCTCGTCGTCACAGTCCACCAAAGGAAAAACTAGCCAGCCCATGGTTAGTATGACAGAAGATAATACTGAGGGAACGGTTGCACTGACCCAGGCAGAGCAAAACATAGAAATTTTGCGCATGTTGCGCGATCTTCAAAAGCAATCAGCTGAAATAGCAACAGGTAATCAGGAATTAAAACAAAGCATCACTGAAATTAGAAACGGTCAACAAAACATTGAATCTACGCTTACAAATATAGGCGGTAGATTAACAGCTGTCGAAGAGAAGCTAGAGGTGCTACATAGTGTTGAAGTTGATTTGCGGAATACTTCCAACACGGTAGAAGGTCTTCAAAGACAAAACCAATTATTGCAGACTCGTATTAACGAACTAGAGGACAGGTCACGGCGTGACAATTTGATTTTCCACGTAATTCCAGATATTCAGGAAACGTGGCCACAAACAGAAGAAAAGGTATCAAACTTGTTGTCCAACTGGCTTGGTATTCAGCTAGCCTCGGTTGATATCAAACGCGCTCACCGTTTAGGAAAATTTTCCGGCTCAAGGTGCCGCCCCGTAATAATAAAATTTTCTAGTTTTAAAACTAAAGAAAAGGTACTTCAGGCCAAAGCTAAACTGAAAAAACACGACGTGAGTGTAACTGAGGATTTTTCACCCGCGACGCGCGAAGTACGGAGGAAGCTGACCGAATTTGCCAAAACGATGCCTAACAGTCCCTCCTTCCAGCTAAAATACAACAAACTGTCCGTTAATGGAAAATTATACACGTACGACCCTGTCTCCGATAAAATTTGTGAGTCAAGAATTCCGATTTCACAATCAGCTACTACCGATACACCAACAACTGTGCCCTCGAGACAACACGCTGCGTCATCCAGGCAACGTGATACGTCAGACACGTAGGGGTTACCGAGGGGCTGTGTTTATCGTGCATCTTTATCACAAGTCTCTATTTTATTTACTAATATCAGAAGCGTTGTCAAAAACCGCACCGAAATTTCTTCTGCTATTGATTCTTGCTCTGCCGATATTGTCGTCTTAACAGAGGCATGGCTTAACAGTAACATTCGTGAAAATGAAATATTCGATTTGTCCAATCAATTTCATTTCTACAGACGAGATAGGGAAACGAGGCAAGGTGGTGGTGTACTAATAGCGATTAAAAAGGAATTTGAGTCATTCGCACTTCATATTGCGTCATGCTTAGAGATTATATGGGTGTCTGTAAAACTAGCTCATTGTAGAATGGTTGTCGGGGTTTGCTATCGCCCCCCGAATGATTCCTCTACCTTTGTTACTGAGCTCTATGATGCCATAAACATCGTTATCACACGGTACCCAACATCCCCTGTATTCTTGCTGGGTGATTTTAATTATCCAGGAATCAAATGGTCAACGTCCCCCCCTTCACTAAATTCGTCCTCGTCTGTTTGCCAGGAATTTATCGAGTTATGTTCATACTTTCACTTTACACAGATTATTTCCGAACCAACCAGAGTTACACCGACAAGTGCGAACCTGTTAGATTGGGTATTAACTACTTGTCCCAAGTTATGCTCAGAAGTAACATACATGCCGAAAATAAGTGATCACTCTCTACTAAATTTTTTGTGACTATTCCTGTAAAAAGTTTTCTAATAGAACTAAAGTGATACGTAATTATCCTAATGCTGACTTGAACCAAATCAATGATGAACTGTTTTTATTTCTACAAACGTTTCTAAACGGCTTCGAAGCACGCTCAGTTGAATATAATTGGAAGCTTCTAAAAACGAAGATGACAGAGCTTGCTAACCGTTTTATTCCAGTTCGTGTAATCTATTATAATCCGCAAGCACCATGGTATAATTCATTTATCAGGCGCCTTTCCAATCGAAAAAAACGCATGTATAGAAGTGCAAAAACGTCTAGTGGCCAACATCGATGGTCTCTATATCGTACCTCGGCTGATGAATATAATTCTGCAGTCAAATCGGCGAAGGAAAATTTTCTAACCAACACATTACCAAATATGTTGCTGAACAATCCAAGAAAATGTTGGAATGTAGTGAACCCGGCTGATAGTTCGCGAATTGAACTAACGAATTTGGACGGTGAACCAATTGATGACAAACAGTGTTCAGATACGCTTAACAACGTGTTTTCCAGCGCTTTTTCGTGTGTTTTTTCTGACGTTTTGCCTTCATTTAGTAACCCTGAGTATTTACCCATGTATGCTGTGCAGATTGAGACTGATGGTGTTGCCAAAATTATTGACTCTCTCAAACCCTTCTCCTCCTCTGGTGTTGACTGTATTACTCCCATGTTCCTAAAAAACACGAAAGCCTATACCTCTGTCGCCCTCGCTAAAATTTTTCAGCAATCCCTCAATTCTGGTGAGCTCCCGCAGGACTGGAAAATAGGGAGGGTGGTTCCCGTGCACAAATCTGGCGACAAGCACTCACCCTACAACTACAGACCCATATCAATCACTAGCGTTCCTTGTAAAATTCTAGAACACATACTTTTCTCCCACATCGCGAACTATCTGGAATCAAATTCTTTTTTTCACCGCGCACAGCACGGCTTTCGCAAATCTTTTTCGTGCGAGACACAACTGGCTTTATTCACCCATAAGTTGCAATCTATACTCGATAACCGATCATCCGCCGACTTTATATATCTGGATTTCGCGAAAGCATTTGATAAGGTATCTCACCAGCTCCTGCTACTAAAACTAAAAAAAAAAATAGGTATTGATATTAACATACTAAAATGGCTTGAATGCTTTCTCACACATCGTCAGCAATTTGTAACCGCGAATGAAGTCAGCTCTCTCCTTCACCCTGTAATATCTGGCGTACCCCAAGGTACTGTACTTGGGCCATTACTTTTCCTTGTCTATATTAACGATCTACCAAACTGTGTATCATCTTCGATTCATCTATTCGCAGATGATTGTGTTCTTTACCGGGAAATAACGTCTATCAATGACGTGCATGCACTTCAATCTGATATTGACGCTATCACTTCTTGGTGCAAAACGTGGCATATGACACTAAATGTTAACAAGTGCAAATTCATGCGAATCTCTCGTTGTTCCGCTAACTTACCTTCATATCACCTTGATAGTAGTCTACTCGAAATTGTCGAATCATACAAGTATTTAGGCATCCATATTACTTCTAATCTTAGCTGGCAAATTCACATCGACTCCATTACTAACAAGGCTAACCGTATGCTTGGGTACCTAAAACGCAACTTTTACTCGGCCCCTACTTCTATTAAATTACTGTTCTACAAAACAATTGTGCCTCACAACTAGAATATGCTTCAGCGATATGGGATCCTGGCATCGGAACTCTCGTTAATCAGTTGGAAATGATTCAAAATAACTCGGTTCGATTTATATATTCTAACTACCAACGAGCTGCTAGCGTATCCTCCATGAAGTCTAACCTAGGTCTTTCTTCCCTAGCGTCACGACGCAAAAGCGCACGACTTTGTTTGTTCCATAAAATTTTCCACAACACCACTTTACGCGGTGAACTGTTAACATCACCTTCATACATGTCGTCACGGATGGATCACCCACATAAAGTAGGAGTCATTTCATGCAACACTAATTTCTTTTTTTATTCCTTCATCCCACGTACGTCTAGTGACTGGAACCACCTTCCCTCTCTGATAGCCACTATTGCTAATTAAGATTTGTTTCAATCTGCCTTAAAAAATATATCTGATTGATTATTTAACTGTATTAGTAGAAGACGTTGTGTTTGCCGGTTTCAGGCTAGTGGACTATATAGTATTAAAAAGTGTTTTAATCATTTGTAACCATTGTTTTTTTTATTTTCTTTCGTGTATGCTTTCCCAATTATTATTCCACTTTACTTATTGTATTTGCTGTAACACTCTCCTCTATAATGCTTCATGCCTTGAGGGTATTTAGAAATAAAATAAATAAATAAAATAAAAAATAAAATTACACTATAAACCACATATCCACTTTCTAAATTCAACAATAGAGTCTACTAGGGCACACAAATTTCTTGGAGTATGGTTTGAGGAGCTTTTAGGTTGGACAAATCATGTAAATAACTTAAAATGTAACATCTCACGTTCAATTGGATTGCTGCGCAAGCTAAGGGAATTACTACCAAACTGGCTCAAACTAAACCTGTTTTACGCTCTTGTATATTCTCGGTTACAATATTGTCTTTTAGTGTGGGGCACAACAACGAAAACGAACACTGAGAAAATATTCCTTTTACAAAAGAAGGCTGTAAGATTTATTGACAATTTAGGCTACATCGAACATACAGCATCCTCATTCGAAAAATATAAGTTACT
This sequence comes from Ixodes scapularis, assembly GCF_016920785.2. Lineage (NCBI taxonomy): Eukaryota > Metazoa > Arthropoda > Arachnida > Ixodida > Ixodidae > Ixodes > Ixodes scapularis. The sequence continues at coordinate 420,002 of NW_024609898.1, forward strand.
ACCAATAGAACATGTCCTCTCTCATAAATTTGCTATCGTAATTTTTGATCAGATCAAGCATGATGAGGCACATTTCCTCGATACTTATCTTCATAAACCTGCGGAATACGCTGTTAGGAGTACTAATTATACAAAACCAAATGTTAGAACTAACTATGGAACTCAAAAACTAGATTACCAAATTCCTAACCTACTAAATAAACACCCAAGCATTGTGCAAATAGCACAGCAGTGTAGAACAATCCACCCGTTCAGGAAAAAAGTTTGAGCATATTTCCTTGAAGCTGATCGCCTACCTTAGATTATTTAACGTGGCTTTTATGAGTTCTTATTGCAAATATAGTGCCTTTAATATGTCCTTCTTTCATGGTGTTATGAAGTGTTGTGATGTGTTAATATCAGACGTGCGTTGGATGATGTTGTTGATAATGACGATGTTAATGTCAATGAATACAGTTTTCTCTGATTTTTGTTTCATGATTTTTTTTTATTAGTTTGCTTCTTTTTTATTTTTATTATGACGCATTGCTTATGTTTATATTGATGATATTGATTGGAATGGTTTACTGATGCCTATGTTTATTTCAGTCGTGTTGCTAAATTATTGTATGCTGTCTCTGTTGACTGCTATGGGCAGGGGAGGGGGGGGGGGGGGGCTAGCGGCCTCGTCAGAGGGTTTTTTTGCCTTCTTTTGCTGCAGCCCCCCAGACGTATGTATCACACACGTATGTCTGAAATAAATTATTCTACTCTATTCTATTCTATTCTATTCTAGACTAATGTACTATTTGGAGCATGGTAAGGTACTCGACAAATTTCAGTGCGGCTATCGTTCATCAAGGTCTACAGTCGAACACTTGGTCCGTCTCGAAACTGTTGTACGTGAGGCCTTTGCGCACAGGCAGCACTGCCTCTCCGTGTTCTTCGATCTCGAGAAAGCGTACGACACGGCTTGTCGCTTTGGCGTTTTGAGGAACCTTTCTGACCTCGGACTACGTGGTCGCATGCTTCGTGCAATTCAGAGCTATTTAGACAGGCACACCTTTCGAGTTCAGCTAGGAAACACACTCTCCCGTGAATTTCTGCAGGAAAATCGAGTGCCACAGGGGGGAGTGCTAAGCGTCACCTTGTTTATAGTTAAAATGAACTCCATTGCTTTAGTAATCCCTCCGTCGGTTCAATACTCTCTTTACGTCGATGATTTACAAATTTCAGTTTCCTCCTGTAACCTCTCAGTCTGTGAACGCAGGGTTCAGCTAGGCATCAACAAGCTTACTAAGTGGGCTGACAGTAAGGGGTTCAAGTTCTCTCCTGAGAAGACTGCATGTGTTTGCTTCAGCCGCAAACGTGGAATCCTTCTTGAACCATCCCTAACAATCTGCAATAGTAATGTTAGTGTCCAACCTCAGCACAAATTTTTGGGTCTTACGTTTGATAGTAAACTCAATTTTATTGCTCATGTAAAAAGCCTGAAATTGAGAGCTCACAGATCTCTCAATATCCTTAAAGTTCTCTCGCACCGGTCTTGGGGCTCAGATCGATCGTGCCTCCTGCGGATCTATCGCTCTTTGGTACGCTCCCGACTAGACTATGGCTGCTTTGTTTATGGGTCTGCCAGACAGCCTGTTCTCAACATGTTGGATCCCATTCATCATCTTGGGCTTCGGTTGGCTACAGGTGCGTTTCGTACATCCCATGTGCCCAGTCTATATGCAGAGGCTAACGAGTGCTGCCTCGAGAGACGTAGATTCGCATTGGGCATGATGTACTCTCTTCGCATCCGATCTGTCCTCCAGCACCCTACTCGAGAAGTTGTTCAAGAAACACGCTCGGAACGACTGTTTCTTGCAAAACCTAGCGTAATCCCTCCGTTCAGTATGCGACTGAAGACCTTGGCCGAGTCTGTCGGATTTTATGTGGCATCTCAGGTAGTAGAATTTCCTGGTATCATAGCGCCTTGGGAGCACCCTGACATACACTGCAACCTGTCTCTTGCACAGTATAACAAGAAAAACACTCCAAGTGCTGTGCTTCTGCAAGAAGTTTATGAACTGGCTCAATTATATGAAGATCATACAAAGTTCTATACAGATATAACAAAATCTGACACCTTTGTTGGCTGCCCTGTCATTGGCTCTTTAGTGGAAGTTGTAAGGCAGATAAACACTGCCGCTAACATTTTGACAGCGGAGCTGTATGGCATCCTGGCTACGGAACACATAGCCCGCCACAGGATACCGCTGGCAGTAGTTTTCACGGACTCTCTCAGTGCCTTGCGAGCCATCTCTTCACTGCTGCCTACAAGGAACTCCCTTGTTGTTGAAGTTCAAAAGAAAGTTATTTTGGCAGCCAGAAAGCATTGCACCATTGTCTTTTGCTGGATTCCCAGCCATGTTGGTATCCCAGGCAATGGGGCGGCCGACCGTGCTGCTCGCACATGCGTCAGCAGGGAGGTAGACAAAAAAGGAATCCCTTACGTGGACTACCGCTCGTCTGTAAGATCTCGTATACAAGCCCAATGACAAGCCGAGTGGAATGAAGAGATCTACAATAAGCTGCATCTCATTAAGCCAAACCTGGGTGAATGGGCAACCGCCCGACACCGAGAACGGTTTTATGAAGTAATACTGTGCCGTTTGCGCATTGGCCACACGCATCTGACTCATGGCTACTTGCTCCGTGGGGAGGATGCCCCTTTGTGTGAACAATGCGATAAACCTCTAAGTGTTCTCCATTTTTTAATTGAGTGCCCTTTCTACGAACGGGAACGCCAATCTCACTTTGCACAGTTGTACAGAAATCACACTCCCTTACACCCAATGTTGTTGTTGGGTGATGAACCATTCGTGGCTTACAAGCAGGTTTTTAAGTTTTTAGACTCTATTGGTCTTCTACATCAATTGTGAATTTCAGTTTCTCACTCATGCACATTGTTGTTTGTAATTTAATCCAGTTTTATGTCTCATTCCTTTATTTTTAACCCTGACCACTAGAGTCCTTTCTTCTCGCTTACCCTCAATGCAATAGTTTCCTTCTTTGGCGCTCTTTGGCCTCAGCAGCCCTTGCGCCATAAAACCCCAATCCAATCCAATCACATTCCTAGGACCCATTCCTAGGAGTTGAAAGGAATGGAATTATCGAAAACTCTAAATTCCCCGGAATGGAATTGGAATGGAAGGGGGGGGGGGGGGGGGGGTGCCCATTCTGCAACACGGGTACGTTCCCCTGCTTTTGTAAAAGCTTGGTCTGCTGGGCAAGTTGGTAGTGGACATTCATATTAAAAATAGCGCAAAAGAGACGGGACAAAAAGACGAAGAAGCACACAGGACAAACGCTAATTGGCAACTAAACTTTATTGAAAGCTTCCAAGTTTGCTATCGCCATGCACGCGCTTAGTCTCGTTCAACAGAAACAGGGCGTACCGCCAAATCCGCACAATCATACCACCCACCGCCTGTTTTAAAAAGTCAGCAAAACAGCTACATCACCCCGCCGCACAATCCGAACAAGAAAAGAATAGAAAAAACGCCGCGTTAATATTGTCAAGTTAGATAGTGTTAATGAAACTGTACTCTTTCTGCTGCATATACACACTAAACATTATAACACCCATAATCGTGTAAAAAGGGTGTAAGTTAGGAAAAACACCCTTCTTACACTTCATTTACACGATATTTGAATATCGGTGGGTGTAAAAAGGGTATGCTGATGTTTTTCATCCCTTCCACACCCTTTTTACGACCTCGCTTATTGCGATGGCGTCTGAAATCGTTTAAAAAGGGTGTATGGGCGAATTATACGCCCTGTATTAACACGGTGTGAAAGGGGCGTTATGGTGATGCCAGTCTAATACACCCATGATTTCATATCCGTTAATGCTTATTGCTTTGCTGAAACTGTTGCTGATGTACGGTGGTATAAACATCCAGTATAATTAATCGCTACACGAAGTCGCGTATGGTTAGGAAGTGATGGAGTATAGTTTTTGCAACTCCGATCGAACTCTTCGTCCGAGAGGAGCCGAAAATTACGTGTCGCGTGTGCGTCAGTTTCATCAGTTCAACTTCGACTTAAAAACAAAACATCTCCACTCGCAAAAGATGAACGAAGACGTGTCAATATACAACCCAAACAGCACGCAGCATTGCGCCGATAAAGGATCAAATATGAAAAATTGCGCCGTTACCATTTTGGTCCAGCCAATATCTGTGAAAAAAAGGATGGGTCGCGGCGACGCCATCCTGACATACCGTAGGCGATGCCGTTTTTGGATGAGCGTCAAGATTCCCGCATGAATGGCCTATGCCGGCGAGGTATGTCTATTTCTTAACCGCCTAAAATCCGACGTTAAAAAAGAAAAGAAAAACAAGATGAAGCAAAACGGAATCTGCTTACTTTTAACCAGAGAAAGACCTCCTGCGCTGAACCACTGAACAAACTATGGGCCGTGGCGCCCTCATTTCGTGTATTACAAACTCACCTGACTGGCCCTCGCACTACTTATAGCACCTTCACTGAGATTTTATTTTTGTGTGTAGTTCTAACGAAATAATTCCGCAAGACAATCGAAAGTGCCGAATTTATGACACCCCGGCTATAGTACGCGATCCTTAGTTGACACCAAAATATCTAGCCTCCCGACACTTTTTTTTCCTTTTTTTTTCTTTTTTCTTACGGGTGAAATTGCATCTCTTGTTTCACGCGTTCGAATTTGTTTTGTGTTATTTATTTCGTGATTTCGCGGTCGGAATCAGAGCACGCACGCCACTGCGTGAAGCAAGTCCTGACGTGTCCCATTTTGCGACCCTCCTTGGGCAGCCCAGGTGGCTTATACTAAGCCGCAGAGGGAGATTAGCTGCTTTGTCCACCCCTCTTTGACCTCGTCTTCTGATAAGCCTCCACACCTTTTGTGTCTTCGTGTGGCTGTGAGCGAGTGCGAAGGCCGCTTCTAGCAAATCAGAGAGGTACTGTGTAAAACGTGACCGTTCTCCGTGGGACAGGGACGCTTGGACTATAATATGTCCCGTGACTCGCTCCGACGCGCTGATGGGCTCACTGGGGCCGAAGTCTTTGCCGTATTCCAAATTACGGTGAGTGTAGGGGCCACGTAGGTCCGGTTTCTAAAAAGCTTCCGTCAGGCGTCAGTGTTCTTCTGTTTTTCGTGCGTTGCAGTCGCAGCCGTGGTTTTTCGTCTTGAACGGCCGGAATACGTTCATACTAATTTTTTGGTAATATTTGTGAATTTCGTCGGAGTCCATAGAATTATTGTGCTGTGTTTGTTGGACGCGTTTCGACAAAGAACTAACTGCTCGTCGGCGCTCGTGAGACTTCCGCTGATTGTGATCGACCGCCTTCATCCTCGACATTGTGTTTGCGTAGTTTTGTGCTGCCCTAGTCGGATTGTGCATCTATCACGACAGAGAGCTGCTCATCGGTGACGGCGAGAGTTCCGTTGAATGTGAGCAACCGCCTTCATCCTGGACGTTGTGTTTGCGAATTTTTCTGTGGTGCCCGAACCGGATTATGCAACTATCACGGATTACATGAGATCGGTGTTTTATTTGTAAGTACTCTGCAAGCATGCTTCTGGTAGTAGTCCTGCTTCCGTCTCAATAGACCATTTTGCTGTTTACAAGCATGAACTGCTGCTTACGCCTCAATCAACTCCCGGTCGTTCCGTCTCTGCGAGCCTGTCGAGTTTTGCCTACGTCAGCAGAGCTAGAAAGCTTTAAAGTAGGTTTAGGCGAAGGAAAGCCTTATTTAAAGTTTGAGTGCATTTATTTTAAGCCTCTAAGAATTTTGTAGCTTTGTCACAAAAACTTAACACTAGGTCACAAATGCCAGCATTTGAGGTTTGACATGGGTTTCTCGCGAATGCGCGAAAGAAGATGAGGTCCATGCACGTTTTTTCTGGATTCAAAAAATAAAGTGTTCCACATGTTTCAATTTGTTAGCAATCATTTCTCCGTAAATACTTTTTGATGAAGTGCTGTGTTACACATTTAGTATAACTTCTTGTAGCTGAATGAAGTGAGAGTTACTGCGGAGGCGAGCTGGTGAAGGATCATGGTGAAAAAACCCAAGACTAGGACAAAAAATCGGGACAGCACAACACGTCTCAAGACATTTTGAGGCAGTATTGTGTTTTCCCAATTTTTTTGTCACTAGTCTCGGGGTTTACCCACCATGCTCTTCTAGCTGCAGTACACGTTTTTGGTAGGGTGTACTGCTGCCATCACACCCTAATAAATAGGTGTAGAGCAGAATCACTCCTTTCTGTGTAGGGTGTAAGGGATTACACCGGTTTGTGAGGGTGTGCGAAATAACACCATTTTTCTAGGGCGTTTTTGTACACCAATAAGGGGGTGAGTTGTGACCCATGCCATTTACACCAATAAGGGCGTGAAAATGTTTAGTGTGTACACCGATGCGACGCTTATGCAAACGTCTTTGCACAAGCACGTATTTTTGCTGCCTCCAGCAACTCTCGTTCCCTCCTACCTTTGTTTCGTCCCTCCACCTTCGCACTGTCCAGCGTGGGGGAACACCTCAAGTTCTACAATGCCCCGGTAAATGGGAACCGAGTCAACAACGCTTTCTCCTTGGACGTTGAGAAATTGTTTTATTCGGTTCCACACGACGAACTTCTAGTTGCTGTTCAGGAACTGATTGAGACATCGGGCATTCTTGCGTTTCAAAACGCGTATGGGGTTGCGGTTGATGCCTCCCTGGAAGTGTTGGACTGCTATCTAAACTCAACGCTTGTTTGCTTTGAGGACAAGGTGTATGTGCAGAGGCGTGGCATTTGCATCGGGTCTAGTGTGGCGCCTGTACTATGTGAGATTTTTCTTGCCAAGTTTGACCGCTCGGTTTTGCATGAGTTGGTTGACATCCCCGTTGTGAAGGTTTGTAGGTACGTCGACGATTTTATAAATTTTGTTAGTGTTCCTGCAGAGCAAAGCCTGGACTCTTTAGTCGAGACTACTCTGGAAGTTTTTAGCAAATCTAAGCATTTACATTTCACCTACGAACTTCCGTTGGAAGGTTTTTTACAGTTTTTAGATGTCCGGTTGTCTTTTAACTCCCTTCACCATGTGTGCTGGATGCACAGGCCACGCACAAAAAAAGGCCCTTTTAGCCTTTGACTCAGCCCACTCTAAATTGATAAAGAGGGGCATCGCATCGCTCTGCCTCCGGTCGGCTCTGTTGAAGTCCTGTCCGCATGTAGTTAGGGAGAGTTTTGACCTCCAGACACTTCGCTTGGAACACTCCGGGTTTCCCTCGGTTTTAATACAGGGAGTTGCGGAATCCCTTCTAAAGAAGTTGAAATGCTCTTCCGTTGTACCTAAGAGTAAACCAAAGAATTTCGTAGTGCTACCTTGCATTCATAAGGTGTCGCACAATCTGAAAAGGATAGCGTCAAAGTTCGACGTGGACGTTGTCTTCACTGCCCCGTGCAGATTGTCAAAATTGTGCGCTATGGTGAGCGGGCCGAAAGTGAAGAAACCTGTTTGTATCAAGAAACACGTGACAAAGTTCGTAACTTGTGCCACTGAGGTGGTTTACAGGATTCCTCTAACGTGTGGCCGTGTTTACATAGGGCAGACGGGACGTTGCTTAAATGATCGACTTCGAGAGCATGCGGCTTCTCTTGGCAACAATTACGATTCCCACTTACCGGGGCATTGTAGAACGTGTGGTTGTTCCCCCACGCTGGACGGTGCGAAGGTGGAGGGACGAAACAAAGGAAGGAGGGAACGAGAGTTGCTGGAGGCAGCAAAAATACGTGATTGCGACAAAGACGTTTGCATAAGCGTCGCATCGGTGTATATGCAGCAGAAAGAGTACAATTTCATTAACACTATCTAACTTGACAATATTAACGCGGCGTTTTTTCTATTTTCTCGTTCGGATTGTGCGGCGGGGTGATGTAGGTGTTTTGTTGACTTTTTGGAACAGGCGGTGGGCGGTATGATTGTGCGCATTTGGCGGTACGCCCTGTTTCTGTTGAACGAGACTAAGCGCGTGCATCGCGATAGCAAAGTTGGAAGCTTTCAATAAAGTTTAGGTGCGAGTTACCGTTTGTCCTGTGTGCTTCTTCGTTTTTTTGTCCCGTCTCTTTTGCGCTATTTTTTATATGAATGTCCCCTGCTTTTGAGCGCGGCGCCGCTATTCGCCGAATTCAGTACGTGACGAGCGGGATGAACATGCCGTGCAGGAAAGATGGCGCTACAAAGATGAGCGCGCAACTCTGGCTCTCGTAGGGAGCCCATACAGGGATCTAGCAGCGGTGTGTCCCGGATTCTTGGGGTTGTTTCTATGATACACGCGGGAGTGTTTAAGCTAATGAATTACTCAAAATATAAAATAAAATTGGCACGGTAAAACAAGATGGAGACTGAAAGAGCGACTGAAGGAGTTTCTTTCGGGTGCGCCGCCTCAACTCCATTCCGGGAGCCGGGAGAAGCCCCCGGATTGGCTACAAGTGAAGATACGAAACCAAACAAGTGTAAATCAAGACATGCAATCAACCAGCGCCCGCGTACATACTAAACATTCTAACACCCATAATCGTGTAAAAAGGACACCGTACGCGACGCAGTTTTTGGTTGAGTGTCCTGCGTCAATCGGCTATGCAGACGAGGTATTTCTATTTCTTGACCGCTTATAATACCAAGTTACAAAAAGGAAAACTAAATAAGAATAAGCAAAACGGAATCTGCTTACTTTTAACCTGAGAAAGACCTCCTGCGCTGAAGATTTGAACAACCGTGAGGACCTCATTTTGGATAGTACAAACTCACCTGAATTTTATCTTCCTGTGTAGTTCTCAAGAAAGAATGCTGCAAGACACTCGAAAACGCCGGATTCCGGATTCCTAAGGGTACGCGATTCTTATCTCTGCGTTTCGACACACACACACAAAAAAAAAAAAAAATAGCCTTCCCACGCTTTTTTTTTTTTTTTTGGGGGGGGGGGGGGGGGGGAGTAATTTTTTGGAACGCGTGAAACCGCGTCTCTTGTTTCGTGCTCTCAGCGTCTTAGCTTTGACCCGTGCTTCGACAGCGTTCAGATTTGTTTTTGTATTTATTTTCTGGTTTTGCGGTCGGCTCAAGAGCAGGCACGCTTCTCTCGCGACCCTCCCTGGGCAGTGCAGGTGGTCATACAAAGCAGCAGAGGGAGATTAGCTGCTGTGTCCAGCCTCCATTGACCTCGTCTTCTGATAAGCCTCCCTACCTTCTTTTGTGTCTTCGTGTGGCTGTGAGTCAGTGCGAAGGCCGCTTCTGGCGAATCAAAAAGGGTGGAGCGAAACACGTGCCCGATTTTTGTAGGACAAAAAAGGCTTCGAGGAAAATTTGTCACACGACTCGCTCTGCTCGGACGCGCTGATGAGCTCACTGGGGTCACAGCCTTCGCCGTTTGCCAAGTTATGGTGAGTTGTGGGGGCCACGTAGGTCCGGTTTCCAAAATACGCGTTCTCTTGTTTTTCGTGCAAGCAGCCTGACGACCTGCACAGTCGTCAGGTCGCCTGCCCGAAAACCACGGTCGCGAAGACCGTGGTTTTTCGGGCAGGCGACTGTGCTTTCTCGTCGTGAACGGCCGGAATACAGCCATGCCGACTTTTTCATAATGTCCATTTATTTCGTCGGGGTCTATGGAAATTTTGCGCTGTGGTTGTTGGACGCGTTTCGACAAAGCGCTGCTCATCGGCTACTACGAGACTACCGTTGAATGTAAGCGACCACCTACATCCTTGACATTGTGTTTGCGAATTATTCTGTGCTGCCCGAATCGGATTATGCATCTATCACGGATTACATGAGATCGCTCTCTTATTCGTAAGTACTCTGCAAGCGTGCTTCTGATACTAGTTCTGCTTCCGTCTCAATAGGCCATTTTACTATTTACAAACATGAACTGGCGCCTGCGTTTCCAACAACTCCCGGTCGTTCCGTCTTTGCAAGGCTGCCGAGTTTTGCTTTCGTCACCAGTGCTAGAGAGCATAAATGCTGCACGAAAAAAAGAAGTTGGAGATTTAACTAGCACCATCGGTTGTACAGTTTAGAGGGGCGGTGAAACAATATCAAGTAGTGGAATGTTCATAATCTTACGGAGGCGTACTGGTCCTAGTCTGTCCCATACTGGCACGGGCCGCCAGTCACTGAGAAGCACCTTGGTCGTGGTGAAATCGCGACAATAAAAGGGAACTATTTCGTCCAGTCTTGCTTTCGCCAAGCTTGATGAACCGCGCGTGAACGCAGATTTGCCCTTTGGCAAGCCTGTAAATGCACACACTTGCCCGCAGAAGCAGAGACATGGCTGCGACCCGAATCTTGATCGAAAATAAAAAGTGAACCAGGCATGCTTCGGGTCCTTTGCAGTCATTTATTCATGCAGTTTTTTGGGTGATTACACCCTATCTTATGGGTTTCTTAATTGCGCGTGCCGTTTTTACATTTTTTTTGTCGTTGGTACTCCCTATATGGAGGGCGTACTGCGCAGTCATAACTCTCTAATAAAAAAGTGTAATGCGGTATCACACCCTACTTTGAGGGTGTTCGGAATAATGTCTTCTTATAGGGGTGTTGGGGATAACGCCCTTCTCGTTGGGCGTTTTGCTACAATGGAGAGGGTGTTAGTTATAGTACGAGCCATTTACGCCCTGAAGGGTGTAATGATATTTCGTGTGTCGGCTGTAAACGTTCGTAAAAAAAATGAACTCTTTGTCTTTATACTCAGGATATTTCCGAAGTATGAATATAAATTCCGGTGTCTCAAACTAATCATGTCGGGTATACACGTAAAGAAAAGCTCCGGCAAAATTTTGGTAGTCACTGATTTGCCCCAAAATTGGTTCGACACATTGTTTGACGTCTCTAAAATAGTACGCCATAAGTTACCGTGAAACTTTTTGCGAAGTTGTAGACCCTATTTATGGCAAACCCCACCAGGCGGTGCTCCAGTCGTAGACGTCCAAGATCACTTCCGGTTCTTTACAAAGAATGCACAAAGCCCACATGAACACCGCTGCTTGCAATCTGAATAAAACATTTAAGAGGGCATAGTACCTCTAAACGCCCGAGAGAACACATGTAGTTTTTTGAAGTTTTCAGAAAATTCCTACATGAGAACCGCTTTTTGTATTTCGTTAAAACTTTTACGTTAGAGAGAATTATACTAAACTAGTGCATTGGCACAGATCATATTTCCCAGCATTTAATATATATATATATATATATATATATATATATATATATATATATATATATATATATATATATATATATACATATATATATATATATTCAATCGTCAAATCGACTGTAAACGGCTGTTTGACACTTTTGGGTTCAACGACGTTTTAGATAATCTACTAATTCTTAAAAAAAGCATTTGTGTTTGCGCCCGTGCCTCTACAATTTAATACGGAATCGATTGGTATAAATATAATTACTGTAGGTCAATCGGTTTCAAAACTACAGCGATATTTCCGAGAACCAGTTAATTTTTTTTTTCGGAAAGAAAGCAAAAATATTTTTGGTATGTTTTGTATTTTGCTTTCCTCCCGCTAGATAGCAGTCTCTGTCCGCAAGGACGGCAAGGACGAGACCGCCATCTCTCGTCCTTGCTCGAAGCGGAGACTCGAGGCCTGGTGGGCAGTACATTGTTGAAACTAGTGGACATGCACTCCACTTTCTAACCTTTTTTTTTAATTTTTTTTTGGCGTGTTCATTTTAGTAGACGCCCGATTCAAAGGGAGTCGCCGCATAAATACGTTCAAATACATACATACAGATGAGAGATCAAATAGTCGCCGTGTAGCATGGTGCACACATTTGTTTGTATTCATACACAGAGCTATCTCTCTCTTGTTAGCGATACAGTAACAGACGACACAACGTAGCTCCGTGGGCGAGGGCAGCCGCGGCGGCCCGTAGCCCGACCGTTCCGGACTAGGGAAATGGTTTTAAAGAACCAAAAAATGGTGTCTTGTGCTCTGTAATAATCACATGTCGTTAATATATTCTACTTGCTCAGCCAAATAAATATTTGCAGCTTGTGAAAATATTATTTGCCTGACGATTTACCGTTCGCACTCCTGACGGATGTTCGCGTACCCTTTATGTTCGTGGCTCGCAGATTATCGGTACCCCCTCAGAGTGGCTTCACCATTTCGAGAAAACACTGGTTGTTTTATTTTGCTCTATTTTTTTCTTGCAGGGCACTGTAAAAATCACAAACACGCGAGAAAAAATATCTTATTGAGAACGCGTGACTTAGTTTCGCCGCTCTAAATATGCTAATAATTTTTGTTGAAAGTTTGAATAGCGTATGCTGGCAACTCGTTTTCTGTCCGTCTTGTCTATGGACCGACACGTTGTTTACAAACAATGCCGCGTTTGCCCACACCAGGTGTGGGCACTGCGCGTGCGCAGAAACTCAAGTCGCGGGAAGTGAAGCGTCTGCGCATGCGCAGTGCCGTTGACAGCGCCACCGCAACTGCCTGACGTCAGGGCCGCGTGTTGGTCTATACTATATTTCACCGTAATTGGCAAACTTCAAAGGTCAGAGCTGCCGTGAGGGAATCACAGCCGCGGAGCAAAGCACGTGACAGCTATTATTATGAGCAGTACCCACCACCGTACGTTGTCAAGTGCCTCGCTCCGACACTCATTGCTTCACGGGAGTTTCAGCTTTCTCCGTTTTCCAAGTTTCTTTTTTTCCTTTTAGTAGTTGGCTGTTCCTGATTGACTCGGGTCCCATTGGGTGTGTTGTCGTTGTATGCGTGCTATCTTTTTTTGTTTGTTTTTTTGTTTATGTTACTTCTTCCGCTGATGCGGTATCAGAATAGACGAAAAAAAAAAAGAATAAAAAAGTGTGCTTCGTCCAACGAGGTAGAGGGGCTTAGAGTAATAAACCGGAAGTTCAGAAGTGGCACTCCCCCGGTTGCCGCCATGTTGTACGCAAATGTGACCACTCGTCACGTGACCTCCAAAGAGCCGTGACGTCACAGGTAAAATGGCAGCGCCCAGAGCTGGCGAAGGCTAGTTTGTTCGGTGCGCGGTAGCCGTGATGTGCAGCTGCTTTCTGACGACTTCGGGCTTGTTCGTGCTCGCTGACGCAGGTATAATGTGAAAAAAAATGAGAGAATGAGACTTTATACCGTTTTTGCGCAAAATCGCTCTGGATCATCTGGATATTAATGCCTGTGAGACAACATCAGCTCTGCATCGCCGTACCGGTGCTCGGATTCCGGGATGTGTTCGAGGATCGATAGAACTTTGAGTGCTTTTAACATGAAATTTTCGCATTCTCTTAGCTTTGTTTGAACGTTGAAATGTCGGAGAATCGACGCAAAATGTATGCGTCAGATGTAGGGCCTAGGGGAATTCGTTTCAGCCCTAGGTAACTGCATAATCACAGATACTTTTGCGATGAAGCTCCTGCGATTTTAACCTTTTGTGCTAATCGACGATTCTACATTGGATCGCTTTCCTTCCCTTTTCTTTTTTTTTTTTTTTTTGAGTGCGAAGTGCACACTTATTTTCAGCTACGAGGATGACGTTTTATTGAGTGTGGGGAAGAATAAATCGTTGCAGGCACCTGGTTCGAAGCTATTCGATTTCCTCTAAGAACAACTGTTTTGGTGCATGCAGAGATTAACTGCACATTTTTTCTCTTTCGTAGGAATTATTGCAGCAATACTCTTTTTCATCAAGAGAGCATTGTATTAGTCGGTCATTTATTTAATTGTTCTAATTACCTGGATAAGATTATTTATATTTGTGTTCATCCCTTGCCTGGAGAGCTTGTTGAAAAATGTTGACTATTATTCCTTTCGGTCTCTTCAATAGACTCTTTTCAAAAGTGTGGGCTGCCTATACTTCGCATCACCGTAACTTGGAAAAGGCCAACCGCCACAGCCCCCTCGAGCCAATCAGAGGGACGGAGTTAAGGTGTGTGACAAATCTGTGCAGACGAGCACTCTGATGATATGTTGTCATATGCGTCTTTCCAATGTCCGTATTGACTCACCGAGACTGTAGCCTTTGCCGTCCGCCAAATTCTGATGAAACAAATTACAGTAGGTACTACTTTAATTACCCCAGGCTTTCATACTTTGGGCATTTGTTCGACAAGAATGTTATGTCCGCCATCCCTGTGAATTCGTCTCAGCGCCTATTGGGCTTGAATGCTGCATTAGCGTTCAACGTGAACTGGGGCCCATTCGTGTGCTTTACGCCGCAAAAAATGGTGACACTTGTGTTGCTTGATAAGGTTCTGCAAAGGGTCTATTGTGTCATACGTATAGGAAGTGTACTGCTATATAACAATGCATCAACACATGCCATTAAACTATATGCTCAGAGGTGTTTGTTTTTGTAATTAACAAGTTACAGCAGTGTGTAGTTTTAAGTATCTTCTCTGCAATGCCTACGAAGGCCCCTGGAGGGAATAAATTAATAAATAACATTTTCACATCACTGGAGTTGGTTTTCGCATGCACCACATTTTCAGGAAAGGGTGAACAAGTGCAGCCCCATGCAACAAGTCTGCCACTCTGGTGTGTTCCATTAATTAATATTGAAAGGTCAGAGATGCGAGTTTCCTCGTAAGGTCCAGAGCGTGCAGTGAACACAATTCTCGGTGTATAGACTCTCAAGGCGTGAAGGCAAGCGGAAATATGTTTATCTGGTTAGTGTATCAAATATGTTTATTTCCACTTGATTACATAATTATTGACTCTTCGTAAATGGTTCCATAACGAGTTCCTTCTGCAACAATCTCGTGTCAGGCGTTCAGTCGTAGTACCTGTTGACCTTGTTGTCGGATGACGCTCCTGGCACGTCGGTGTTCAGTTTGGTCGAGTGGCAACTTTGACCGACGGATGCTGTCTTGTAATCATACATCATGTGCGGCCACTGACATCTGATGCACTGAAGCTGCAGGGCTGGCTTCTAATCCGCAAAGTTTCCTGGTAGTTTTCTGCATCAATGAAGCAAGCTCGGGCATGTATTGCTTACGTGGCTGTGCCATTTGCTGTACCGTTGACTTGATAGCTGGCAACAATGTTTATTTTCTATCCAAGTCTGGTGATGCTTGCAGTCCACTTCTGAGAGCAACCAACCATTCTATTCTTTCAAGTCACTCAGCGGCATTCTCCCTCAAAGTTGGAAATTGTGTGCTTCGTGGGGTGGACACAGATAATTGGTGTCAGCAAATTTTTAGGTATTGTCCTTGGACAACAACCGACACCAAATCCACTGTCACTGCATTGCCGCTCACCTGTTTTGTCGTGCTCACCTCTTTTTGAGGTGATGGACATCAGGAGCTTCGGGGTAATGTCGGCATCAGGGACAAAGGTCGCCGAAGGTAATCCTTAATCTAACGTGTTCGCTCCTCAAGACTTGATCGAGAATCGTTTGGCACAAACTCTCGCAGGCCAATTCATTGGTACGGGCAGCTCTGGTAGACATGGTCGGCTTCATGCAGTGGTAGCAAAGTGGTTTTCGATCGGCCATTCGCATCACCTACGTTTTCCTCGGTGTACTTTGTTGAGCACAGACCTCACACGATGTCGGGAATGCTTCGGCGTTGGGGTGTCTCATTGAATTTGCATTGAATACTAAGGGCCAGCCGGTGCTTTCATCGTGCCATTGTGGCGTAAGTTGCCCTCGGTTTGTCAGATGCCGCTTCGCTCGCAGAAGTCTCGCTTGAAATGCCTGTCAAACTTGTTCCGAAACAATCTCGGCAATCAAAATAAAAGCCGGGCAACTGATGGCAGGAAGTAGCTTCCTGATCTCCTCCCAGACAGCGTCGTGGATGATGTTGCGGATGCCTGGAGGCTGGCGTCGAAGTAGCAGCTGGACAACTCTAGTGTCGAGACGCCGGGAAGTTGTTTATAGTGACAGGCTCGGGCATGCAGTGCACATTCAATGTTGGAAGCCTCGGTGATATGAACATTTCGACTGTTGGTGGGGGGTTGTGGACTAGGCTGCCGAAGGTGTTGTCCCTCACATGAGGGACATGGGATTCTTAGGTTCTTGTCTTTTGTAGCATCAAGGTAGGCGTGGGCGTGGGCGCTCGATCAAGCGCAAAACGTCCTCCACGAGTGCGGTGACGGTCTCGTTGGGGCAGTGTCTTGGACAGAATCAAGAATGTGGCTCTCTCTCGTTGATGTTGGCTGACGAATGTGCGCTTCAGCTCGATCTTGCAAACTTCCCATGACGTTAACGAGAATCCATGGTTCTCAGACCAGCGCCTGGCAGTTTCTTCCACGAGAAGTTTAGGTTCTGCAGGAGCTGGTCGTCTGTCCACCGAATGTGGCAGGCGACACTGTCATATTTTTCAATCCAGTCCTTGACGTCTTCATACACCTTGCGTGAAAAAGCGTCGGAGTGTGATGTGCGATGGCATGCAAACAATGGTGGGAGGGGACGCGGTTTGCTGCTACAGGTTTGTCATTGTTGGCTTAGTCAGCTTCGGTTTTTCTGGCAGGAGACCGAATTCTGGTAGTTTTTCCTGGTAGCAGCAACTGGCTCGGATTTCAGGTGCTTCGTGGTGTATTTCCGAGGTTCCTCCTTGTGGTACTCGCTCGTCTTGCGGTTTTTCTGCCAGACTCCGGTTAGGACTTTGCTTATGGCTCGCCGGAGGTATAAGACGCAGGATAGTCCGTTACCCGTGTCCCATTATCGGGCAACTCGGCTGAGGAGCCGCCGGGTTCACACAGAGTGAAGGTACCCAGCACCTCCACCAGAACATACGGTGACAGCGGAGCATGACCTGCAGTGTTCCAGAATAGTGAATATTGATAGAAGATAGGACTGGAACAGGGATCCGTGACATTATAACAAAACTCGCAGAAGAGTCTATCCTGACCACTGAAGAAGCTGTGCATTGTTTTAGTGGCATTCTGTCCGTATAAATCCTCTCCTTCGGGGTTTGGCGACTGCGCTGGACGAACTGAACTGAAATGGATAAGGGTCCACTTTTCTGGTTATGAGCCACTGCAGACTGTTGGCGCAAAGCGGCGTGAGCTGGGTAGGTAACACGCTCGATGAAATGTCCGTACAGCTTGCAATTCGCGTAACGAGTGCAGATGAAACGTTTGTGTTGACGAAACGTGCGACAGACCAGCGGGATCAATACCAACTGCAACACTTGTGCTCCGTAAAAGTGCACGTCCACACCGGAACAATTTCGGAAGCAGCACAGCATCACCTAAGCATGGCACAGGAACTACCAGCTTGAAGGCAGCTCTTCGGTGCGCTGCACACCTGTGCTCCGTGAAAGTGCACGTCTATGCCGGAACAGTTTGGGAAGCAGCACAGCATCCCTTAACACGGCCCGTGAACTACCAGCTTCAAGGCAGCTTTCCGGTGCGCCGCAAAACCAAAGTGAGCCCTCCGTCATTTGACCGAAGCTGCACCACGATGGCACACTGCCAAGCACGAATCACGCAATTTCCGCCGCTAAGCTGTATCCAAATATATTGCACACGCTTCACTGCAAACCTCGAAGATTCCGATGGTCAACGAGAGCGCAGAAACTTCGCCTTAAATTTTATCCTAGCGGTATCCGAATTAATCCGAGGTCCGAGCAACGTAGGGCAGATTGTCTCTTCAGTGGCAACATCCCCGTCGGTCACCAGCGAAATGCACACCGTTCCTCCGTATTTTCACGTTATACCTACGTCAAACACCACGCTGAACTCCGAAGACGCTTTCCGCCGGCCTCATATGACGGCTTCCGCGTCTGAAATCAACTCGCCGAGACGAACGACAACCAACAAAGCATCCGACAAGCTGCGGCACAGCTGGGGCCAGCCGCTGCGTGGGCGCTGCCATCGTTCCTATGACGTCACGTATTTGGTTTGGTCATGTGACGAGTGGTCAAATTTGCGTACAATGGCAGCCGCCTTATGGGGGTCACTTTCGAGTGCAGACCGGAACCCCGGTTTATCGCTCTAAGCCCCTCTACCTCGTTGGCTTCGTCAGAACAGAGAAACAAAAGTTTGTTATTTTTGCGGTCAGGAGCTTTTTTAAAGCCCGGAGCACCTCGCCTTTCTTCTCGCGAGATGTCGCTCGCTTTCGCGTAGCACCCCTCGATTTTGAGGGCCATCGTGTTTTTCCGGCACCAAGGCGTTTTTGGGTGCGCGCAGTGTTACCAAAGGTGCAGGATTGAGAGCGTAACCAAACACTTGAAGAGAAGGGGAAGCCCTCTTTTTTTCGGGACTCTCTTTTATGGGTCTTCACGTCGCGATTGGCCTACAAAATCAACTTTCTTTTATTTTTCGCTCGTGGCTTCCAAGTACTGCGCGCAGCTAATGAGATAGGGTATTGTTATAGCTGATTAACACGATGCATATTTCTAACGCACAAAAGTTTTGCCAAATAAAGGTCTCGCTCAAATGACTAACTCACACGTGCAGTTCGACGCGCAATACCTTTGACGTATTGACTCACGAGAGATGGTCCCAACACGGCTGAGTCTGGCGGTGTTCCAGACCCAACGTCTAATATTTGCTTCCTTACCTGCTACTATTTCGCGCACATTTTGCGCCATATCGAAATGAAAGCACATGGTGAAAGTGACGCTCGTTTTCCGCTTGGTGAAATTTCACACCAGCTGGTTGTCTTCGCTGGTACTTTGAGCGTTTCACACAAATGCTGAACGTTCAACAAGAAAAAAAAAGAAACGTACGATGGCATTTTTTGTACACTCATTACTTCTACAACACCTAACCGCCTCGTATCCTTTTTCTTTTCTCATTGTACTGATTTCTTTCTGCGCATTACGGGTGTTACGACGCCAAGTCCGTCTTCACTCTCGAATTTTAACTTAGGCTCAGATCAGGGCCGGATCAGTCTAAATCAGTAAAATAGAATTAACACTGTAGCAAAGTGAATCTATCATATGGACCTTTGCAGAAATCGCCTCCTGCGCGCTGCCATCTTTGTCTGCTGGGCTGTGGAACGCCTTCCAAGCATGCGCTGTTGATTTGCTGTGCGGTATATCGGACGCTGCGCATGCGTCCACAGCTCAGTGACTCAGCATTTTTTGCGCGCTCGCTTCGTTCGAGACTGCCGCTGGAAAGGTCTATAGCATCGGAAATACTATTTGGCACCTTCTGAACACGTAAGGCCTGTTCACACATACAGCGGAGCGCTAAGTTAGCGCTACGTGAGCGCTGCAAGGAGCGCTCATGTGGCGCTTCCTAGCGCGTGACTTAGTTCTAACATAGCGCACGATTAGCGCTTCTGTAGCGCCTACTTAGCGCTTCAGTAGCGCCTTGTTAGCGCTTCAGTAGTGCCGTGTTAGCGCATCGGTAGCGCTTCCTGTACCGCGGTGCTGCGGATTAGCGCGTGCACTTCGGTTCCGGTTCCTGTGCTTGGGTGTGCATTAGCAGCATCATGGCGGACATATGGGACGCTGAAATAGAAATGCGACAAATGTAATTACATATGTGATTAGTGCATTGTGTGGACGGCTTAACGCCCAGAAGAGCCTTCTGGGTGCGCCAAATCTTTCGCCACCGAGGTACCGACGGGTACCCGGCAAACCTTGTTCCCATGCTGAGGGACCGAGACACAGAGCTCTTTTAAAGGATATTATTTTTAATTGCGTGTCTTTGAAACCACGATCACGCATATCGAATAGAAGGTGATGAGGTCGTACCCAGTCAATTAGTCGCTCAGAGTCCATGACTCTGGATCGCCTGTCCACGACCCTTTGCTTGGAGAGCGGCTGTTCTACTTTCTCTTCTTTCAATGCCAAAGGAAAAAGAACAACAAAGAAATCGCCGTGCAGGCGCTGTTCCACAGCAGCGAGCACGGCACAAGGAGCATGAGAGCGCTAACAAAGCGCTTCTGTAGCGCTAACAGAGCACTTCTGTAGCGCTAGCAGAGAGCTAACAGAGCGCTAACAAAGCGCTTCTAAAGCGTTAACCGAGCGCTATACACTCTCAGAAAAAAAGGTGTATTATTACACCCCTTGTCCCATATAATACACCCCAAAATTTCAATTCGACGTACAGCGCCCAATAATCGAACAGGCGGCCCCAAAGTTTACGAGGGGCATGATAGCCGTGTGGTACAACTTATTAAGATAGCTGATGTACGTATTATTGACTACAAAAAAGATTATCGGAGTTTCCTTGGCCGCACTGCAAAAGCTTCATGTTTTCTTTCTTTGGTCTTTGATACGTGCTTTAGCCATTTAATAAGTTATATTGCACCGTTATCACGCCCCTGGTAAAATTTCGTGCCGTCTGTTCGACTCTAGGGCGCTGTACGTCGAAATGAAGTTTTGGGGTGTATTATATGGGACAAAAGGGTGTAAGGTGATACCCTTTTTTTTTAGAGTGTACATCACGCGCTAGGAAGCGCCACATGAGCGCTCCTTGGAGCGCTCACGTGCCGCTAACTTAGCGCTTCGCTGTATGTGTGAACCGGCCTGTACTGTGCTCAGCGAATGCAATAGCGAGTCAGCGCGCAAAACGCCGCCATACAACGCTACCATAACATCTCAGCGATTTTTCCATAGCACCGAGTTCGGAAAAGAGAAAAGAGTTATTAGAGAGTTTTAGTAGACCGTTTTCGCGTTCTCGCTCCACTGTATGGAAAGCGGAGTCGCCATCGCACATGCGCGACCCGCTCTGGGATTTGAGCGTGAAGCGTCAGCTCCGCTTTCGTCGCCATTTTGAGAATCACGTTCCACTCTCAGTAATGGTTCACTGATGGTGTTTTTTCTGGAAAGGAATTCGAAATGAGTGCTCGTCATTTGAAATCATGCTTGGGAGCGCGCTTGACCGTTATGAACCTCGCTGCACTAAGATGGCTGCGCAGACTTTTTTTGAAACGGCGTCCTCCAGAAAACGTTTCACGGTGATCAAGAACCTCCGGCTGCTTCGAGAAATCGCTGGCCGCAATCCTTTCACGGCCCCTGAACGGTGGGAGGCCTCGATTTTTTTTTTATTTTTTTATGCGAGATGCCGAGAACGACGTTGAGAGGATGACAGACCGGGCGACGGCGGTTCCAAAATCTGAGCCCTGGGCCTCGGTTCCTCGGAGGCGGCAGCTTCTACTTTGGCTGGGCTACCTCCTTGGAGCATGATGCTTTGACCCCAGTGAACCCCAGTGAGCAACAGCGCCATCATGTTCTTGGTGCTCCTTCATGCACTGATCGAACGGCGTGCAAGATCCTCATGGCTCGCTGCTCACCCGCCCAACCCGCCTCCACGAAGTCTAGACTTCTGCGAATCGGACTGCCATCCTTCCCAATACCAACAACCCATGTCGTCGTCATCTTGCACGTATATACTCATCACATTACCATGTTTCCTAGACGCGGCACCGCGGGCCTCGGTGGTACGGGCTGCTTCCTTTCCGCGGTGCCGCGGCTCTCCAGAGCGAAAAATTAAAAGCTCAAAGACTAAAGGTTCAAAGACTAAAGCAGTCGGCAAACAGATAGATATTTTGTTTGATTACTTTAGGCATCAAGACAGTGAAAATTAGTGAAAATGAGTGCTCTATTTATATCTTTTTTTTCCCCAATAAAATGAGTCTTTTCTTCTTCGTATGATTCGGTTTCTGATAGTTTACCGTGGTGTTTATGTACACAACGCGACACTGTTAGCAGGCACAATCAATATCCTGTTTTTATTTTTCACCTTAAAGGGGTACTACAACGAAATTTCGGCGCTCATTTTTTGGTCTATATGTGTTCAAATGAGCAGTATCACATGGAACGTACCAATATCTTGTTAAGAAAGTCTCGAAAAGGAATTTTAAAACGAATTAAACGATTAGCAAAGAGCACCTGGTGGATGTCGCTAACGCCTCGTTTGTGATGCTCGTCTAGGAACCTTGACAGCTAGTTACGGAGGTTGTCTCGTCTCCGGCCACGACGAGAGAAGGGGAGAAGGAGGAACTCCCCTCTTCCCGAGAATCCCTTTTGTGTGCCGCAGAAGTCGCTATTGTCCCCCTAGAAGATTATAGAAGATTAACCCGTCACTCAAAATTCGTACAAAAGCAGCCGCTTCGGTGGCTGGAACGACTAGGCCATCCTCTCGACGTCAGCCTCGCCGTAGCTTTGCTCGTCTTGAGACGACCTACGTCGAAATTGCGTTGGATGTCACGTGCTCTAAGCTGGGCCTTCTCCGAGCGCTTGCCAGAGTGGGCCGTTTATAACGAATACAGCCACCAGAATCAAAAAACAAACGTGCGATTGTCATTTACGGATATTGTGGATCATATTCAACCTATTTTTGAACACGACGGGAATATTTCAAGTTTCGTTGAAGTATCCCTTTAAATTCGAGGGGCTGACATCAGCCTATTGGTGTGAAATAAAGCGCTCGTTTGCGGCACTAATCTGAGCGACAAAATTTCAGCTCTTTCAATAAAGTCAAAAAAATAAACTGCAAATAAAAGCGATTTTGTCGTTTTCGTATTAACAGTGGAGCGCAGCGGTATGTATCTGCCTTGGGGGGTGACATGAAAGCATTTTGCTTGACTAGACTTCTTTTAATTTCTTTTGTGTTTTTTTGAAAGTGCGTTTTTCAGCTTAAGCTCCTGCCTAGTTTCAGCCTTACTTGTGCTACGGCATTTTCTTGCAATAGAAGGGCACGCAACATAGGCTACTTTTACAATGCTGAATTCAACAGTAACACTGTAATTTGGTTAGATGCAATATTCACACGCACATCTGAGAAGTAAAATGGGAGTCGTTAGTAAACGTTTTTTTATTAAAATAGTTCTACATACCTTTCAGCCTAGTTGGACAGGTATTTCGCTCAGCACAAAAGCTTGAATATGATTTACTGTGATAATTTTATGCATTCTAATATTAAACAAACAAAAAAAATGCCCATGGTCTTTATGGGTTTCGTCCAGCCGTCAAGTTATGCAGTCTGCGCACATGACTGCCTGGTGCTTCACGACGAGCACCGTCATCTGATTTTTTGATGGACGGCATATGGGCATGTTGGGCGGTCAACAAAACCCCAACAGTTGTCCAAGGGTGCTCCCTTGTCTTTGACGGCCTAATAAAAAGAACAAAAAGGCACTCTTACAACACGGCTGTATTTAAACACTACCAAAACATGTGATATGAGACTTGTTACCCCTCTAAGATAAAGCGCATTTCCATTGTAAGGTTGTTAAAAACTGTGTATCATAAATTAACAAAAAAAATTTATATATATATATAGTTGATCCCTAATTCCGCTAAGCTTTGAGGCCGTCAAACTGTGCATGCGAAGCCCGCTACGCCGGAATTCAAAACGAAACTTTTGAAAACTGTTCTATCTACCACTATTGCTTAGAAGTCCAGGGTTGTGTTTGCTAAATTTTGCATTGTTTATGCCTGTCTGGTTTTCACCAGACAAACAATTGACGTGGATTATTCTTTCAACCCGTAATTGGTAACTCTTTTCAAAACACCACCGGGTAACATATTCCGCCGCCATATTTTGGGCATCGCTTTTAGTGCAAGACTTGTGACTAGAACCGATTTCATATTCAGTATTGACGCAGCATTCGTGTCTAATACATTTAGACTCGCATCCGCGACAAACAATGACGTAGCTCTCTTGCTCCCTAGACACTTGGCCAAAATAAGGCGGCCTCGAAGACTAGCGGTACCATGGGTTGCACTTCGAAAAAGGCTGCATTCAAGTTTCTATTATTTTCTAAATCTACCAAGGAAATCCAAGGCGAACATTTCCTGAAGAAAGTTAAACAATTCAAAAATTGCGAGCGAGTGTGAATAAATAAAGCTGAGAGGGGGGGGAATGGTTTCTTTGGTGCAGCTTGCGAGCGCTATGCTCGTGGTGAGCTTTCAGTGGCATTTTCGACAGGAGGGCGCGTGCACAGGTATAATAGGCGTTCAAGCACGTGCACCCGTACATCTGACTGCATAGCCATAGGACGTCCACAAAAACGCGACGACTTTACCGACGCCGTGCTGGTTGCAAAGTGATACTCGTTCACTTCGTTTATTATGCTATTTTGTGTTACATCGAACTCAAATCGAATGGTTTTTTTTTCGCGCGCGGGGCGTACGCTTTACTTCTTGATTCGACCTCTTTCAAGCTGAGGTCACGGTGAAAAACATAGATGCGTATTGAGTAAGTGCAGCCATCTTGATATCTAAGCGATCACGCCAAGGACGCAGAGGGCAGTCCGCTCTACAACTCGTGAATCGGAGCGCACGCTCACTCCGCTAACTATACGCTCAAACTGAGAGCGGGCCACGCATGCGCGGTGGGGACGATGCTTCTCGCAGAGCGTAAAGTAGAGCAAAGAGGGCTCATAAAAGTGGCCTACTAATACTCACATATTACGAGCGCGCTCGTAGTGACTTGTCCTGGCACTGCTCATGTACACCTTTGGCATATAGAAAAAAAGTAACTTTTCACCAGACAGAGCAGCTGTGCAATGGAAACGCGAAATTTACACAAACCATGCAGGGTCTCACCTGTGAGCACAGCTCCAGTTTCGCCAGGGTCAACCACGTATGTTTGTTCACGTCAGCGAGCAGGTGGCCGAACCTCTCGTTGATGTGACCCACGATTAGGTTCACAGAATTGAAGAACATTGACAAGTTCCGTCCAAACGCTCATCCAAGTACGAACAGACGGGTGGGATAGGCCAGTCGAGGAAGAACCATGCAAAAAGTCTCGCCAGATTGGCAACACCCTGCGCCGATGTGTCGGGTGCTGGTATTTAGAGGCCCGAATGCAGAGCAGCCAGGTCCTTCTTTAAGCAGGATAGCTTCCCAAAGGGTTTCTCTTCTACGTTGGAAGTAACCAGCAAACCGCGTTCGGAAAGGAAGCTTCGGCGCCTGCCGGATCTCCGCTGGAGTCTCCGAGGTACAGTGGAGAAGTCGCCACGATAAAAAATCTAAAGACACAAAATAAATAGCCTAACGGTCGTCGGCTGCGTCATAAGGCCTCGCCAAGTGCGAAGTATAACGGTCTTGTCATACGGTACGTATTGTGCATTCGTTATCTTCTTTTTTTTCTACCACGTCAAATTCTGACGCCATTACTCTCTGCCTCCTCCGTTCCAACGCGTTGTTTGTTATTAATTTAACAAATCAGCTTCAAATAAGAGTTGTGGCACCCTGTAGAGAAAAAAAAAATATTCCGAGCAGCCAGAGCAGCCGCGCCTCCTCTCATCAAAGAAGAAGCCGTCCGAAACTCCAACGGCTCCCTTCTTATTTTTTTTTCTTTTTATTCACTTTGTTATTTCATTTTGTTGTTGTGTTCGACTGCTCCCTTCTCTGTGACGATGCCGTCTGTGGACATACGTTTGGCGTTTGTTTTGTCACACGATGGTGTGGTCCGACCGATCAACCAATGAGTTTGTTAGAATTCTGTCACGAGGTATAAAATGGCGGATTAAATAAACATAATAAATGCAAAGAAGCGCGCAGTTCCTCCTCGGCGCTTTATTCTTCCAGAGGCGAGCATCGCCGTGCCATGGCGTTCAACTTGTGCCGTCTTCATTTGTTTCGCTTGTTTGCCGCGTAGGGGGCACAGATAAAGGCGTGATGCCTGACAAAGCCTCTGCCCCCTAAAGTCCAGCAGCTCAAAGTAGTTACATAATAACAGATTCTACAAAACATCATACAGGTAAAATAAAACAAGAGAAACAAGTCCAAGAAACAAGAAGAATAGACACTATATTCATGTGCTAAAAAAAACTCTATAAACGAGTGTTGGTCGTAAGAAACCAAAAACAGTAACAACAAACAGTAACAACAAAAAACTAGAATACAATCTTGTGCTCCTCCGACACAAGGCGCCATGAAAGACCCCACCCACATGAAAGGCCACAAGGCGCAAGGGTCTTCATGGCGCCATGAAAGACCCTCTTGAAGCAATTAATTTGCTTTAGCGCGTTGGCCTGCTCCTGGCTCCTGGGTTTTCGTGCGTGTCCAGAGTGCGAAGCTGCGATGACAAGCTGCTAGTCCGCGCTAGATCTGCAGACGGCTACACGGGGGGGGGGGGGGGGGGGGGGGGGAGGAGGGGGCGGTGTGTGGATGATTTGTGAGGTGCCCAGAGGAAGCCGGTCAAAGTTCAGTGCCGGGGCGAGGTCTCGGTACGGAGCGGTTTCTTTTTCGAAGGATCGCACCTGACGCTTCTCCAACTCATGAAAATCATCTTCCGGATGCCAGAACCTACCGTGCGCCGTCATTCAGTGGGAGGCTGATATCGCAAGTAAGACAATACCTGATTGGGCGAGCCTTCGTCGGGAGGTTGTGGTAAATGCCGTCTTTAAGCAGTCAGACATGATTGGTGGCGAAGGCGTGACTTTAAAACTAGACGAGAGTATGTTCGGTCGGCACAAGTACCATGGCGGGTATGTAAGGCCTGGCCAGTGGGTTTTCGGCGGTGTGGCGCGTTGCAGCGGGTGCTGCTTTCTTGTTCCCGTGAAGACCCGAGACGCTAAAACCCTGCAAGGGCTAATAGCCGAGTGGGTCCGCCCTGAAACAAGATTAATCACTAATTGTTGGGCTGGCTATCGCAAGCTTGCAGATGACGCTCGCTTCACGCACCTCACCGTCAACCACAAGCTGCACTTCGTCGACGCGAACACTGGTGCGCACACCAATACGGTGGATTGCACCTGGGCCCACGTCAAAAACTCTCTTCCATCTGGACGGCGCGAGAGCCACCATTTCACTGGTCACCTTGCAAAGTTCATGTTTTGGAGGAGAGACAAGGCGCGCGGAAACAGTGATCGATTCCAGTCGTTCGTCGCCGCGGCCGCCAAAATCTAGAGCCCCGACGCAGAGAGGGCGAGGATTCTGACGTCCCCGTTGACTTCGAGGGATCCGCTGCGCTGAGCCCGTCACCCGCCTGCATGCGTAAAAACGACTTATGCCCCAACCGCTCGTCAAGTGCTCGTTACGTCAGTTATAGGTTCTGGTAGCGGTCTAAACGGTCCTTTTCAGGGCCCCCATAGTTTGCAAACGGAGCTGTGTTTTGAATGCGGCACCCGTGTATCTGTAAAAAGTTCACAGGAAAGACCCAGCAAAGGTATGTGGTCCCCAACTTGGATATCGGGTGTTATGATTCAAATAAAAATTGTTCTTGCTTATTTCCCGCCTTTGATCCGAAATAAATGCCGCAGTTACAGTCGTCCCGCGGTGCTGTTGCTCGCCCATTCGCCGTCGGCGTGCCTCAGCTTCGTCGGCTTTGCTAGCACCGCACCGGCGAAGGCGATCTTTGATCCGAATAAATGCCGCCGTTGCAGTCGTCCCGCGGTGTTGTTGCTAGCTTGATCGCCGTCGGCGTGTCTCAGCTTTGTCGTCTTTGCTAGCGGCTCACCGGCGGAGGCGGTTGATCTGACACACCGCGTTCGGTTTTGGCTAGCAGACGGCGTTCGTAAAATGGCGTCAGCTGTCGCAAGCTTCACGCGGCGGTACCGTGCGTGCTTCTATTCATTCGGCGTTTGTTGCCATGGTGACGGAGAGGAGAGCAGACGAACTTTATGTTGCGGAAGAACGCTGCGGCGCAGCGATACCAGGTGCGTTCTAAGGCCCTTCCCGCATGCTTTTCAATGTTCGGAAGGCGAACAAAAAGAGTTCGAAATAAGGACTTAACGCAGAAGGCTGCATTTCTCCAGCTCCTCATAATTTGACGAGCCTTGCACGAAAAGCATGTTTTTTGGCCATCCCGCGTACTGTTTTTTTTTTTTTTTTTTTTTTATCCGTAACATGGGTCTAAAGTATCAAACTGCCGAAACTTCCTCCGCTGGAGAACAGCGTCACACACACGTTTCGGGGATCTATTTTGCGCAGCGGATAACGCGGGCCTTTCCACACTTCGATAGTGGCACTATCTAGAAGTCGCGCGCTCAACCACGTAACGAGCCGTGCGCCATCTGGTGTCTGAAACGGACGAATAAATAGAGGTACGCCCTCTTAACCAGCAATTCTCATGGTGAACGCCAAGAGAACGAAGAAGCGCGAATTCTTCTCAAACTTTTCGAATATTCTTTTAAGTGAACTTGTCTTCTCCTAGTCGCTAAACTGTGTAGTTGAATGCCCTTGTTAAATCACCAAATCTGCTGATCGCGTAGTATTTATGCTTTCTAGCACTGGTGGCATAGGCAAGCTCGACAGGCTTACAAAGACAGAGCGACCGGAAGTCGCTTGGGGCACCAGCCGTGGTTCATTTTTGTAAACAGCAAAAGGATCTATTGAGGGGGATCGGCGGTTGAGTGGGCCAGCTCGGAGCGCGTGGAGCGAAAGCTCGCGTTGCAGAACCCCGAAATCCCGGGTTCAATCCCCACCCATGCCCGCTTCAATCTGGATGAGCATCATACCGGCGTGCGGTCGTGTATCACTACTGCGTGCTGCACATAAAGGTCCCCAGGCTAGCGGCTGTATTTCAGTGGTTAAATTTCTCATCCATTGCTGACTCCAGGGCCCGTTTGCTCGACGCTGGTTAACTATCCGCGGTTAACCGGATTTTCCTACGAGGGGGAATTTTAGGTCACGTGACCTGCAGAGTAAGGACGCCGGAGTCAAATAGTACCTAGCATCAGACAATATGGCTGCTACGGCTGCTCGTCTCGCTTGGGAACATTTATTTTTACGAAGATGCGTCATCCTCGTGCCACGAAAGGAACATTTCAACACAGAGTCTACAGTCGGAGTCGACGGCAGCTCGCCCACCGCCGGACGGCGAGCGTGCTGTGGCAGCAGGGCTACGCTTGACTGGTCACGTGAAGTTCGAATTCACGCATCGCCCGTGGACTTGTTTCAACGAATGGTACAGTCAGCGGGATCTTCAAGATATATTACCTAGGTGAGTGCCGCGATGTTTCACGAGAAAGTTATGAGATCGTACCGCTATCAAAATGTCATGTCAGCATATCTTGCGTTGTAATCAACGTCCAGCTTTCTTTTTTTCACTTTTGAAACCTACCTTGAGCCGCAATCGCATGGTAGTGAAACAAATCCCTCCGAAAAACTGCCTCTAATCACGGAGTCTCGTTTATAGTACAGTTCGCCGTGTATTGTATTTGCAGCGCATCCACAGCACCGACGACCCTCTTGAAGCGGGAGACGGTTCAACGAAGGCAAGATGTAGACTAAAAACTTTCCTCGGAAGCAAATATCCGTTACCTCAATATAAACTGCCGGCACGGATGCCGGACTTGTACAACTGGGAAATAAACAAAGCTTCTATCATGAAAAAAGTGTCCATGTTTTCTCTTGCGCGTGTCTTTCGTCAATTTTTTTATGTTGTTTTGGGATAACTAGATGTTTTGTTAGGATTATAAGGAGACATAATTACGTAGCAGACGATCACAACCAATCTGAAATCGAAAATGAGTCATGCGACATCAAGCATCAGCATGAAACGGCCGAAGAATTGGACATTGGATGAACAATTGCAACTAATTTGGGTAGTGGGCAAGCGAAAATATCAAATTATAGGGAAGTTCAGTGCTGCGATCACGACCCAAACAGAAAGACAGGCATGGACTGTTTGCGCACCCCAGACCAATTACAGCAGTGTTCGAAGAACCTTTTAAAGACCAGATTGCTGTACAGCTTATGCAAGCACGAACAGCGCACAGGTAAGTTCATTGTGTTCTCAAGTTAAAAAAAATATTGCATTGCTTTAATGATAATATATGGACAATCAGACCTAGCAACGTGCATGTGG
This sequence comes from Ixodes scapularis, assembly GCF_016920785.2. Taxonomy (NCBI): domain Eukaryota; kingdom Metazoa; phylum Arthropoda; class Arachnida; order Ixodida; family Ixodidae; genus Ixodes; species Ixodes scapularis. The sequence goes on from NW_024609898.1 coordinate 449,697, forward strand.
ACATTTGTATATTCGTGCACCTTTTCCCTCTGCTGGGAGTCGACTTGTCGTCTTCTAAGAACAGCAGTAAAAGCAGTGTTACAGCATCAGAAGACCATTTATTGCAGTTTACGTACAAGTTCTGCATAGGCTGTCTGGAACTCGTAAAACCGTTCTAGTGGAAGACCCAAAACTTTGGGCACAATATTAACACACACTTTTAGAGCACAATGGTCTAGGCCAACCGAGGTCGACAGGCCAAACTGTAAGAAAGTAAAAATTTCATGATTACATAGTCCACAGTTTCAGCAATGTTATGTCACAGTTACTGAATGTTTAAAAGAATGCCTCATGCGGTATTTGTTTATTTTGATTTTCCCATGAAAGTTTCATTTACAGACTTGTTTGAACAGTGAACCCCACCTCCTTTGTTTTTGCTCATGACTCGAGTAAGTAGTAGACGAGACGAAATTACTATGCCTTAATTCATAGGTGCTGGGCCAAACCCCCATGACTTGACGCCCCTCGTCGAAGCCGTCCTCGAGACGATTGGCGAGGACTTTCCCAATCTGTGCGGGTTTGGTTGCCACGATAGGTGACACGGAAGAGTAGGTGACTGGTTTCTAGACCCGATTGTGCGACGAGTAAATGGTGCTAAGGAATTGGTCATAGTAAAGCAGAACTGTTGCTTCAGGCGAAGCTCTAAAAGACGAGGACAAATGTTGATAACAAGATGGGCATGTTGCCATTTGAATAGTATTACTGCCGAGTACTTTTATATAAACACCAGAGGCCAGATTCCCGAAACATTCTTACGGCAAAAAAAGTTAGCAAATTTATCTTGCGACAAAGTTACGAACTTTTGAGTATTCCCGAAGCAAAATGTTTTTAAGTTTTGCGCACATTTCGACGAAATCTGTAACTTGCGAAAACTTGCGAACATTTTGCTTCGGGAATACTCAAAAGTTTGTAACTTTGTCGTAAGATAAATTTACAAGCTCTTTTGTCGTAAGAAAGTTTTGGGAATCTGGCTTGTTTTATTTCAACCACAAAAATTCAGAGGCGGGTCTAAGTATAAGTCACGAAACCGTCTTCCAGAGTACACTCCAAGATTTGACAAGACAAAGCGCTACCACATTTGTCATTATTTTCAGCAAGGCTGAAAGAGTTTTACCGAAGCTACAAATTTATGAAATAGGACGGCACGCAATGAAAAATCGGGAGGTAAAGCTGTTTACCATAATCTAATAAAAATTAAATGCAACAAAGTACAAATGGCTTTTTTTATGCTAACTGTAACAGGTTTTCAATATGTAAATTAAAATATCACACACAGTGCAACCATCCTGTTGCTAGTTTTACCAACTTAGGAAAATTGGCTCAAACACTACCTTCATTCCAGTTCTGAAGTTAACGACTCCCATGATGGTAACCTGTGCGAGTAAAATCAATGCCAGTGAAACTATGTGCTGTAATGTTTAAAGTTGTCCTATCAATGTGCACAGTGCAACGAGATTTAACTGGAAATGTGACCACTAATTTTATTAACTGTTAATCACATAACTACACAGCTGGATTCGAACCTTTAGCAGTGAAAGTGTATGAACACATGCCTGCAAATGCTCTTCACAACCAAGAGCGCATTTTCCCACACCATGCATTGGGCAATTGTGCAGAAAGTAACGACACAGTGCTCCGACATCAAGCCTGCATGTCAGTATATAAACCAACTTAGCTAGCAAACTTTGTCCTCTGCACCAACACGAATAAATACATTTTGGCCCAGCATCGGCATCTTTATCAGGCTTGCAAACTATGCACAGTGTGTTCTCTTTGCCCATACTGACAAGAACAAAACCTGACCAATTTTTACACATGCATTTGTCGCAGCTCCAGGGGAATAGATCCACAGCCTGGTCCCCCTGGGAGCGGAAGTGCTGTACGAGAGTCTGCCACAGGAAACGGTGCAGCGGGCTCGAACGAATGTGCCGTACAGCTGACGTTGGTGCCGGGAGGCTTCACAGCGGTTCCTGCAGGAGACAGAGAGGCAGCAGCAGCTGGAGGGAGTGAATCTCCTGCTTGAGAAGGGGTGCACATAAAGGGTTAAACAAGCTGCCACGGCAATGATCGCAGCAGCAACTGCTGCAGAGGAGTTCTACCATCAGTCAAAAAATTACTAGAGGAACGAAAAAACTATAAAAATCTTTAATTGGACTAGAAACACAGCGTGCAAAATTGCAAATCAAATTGTTAAAAAAAATTAGGAGAAGAGTAAACGTTGACATATTATGCTGTTTTTAATTTGCAATTTGAATGTATTTGTTTGCATATGACAAAGCCAACACAGCTGCTGAGAAATTAAATTCATTTAACTTGCGGCTGTCAATAGATTTCTGGATTTATATCTGCTCTACTCCGTCTCGTCCTACGATGAACTAAAAAGCCCAATGCTACAGGCCGCCGGGTCCAATCACGAGCCTGTTTGAAACCATGCGGTATATTTGCTATGGGCCCTAGTCCTTCGTCGGGTGAGATGAAATATAACTAAAGCATGCACAGTGTATTAAAAACTTTATATATCAAAATTGTAACACAAAAGATAAGTTCTAAAAGGTATGTTTGACGACTTTACATCATTGGGAGTACCTTGCCAGCACAGTGCGCTGGCACTCAAGACCATGCTAAGCAGCATGCACAATATATTAGTTTACTTACCCTCAACCGGTGAACTGGCTAATGATGGCATACCAAGCCTCATTGCTTTCGTCACGACCCGCTGCCACGGGCTCGACGGGAACCTCTTCAGGGAGGACAGTCCTTGGCATGCTGCAAGGGTATGTCTTGGCCAGGTTGTGCAGGACACAGCAGGCGACAGTGATGTCACAGCATCTCTCTGCTGCATCCTCAACTCAGCATAGAGGCAGTGGAACCTACGCTTGAGCTGGCCTATCGTCCTGCACAGTGAATAAATAGAGCAAGATCTGTTATCCTTTCGAAGCGGTTTAACAAGGGCATCTAATGGGGTCGGCATGCGATGTCTATCATCGCTCCAGCCCATTGAAAACATGGTACTATGCCTAATATTTTATATTTTTGATGGAATATTTCAACATAGTAATGACATGCCAATTTTGTTAAGATACCAGTGATGTGATTGGTCCGAGTCATTCTGGCGCAGCTCTTGGAGCAGTCAAAAGTCAATTTTGGAGCAACAAAAAGAACTTCTGTAGCATAAGCACACATTAATTTCTATTCATACCAATGCAAGCATTATGTCAAGCTTAATTTTTCGGCCTGTCCAACTAAAAGTCAATGTCTACATTGCCTTCTCACATACATTCAAGCCTTTGTTAGCATCAACTGCACAGCAGGAGTCCCTCAAACACAAAACTATAGCGTTTAGTTGCATAGAGAAGCACCATGACAAGGTGACAAGAAGGTGAGTGATGAAGGACAACACAAACTGCTTTGAATGGTTATTTTAGGTACTGAATGCCACTGAAATAGTACAATAACATTGATCACATAAACTGATGCTTCCTTCAAGTTCTAGAGGTTGTAATAAAACTGCAATTTATAATTCAGACAAAAAGCAAAGCACTTGTCATTTGATTATCAACATGAATTACATTTTATCTCTAGAACTTCATTGCAAAAACGGCACGTGAACGAAACTTAAAAACAATCCCGCCGAACTCATTCAGGTTCTTCCCGAGATTCCATCCACTGCTCCTGTCAACTTAGTTCTAATCTACTCACACCTATAGAAAATTGATAGCTAAACAAATGAGTTGGCATAAATAAATAAACATACAAAAGAGCACATATAAATGTTCTTGCAAAACCAAAGTAGCCTTACTAAATCTTGAAATTGAAAAAGGTACCGCTAGGATCTCACAATCTATCATATTTCCGAGCTGAAGTTGTATTCGCGAATTGTGTTGCGTCTCGCTTTGGCGGAGTGCTTTCCGCTTAACACGGAGGTGCGCTGCGGCGAAGCAGGACAGGCAAAATCGCGATGCCTACTCCGTGGTGTTTGCTTCTCTGCAGTACACGAGAGCGCGGTGAAAAGCGCACTCAACGACACTAGCTAACCCTCCAGAATAAACAGACGACTAAAATGAAAATTATTACGAAACTTCCAGATACTGTCTGTCATTCATACAAAATGTGATCAAATAGTATGGTATTTGAGACGATAATCAAAAGTTTTGAAAGCCTGAACACTTGCGTAAGCGTATCATAACGGCCCGGCCGGGCAGCGAGGCCCGAGCTATTATATTTTCAGTATTATTAAAGTGACATTAAGTTTTGGCAGTATGTTGAAGCAAATTCCTCACATTTTGGTTAAATGTAGCAGAAGGTAGCAGGGTAATCAGTTTGGGGCAAATGGTGCAGCAATCGCATCACTGATATAATGAAAATGTTCTTCGCAAAAACCTCCAAGGAAGATGCAGTTTGAGATAAGAAGTATTTAAGAGGATATGTTTGAACATGTCTGTACTCAAACTGTCCAAAAACAAGACCTGCATAAGCCAATGTGTAATTTGTTTTTCACATCGCAAGAATTGCATTTTTTTCTAAGAATTGCTTTACATTTAGGCATTTCTAACTGCTATTTTTTTTTTAAAGTATGAACTTGTAGTAAAAACTTGTAGGTTAATAAACCCAGTCATACAGCACCAACAGGAAGGATATGTTTCAGAGAACTTCTATTCTGGAGTACAAACAGAAAAGAGCGAATGAAATAGAATAATTAATGTGACATATAGAGTTAGCTGACAAATGGTTGAACCTTAGAATAAACAATACAGGCTATGGCAGTAGGTTATAGCCAGTAGTATAAATAAGGTGGAGTAGAGATATGCCTTCCTTTCCTTGCTTCTGAGCAGCCGTAGCCTTCTATGCAAGAACATAAAAATGGTAACAAATGTAAAGTGCAGGCACAACCATATGAAAAAGTTTAGATGCCTCAAGGTGCCGAAACCCTGAAGCGTCGAACAAGGACGCATAGCCTGGCTTGACCTTTTCACGATGCTCCTCGTTGTGCTATGTGACGCATTGTAGGCGACCTCCGCTGCTGATGATGGAGAGAAGAAGGGCGTCATCAGCCATAGCTTGCCAGGTGCAGCCGCTATCTCCAAGCAGTAGACCATCATAAACGCCATCGGCCAGCTTGCCTGACACCGAGCCCTCTGTGAATATCCTAGAGTCGTGGGTGCTTCCAGGCATCAACAGCACCCGCGACCGAAGGAAGGCCACCGACCTCAAAGAAGGCCTGTTGCAAGCCATGACCCTCAGCTTCACCTGGCCACCTGCATTGTAGATGAATTTGAGTCAGTCTGTAGCACTATGACATTACGAGCGATGGTATTGTCGTTGTGATCACATGCTTAGAAATAACACACCTATCATTCATCTTCATCAATAGCGGGCAATAAAAACCTTGTCCGCACAATGACAGTACTCAGTAGCCGCAAGACTAGCTTAGTTGCACCAAGTGCATAGTGGGGAGTGTAGAAACCAGGCTGTTTATAAATATGTGCACTCCTACTTTATTTGTAGTTTCGTTGCATTTGCACCTGCACCAATAATAGGTACTAAGGGAGTCATTTTGTACACTCCAGTTGGTTCGTGTAATGTTACTGCTCAGTTCACTGGTCTGCATGTCACGCTCATAACCAAAAAACAAATATCGAGTGCTGAAGCAACACTATTAATGTTCCTTTAGGGAGGTACCAGTATACGGGGGGATCGATGCGCTGCCAGATATTCATGCTAGCAAGTCTACAGCTTAAGAAACAAAAACTGAAGGGTCATTGCACAGGTGGTGCGCCGTAAATAAATTGCAGAATGTGTGTGCTGAGAAGACCACTTTCAACGAACTCAGGTATTCACGCACCAAAATTTCTCTACAAACGGTTTCTGCAATAATGGTGATTGCTCATCGAGCAATCTAGGCCCAGGCTTTCTTCTTGGAAAACTGGCATGCACATGCGCCTAGTATGGGGACGCGCTCAGGAGATGTTCCAAACCACTTACCCTATGAAGTCTCGGGCACGACGTGACAAGGCCAGAGTCTCCCGACTCACAGTCAGCGAAGCAGTGGAGACATGCACGGGGATGTAGTCCCCTGCGGTGATGAGGAAGTTCTCCGTGGCGTAGAACTACAGGGCGGCAATGACCTGCTGCTCTGCAGAGAGGACGCGGCTGCGAGGCGTAGGCCGCTCCAAGTCCGGGCTCAGTGGGTCGGCGAGGAGCACAATGCTCGCGCGACCGAATCGAATGCGCTCCTGCAGTTCGTCCTCGTCGAACCCCTCGAAAGGGTTCAAGCGGTCACGGAACACACGCTGCCGTCCCCTCATCACAACAGCGTACTGGGCGAACAGGCGCTCTCTTCGATGTCGGCGTCGCGTCACAGTCGACATTGCGTCACTTATCTTCGCCAATCCGTCCGCAAGTCAGTTGTCAGTCAGTCGGCGGGCGAGTCGGCGGGTCGGTTGGGCAAACGGCAGAGAAGACAAACAGTGATAATCAACTGATAACTAAAGCGCGGAAAACGTGCGTTGCAAGATACGTGAACAAAACAACAAATCTATAAAGACCGTTGCCAGAACCGAAATCAACGCTGTAAACTTATGCTGTGTTTGGCGAAACAATACATGCATCAAAATATTTATGATATTTTGAAGTATATATATATATTTTATGCAAAAAAAGAAACACTACAATAAGATGCCGGTTTTATTTTATTTTTTTAATAAAGACAAAACTAGCGAAAAAGTTTCCTAAAAGGCTATTTGTTTGCTTCGACCGGCAGGTGGCGGGAGCTACCGCATAATAATAAAACACGGAGAAATTGTGCATCGAGTTTTTGTCGAACGCGGCTATACTCCGTTTCAAACATCGCGTGCAACGCTGGGAAAGCTACTGAAGTAGTGCGCATGAAAAAACACACAAAATTGTGTTACTCCGCGAGATTTCGTGGACGAGCGGTACGAGGCGCTGCTCCGGCGATGCCGACATCTCGGTGGCGGTGGTTCGAACCCACTTAGGGCGCAAGGGTTTTTTTTTTTTCCTCGACCGATTTTTTGTGCAAGGTTGTGCGTATTGCGGAAGTGCATATTTCAATTCCTCTTTTCTTGTTGATTTTTATTTATAAGAAGGTAGACTAGGGGCTGGTGTTCCGCTCGAACTTGCGCCGGCCTCGTCAAAACGGAAGAACGGTCGAGATCCAGGGCGTCTCTATTTAAAGCCGTTTATTTACATGGTAGCGTGAAAATCAGAGAGTACCTTGAGAGTGTGGTGGACGGTCCTTTATATAACGAATATTGTGATTAGGGGACCGCACTGCCATTGTTGAGACGGCTTGGCATTCTTTCACGTGATGTGACTTCATGGAAGTTTCCTTCAGAGTCAGAATACTCGCCGGTGTATGAAAGAAGTCATCCAGACGGCAGTATCTCGGTGCTCTGGTGCCGGCGCCCACATGAACCGGGAGTGATTCACAATAGACGCGTACACAACACACGACACTCGAGATCAGGATCAAGTGTTGTTTCCTTTTCGAGGAAAGCAGGGGCCTCGGAATACAGGCACGGGCATGTGCGTCGTTTACTTGGCCGACCAAGGTTAAGGTGCCTCAGGCAGACGGAGCCGACCATGGTTACGGTCCCGCAGGCAGAAGAACCCAGACACTTCGGAATGCAATCACGGGCACCGCCTGCTGTAAGGTCCCGCAAGCAGACGGAGCCGTAGGCACGATTCATCACCGACACAGTTCCTTCTTGAGGCTTGTTTCACTTTGAAGCCATAAGGCCGATTTCAACACCAGAAATAACAGGTGGCAGTTCACAACACTGTCCGCGTGCTCGGAACTTTCACGTTGCGAGGTCTGCGCTTCGGGGACGCCACCTTGCCAGACACTCCGGTGTCGTTACTGACCGTCTCCAGGACCTCACGGACCGACGTCTCCGGGAAACACGTTCTTGAACTCGCGTACACGTTGGCGATCACCTGCTTGCACTTTTGCGAGATCTTCACACAACGAATCTTCGAAAATATCCGAGCAGGAAAAGAAAGCTTCCCGCGTAAGACGCCCTCTTCACGAAACCGGCGAGGCAGGGGCAGCCGCACAACCCGAAAACCCGAAGCGAGTGCGAGTGCCGCACGAACGAAAACGGAAAATAAGTTGGAGTAGTTTACATTATATTTTCCTTTTTATTGAAAAAGAATTGGTGTTCCCTCGAAATCATAACGCCACTATTAGTTACTAGCTCCAAAGATGTACACTTTTCGACTTTTTTTTTTTTTTTCAGGGGCCGCACTATTTTGTGGAGCGAACGTAGTCGCGGTCGGCTGTGCGAACCGGCGCGCTAGCTTTGACTACGTTGCACGCTATGTTTGAAACGGAGTATAGGTCAGTGCTTGTCACTGCCATAGACCCAATGGAGTCGATTTCTGGGCAAACTGGGCGCTCAGCAGCGCTTCCGTGGTCGGAGGTGCTCATTACTGCAACGAATCGAAGCCTCATTGCTGTATTAATAGATTGTGAAACTAAAATAAGCAGGAGAATTATCTTCATAAAATGAAGCGCTAACGTTTTAATAATTACTTTTGACGCCGTCGAGCTAGCTGGAGCGGCTTCCTAGCCATTTCCGTAGACGAAGCCGCTCAAAATCCAAAATGGCGCAGCCCTTCCGCCGTGCCCTGCCGCTGCTCCCTACCGTGGTACCGCCGGTACCGCGGTAGGTTTTGTTTGGAAATTTACGGTCCGCGCGTGCCATACCACGTGTTATGGCAAAGAATTTTAAGTTCTGCTTGCCTACCTTGTGTCCAGCAGTTGACAGTCCGTTACTTGTCGTCGGCGTGTTCCAGGGAATCGAAACAGATGCAGCATTTTTCGCACTCGTTGACGCATTTATTCAGTCATTTGCATGACAAGGAAGAACAATTTACACTGTCACTTTATACAAGCGTTGCTATGCGGAAAAAAATTAATAATGAGTGCAGTATCTACGTTAGCAAGAGGTACTACAGTGAAGATACAATGTGCGACACTGTTAGCGCGAACATGACATAGCTTTTTCACCTTGAAAGGCTACCGGCGCGCACCAACTATACTGCCTTAGTTCGCCAAGTGACTGCTTATAGTTTCGTAAACCTCAGACGCAACTATGGCGCGAAAATATCGGTCTTCGCGATTGAAAAACACAATAGTCATGTCTCGCTAACATGGTCGATCGTTTCGGTCACGCCGCTATAAATGTCGTATTTTCGGGGACTGATATGTGTCCTTTCATACAATTCTAACTTGTCACGTTAAATAAAGAAACCCGAAGTACGTACTATGAACAGCTAGCTTGGGAGCGAAATGGATAAATACATGTTTTTTTATATTTTTATTGTGGTCTGTGTAAAGACAAACGCAAAAAGAGGGGGGGATATATTAGTGAGACAAAAATGAATGACGAGGGTAGAAAGTTGGGCGAGTTGGTGATTCTTGACGATTAAAAAGCGCGACAGGACAACGGACACAGAAGGGGACATAGCAATGTGTCTGTGTCTCCTTCTGTGTCCGTTGTCCTGTCGTGCTTTTTAGTCATCATAATCATTTTCAAAAAAGAATAGTAAATCCCTTCGGTTACGGAATTTGCTCAGAGCTGCACCATCGTCAGATATGACAATGGTGACTCAACTGTTACAATTTTCAGGAGTCTCCAGCCTGAATCACTTGCAGTTCTTTCCCTTTCCCAGTTGTAGATGACAAAAATAAACAACATACCACCTTCATTGTTTATTCTTTGTGATCTTGGCAGTGATTCAAGATTATGGATGACCAACATTATGGAGAATTGTTTTGGAAAATGGAATTGTCCATATTAAAGAGAAAATACTGTAAGAGCAAACAGAAATGTCTGTTTCCGTGACATGAAAACACAATAATCATAATTTCTGATATGTGTTACATAGAAGCAAATCCAGTGTGAAGTAAATATGCAGCCTTGCCGGAGAATTGTATGCAAACAGCCCTATTGGTAAGGCAGGCACGTAGCCAGGGGGGAGGCCCATGGGGCCTGGCCCCCCCCCCTTTCCGAAATCTTCCACTTTGCTAGGACCCCCTCTCCCCCCCCCCCCCCCCCCCTTCATACAGCATTTTGTCATAAGCGCCCCCCCCGAAACAAGATCCTGGCTACGTGCCTGCGGTGAGGTATGTCTAAGAAGATATGTAAATGGTTATAGGTTGTCGAATCTCAAATACCAACCTGAATGTATATTACGATAAAACATCAATTCTTCAACCTGTGTAATAATACAATAATGCAAAATTTTAGTGGGTCAGATATTGTCCACCAAAACTTGAGATCTTAGAGTGAAACTCTCCAAATACGTAGTTTGAATTCTAGCTGCCAAAGGTCCTGGAATCACTGGTTCGAAGCAACAGATATTTCCCCCCTCGCCCTCCCACCCTAAAAAGAAAACTGCCTAGAGGTTGTTGGCCACCAGCAGGCTAACAACTTTGCTTAACTTACAGACCTGAACCAAAATTTTTAGAGACTTAATAATGTGTAGACCTAGCTCTCTGTAGACCAGTTTGGTATTTCTCCTTTCTCTTGGCCTCTTGATGAGCTTCCGATACCTGTCGCTTGCACCGTCAAGTTGAACCACGAGTTGAACCAGGTTTTCCTGGTGTGGCCACCGAGATCCTATGGACCAGCCACTTCATTGCTCTTTCTCATTTTTTCTGTATGTGTGTTCTTTATCCTCTTAGGATCTGCACAGGACAATGTAAGAACACATTAGTTTGTCTCGTCACAACACATACACGTGCAGAAGAGAAACAGGGCTATGAAATATTGCAGAGGGCTGCTCCTACTATCCTTTTGCTTTTGTTGTAACCCTCTTTGCCCCAGCCACTCTTGTTTTACATTACAGTTGATCGTAGATTAGACTGCATAGATCACTACGGCGGAACCTAGCATGCTGATGGTTACATATTCAGCTTGATAGGTTGGCCAACAATCAAGTGCACTTCACAAAAAAGTTACCACGGACATACCTATTGTCTATTGGGGCTCCCTGTCCCTGAGGCTTGTTGGAGTGATTTTCATGCCTTGAGAATCTGTATGAATACAAAAAAAGTAATGCAAATGATGCTATTTTATGTGCAACAAACGAAAAAGAAATGCCTAACACGAGTTTTAATTGTTTTGAGGGGAGTGCGTTGGGAGGTGTAAAAACTTTCGAAAGTATTACATATGGAAGGACGGATAGCACATCTCGTGATCAAGCTCTGCTGTCTGCATTCCGCCCTTCTATGCGTAAACCTTTCAAGATTTTAAAAGTGTCTTTAAAAATTAAATTATTTTACTATCCAGCTTTCTATTTATTTCTGAAAGAAATAAAACGTGGCAAAACAAGTCGCTGGGCTGTAAAAGAATCTACACGAGATACAGTAATAAAACGGGCAGATATTTTAAGATGTGAACTCCGAAATATTATAAAACTAAGAGAAAAATATTTATATAGAGACTACAATTTACTCGACGGGGATCGACACTGCTGTGAACGAAATCGACGAGAGGTAGAGGAGGTGATATTTCGCCAACAATCTACAGATCATAAAATATTTGCACGACGGTCTTCATCCACAAAACCTTGCTAAGAACGCTCGCCGAAATGGGTGCATCGCAATGAAATCACGGTTACATTTTGTAAATTTCAAAAAAGAAACGATATATTCAATTACCTAAAAGAGTACAAAACAATCAAATGGTGCACTTTGGGGCTGGAAGATCAGCTTAGAAAAGTTTCGATTGGGGTGAAAACTTTCAAACTCACCGTCGTCAGTTGGGATCCGAACGAACGGGTGCTTCTTGCCCCCGATGCTGCTTGGGCACGACTTTGCGTAACCGCACAAATGAGGTGGTTCAAAGACACGAAAAGCTTTCCACTTGTCCGAAAGTGCGAGGCTCGCGCAATGCGATGATCGAGGCGCCGAAGCTTGACGCTCCGAAGGCGAGCGAAAGCGCGAAAGCACCGAGCAGACCCACGGAAGCCTCCACAACGGTCCACCTGTTTCAGAACGCGCACAGCGCAAGCGCGCATGCGCACAGGCAGCGGTTTCGTTTTAGAAACGCAAAAAACAGAAAAAAGCAAAAATTCGAGAGTGTGATGTTGACATGAACTTTTAAAAAATATATTATAGTTTCAGGAATACGTGATTTGTATTTAATAAAATAATATGCAGTCATAACTAAAGCTGAATGAGGTTTGATTCATAATTGTTTTGTTTAGTTTTTAGTAATGAGCGCCTCCGACCACGCGAGCGCTGCTGTACACCTCTATGGTGGCGCCATCCGTGTTCGAGCCGCGCAACTCGCTCTGTGTCCGGAGGTTGGCTAGGTACTCGGAAGTACCTAGGTAGGGAAACTCGGTTAACTTTTAACCGCGGTTAGAGTTAACCAGCTTCGAGCAAACGGGCCCAGACGTCCATTGATGCTCATTTCCGGCTGTATAAACATACAAACAAGATTATTATTATTAAAAGTTTAGATTTTTTTTAAATTTGGAATGATTTACTGAAGGGCTCACTAGGCCACGCTAGAAACATTACTTCAAGTTGTGCCATTTTGCAGCAGAACACCTTAAATTCCCGACGGATTATAAGAGGTCTGGTCGCGCAGAATGAATGATGGGAGGGCTCACGTCGCGATTCCAGCAGCTTATTTACAATTGTTGGAGTTCATATTTTTCCTTTTTTGGTTGTTTTATAATCAGCTTTTAAACTTATTTATCCTTTCTCAAATGCAGGTATCGCAGATCAGACAGGTCTTTAATCGTTTGAGCTTAGATATGTACCCGTATTTCGTTAACCTACCTATCTCAAAACTTTCGCTTGCTGTAGAGACGTGATTACAAAAGGCACACGCCATTAAAAGGAATGGTAAAAGAACTGTGTAAACCAAACTTCCTTTATTTTACACGAAACAAATCGATTTGTACTGTCATAGTGCCCCGCGCCAAGTAGGCAGCGCGGCCGTGGCCTAACGGTCGCGCTGGCCTCCCCCGCGAAGAGTCAGGGTTCGATTCCCGGGAGTTTCGCGTCCTTTTGTTTATTCTTGAAGTTTAATGTTCTGGTGAATTCGAGAACTCTGTCGCCTGTTCGAGGTGCGAATGTTCTAGTCGCCGAACCTTCCATGTCGATTGTTCCAGAAGCCAACGCGTGTACAAAAGGGGCTCCGCGTGGCGATCTGCAGTCAGTCTCGCCCACGGTGGCCTCGCCCTAGCGCTCGACTCTGCTGTTATGCCGACTTCGACGCCCGCGACGCTTTGTTCTCATCTCTGTTTTTCCTTTTTTTTTGGCACAAGTTCGCCTCATTAAACGTTCCGTTTCTTCAGTTATTCTTCGCTTATCATTTGTCATTCTTGACAACAAATATAGTTATTACCGCTTCTTCTATTAGCGTTCGTATTGGTGATTGCGCCCATGGCGCTATGTTTACAATAGGCGTTCTTTTTGTACAGAGAGCACTGGTTTTTTTCAACTTGAACTATGTCTATGTTGACCGATACAACCGGTCAACATGGTACTCCTTAAGTTATTCTTTTAAAGCTTAGATAACCTATTGACTTTATTGTGAGACGTAAAACCAAACAGGAATATGAACAGATTTCAATGTCAACTCAAAGCTCGATTCACATGGTGCAAATTTGCCTGCGAGTTTGCTGTAGCGACGTTGAACACTCCAGCTTCCACCGCTTTTTATGACGCACGAGATATCTTGCAACGACGAAGTCGCCCCAAAATAGTCCACTGTAACCATATTGAATGGCTAAAAAATTATAGTAAATTTAATAAAAAATGTAAAAATGTTGACTTAAAAGCCGCTTTCCTAAACATATGCCCCCTGTTTTTGGGTGTTCAAGTCCAAGCATTTAGAGTCGTATATTCAGTATGTAGTTATATTTTTAAGGAAAAATATTGCCACCACGCTTCTCTTTTTTCTTTTCTTTCCAGTATTATCTTGAAGTGGGTGATAGTTCTACACCGCGTACCCAATACTATAATGGTAATGTAGACAAGTTACCTCTAATTTGTACGTTTTCTTCTGTTTTAATACAGAACAAATTGCTTATACATAATACACACATTAAAAAAAAGTTTTAACAAAGTATCTCGTTCACTTTTAGTTACAGTATTGGGTATCCGATATAAACAAATAACTTTCTTAAGTATAGTTTAATGGGAAAAAGGAGCACATTGCGATATTTATTAGGTATCTAATTAAATAATGATCCTATGTCCATTGCAGCCTGGCCCAAGGTTTCCTAAGGAACAGTGAATATCTTTAGATTTATATTAATGATAATCACTTCTTGAAGCCATTCAAGATGACTCCCGTCAAACCGGAGACTCAAGATTGTGTTTAAAGGACGTCAGAACGATAGCCGAATGTACCTTACGGATAAGATACCAGCCCTGCCTCATTGTTTAGGCTGCGTTTGGGTACAACCGACAAGTAGACAGCAGCCTGGGCAGTCGTTCATTTGCTCTTCGAGGCTTGAGCATGGGCACTACAAACGCTGCCCTACAACCGAGTTCCACACGACTGTGACCATAAGCGTGTGCCGGGTGTGATGAGCCCAAAACAAAACAGTAGCACACAACGCACTGGAATGAGTAGGGTTCCAACCAACTCGGACACAAGACAACGGCCGAGACCCTCAAAGCCCGTCGGCGGTTTCCGATGTGTTGGGGTTCACTGACGCCAAAGAGGGACCACAAGCGAACGAGACACGGGTGGGTGGGTCTGGGTATGCAAGCAACGAGCCATGCATCGCATGTGCAGGCAACCTCCAGAGGGTCCCACAGGCCTCATGTATAGGTCACAAGAAGGTTAGAAGGCTGGTGGAGGAAGATCAACCTCAAAGGGCATTAAACACGCAGATGTCCCAAGGCTTGGGCAATAACACCGTTTAAATGAACCCGATCGAAAGGGAATAGCCGTATCCTTATAAGCTTCATCTTTGTTGATCGCCTTTCGGTCGTAAAAACTTCGCACAAATAAACCAATAAATTTTGTGCAATTGCAGATTTCGCAAAGGTGTCTTTGGGTGATGCATTTATCATACTCGAATTTCACGAGTGTAGGTGTCAAGAAAAATTTTAAACACTTACGCAACCCGTAAAGTGAAACCGAGCGACCGGTGAGTTCCGACGTCGGAGCCTCTAAGGTGTCATTTCTAAGTTGATGGACTGAATGATTGGTAGAGGTGCTAGCGCGCACCATAGAGTTCGCAAAGGCGTTTCGTATTAAACCGAGTAAAGCACAGGACGAAATCTCAATAATGTTTTGTAGCCAATCAGAATATATTAAGTAAACAGCATCTCAGCAGTTTGCGTAAGAGGCGAGCGTGTTTTTTTACGTCAAATAGTCACACGCGTTAAATGAAAAGCGTCGAATGAACAGGAATAAGGATGCAGACAAGGCGAAGTGCACTCTCAAATGAAGGTTTATTGAAACAAACACACACTATTAATACCATCTTTCTGGATATTCGTTTAGAAAACAAAACTCTGCATCTGTCACGTGCAATGACGGGGCACTAACACACTTGCTACCCCCCTCGCTTTCTGAAACAGAATGCTTCGTAAAATCCCCCCCCCCCCCTTAAAGCTGTCTTATCCCCTCTCCCGAGAACCGTTGCTTGCGCTAATTCTGGGTCACATCTGAGCTTCTATTCCAGTGCACTGCCAGAGTGCACGGCAAGGACTGTTGTACTGACCATGTTTGTTGTCTTGTTACTATGCATGACCTTGCATGTTATCTTGCTCGCTTGTTATCTTGTTATCAACGACCCGTAGCATGTTTGGGGGAAATGCCGAAAATTGCCCGCGTCGTGGAGCGCAGTCGAGGACGCGAAACCGCGAAGTGTCCCACTAACAGCTATGCCAGTTACATCGCTGTAAAAAAATTAAACCTAAAAAAGAATGAAAGCCGTTTACAACTCCGTGTAACACCGAATTACAGAGCAGCTCTTGATGAGGAGCAGGGGAAGGTACTAGGAGGCTATGCCCCTCCTCCTCTCCTGCTCGCCTTCAATTTAGGGGAAATTTTTCCGCTAGATTTAGCCGGGAAATTTTTCCGCTAAATTTAGGGGGAAAATTTTCCGCTAGATTTAGCTGTGAAATTTACTTATAATGCACCGCGCAAGTTACGCCAACGGCGACGCCGACGGTGACGCCGCTCATGCCGGAAACGGGTGCCTAAGAGCTGCGCTCTCAAAAAGAATCTTTTTATTATATGCACAGGAAGGAAAAACAGTAAACATCATCCGACTGACGCTGTTTTCACGTATGTCGCAACACCAATCAAAAACATAAAAACTTCTTCGGATGAAAACCGGAAAGTAGATACAGCAGGTCCGAGCGTGTGTAGTAGCAGCGTCAACCACGTGGCTTTTACCGTTTTCCCTTCATAATAACAAAAACAGGATTTCTTGGGATTAATTTTTTAAACATAAACCCGCATTCATCAAACTTGATTATGATGAATTCACTACCTCAAATTGCAATGCACTCCATTCGTTGGTAGTTTTATACAACTATTTGTACGACCGGATAGGGTTCGAAAGTACCTTTGAGACCCGAATGCACGATTGGAAGTACGGCATTTGTCCTCCGCCAAGTCTACGCTCATGAGAGCAAGCACGTGCAATCGAAAGCCTGCCAAATTTGCCGTCTGGCGCATGCTGCCAGGTGCCTGCGCACATGGAGCACCAGACTATATTCTATATCAGAAATGTCTGCCGTAAATACAAAGGCACAATCGCGTGCGCCTTGCTCAGGAGAATTATGTCGTTTGTACGAGAACGCGTGCACAGGAGGCACTTTCCAAAGTCACGCACTCTTGCCTATGCTTTGTAGCGCTTGCACTGCAGATGTTTGTGATATAGAGGGCAGTTTGATACTTTAGACCCATGTTCCGGATAAACAAAACAGGACGCGGGATGGCCAAAAGAACATGCTTTTCGTGCAAGGCTCGTCAAATTATGATGCGCTAGAGAAATGCAGCCTTCTGCGTTAAGTCCTTATTTCGAACTCTTTTTGTTCGCCTTCCGCCCATTGAAAAGCATGCGGGAAGGGCTTTAGAACGCACCTGGTATCGCTGCGCCGCAGCGTTCTTCCGCATCAAAAAGTTCGTCTGCTTTCCTCGCCGTCACCATGGCAACGAACGCCGAATGAATAGAAGCACGAACGGTACCGCCGCGTGAAGCCAGCAACAGCTGACGCCATTTTACGAACGCCGTCTGCTAGCCAAAGCCGAACGCGGTGTGTCAGATCAACCGCCTCCGCCGGTGCGCCGTTGGCAAAGACGACGAAGCTGAGACACGCCGACGGCGATCGAGCAAGCAACAACACCGCGGGACGACTGCAACGGCGGAATTTGTTCGGATCAAAGGCCGGCTCCGCCGGTGCGCCGCTAGCAAAGACGACGAAGCTGAGCCACGCCGACGACGAATGGGCGAGCAACAGAACTGCGGGACGACTGCAACTGCGGCATTTATTGGGTTCAAAGGCGCGAAATAAGCAAGAACAATTTTTATTTGAATCATAACACCCGATACCAAGTTGGGGACCACATACCTTTGCTGGGTCTTTCCTGTGAACTTTTTACAGAGACACGGGGTGCTGCATTCAAAACACAGCTCCGTTTGCAAAATATGGGGGCTCTGGAAAGGACCGTTTAGGCCGCTACCAGAACCTATAACTGACGTAACGAGCACTTGACGAGCGGTTGGCGCATAAGTCGTCTTTATGTATGCAGGCGGGTGACGGGCCCAGCGCAGCGGATCCCTCGAAGTCACCGGGGCCGTCAGAATCCTCGCCCTGTCTGCGTCGGGGCTCTAGATTTTGGCGGCCGCGGCGACGAACGACTGGAATCTATCAGTGTTTCCGCGCGCCTTGTCTCTCCTCCAAAACATGAACTTTGCAAGGTGACCAGTGAAATAGTGGCTCTCGCGCCGTCCAGATGGAAGAGAGTTTTTGACGTGGGCCCAGGTGCAATCCACCGTATTGGTGTGCGCACCAGTGTTCGCGTCGACAAAGTTGGTTGACGGTGAGGTGCGTGAAGCGAGCGTCATCTGCAAGCTAGCGATAGCCAGCCCAACAATCAGTGATTATTCTTGTTTCAGGGCGGACCCACTCGGCTATTAGCCCTTGCAGGGTTTTAGCGTCACGGGTCTCCACGGGAACAAAAAAGCAGCACCCGCTGCAACGCGCCACACCGCCGAAAACCCACTGGCCAGGCCTTAAATACCCGCGATGGTACTTGTGCCGACCGAACATACTCTCGTCTAGTTCTACAGTCACGCCTTCGCCACCAATCATGTCTGAATGCTTAAAGACGGCATTTACCACAACCTACCGACAAAGGCTCGCCCAATCAGTTATTGTCTTACTTGCGATATCAGCCTCCCGCTGAATGACGGCGCACGGTAGGTTCTGGCATCTGGAGGATGATTTTCATAAGTTGGAGAAGCGTCAGGTGCGTGCGATCCTTCGAAAAGGGAACCGCCCCGTACCGAGACATCGCCCCGGCACTCAACTTTGACACCGGCTTCCTCTTGGCCACCTCACGAATCATCCAGACCCCCCCCCCCCCCCCCCCCCCCCCCGCGTAGCCATCCGCAGATATAGCGCGGACTTGCACCTTGTCGTCGCAGCTTAGCACTCTGGACACGCACGAAAACCCAGAAGCCAGGAGCAGGCCAACGCGCTAAAACAAATTAATTGCTTCAAGAGGGTCTTTCATGGCGCCAAGAAGACGGCACATGTTGAACGCCATGGCACTGCGATGCTCGCCTCTGGAAGAATAAAGCCAATAAAGCGCCCAGGGGGAACTGCGCGCTTCTTTGCATTTCTTATATTTATTTCATCCGCCATTTTATACCTCGTGACACAATTCTAACAAACTCATTGGTTGATCGGTCGGACCACACCATCGCGTGACAAAAAAAAAAAAAAAAAGAAAAAAAAACGTTAAACGTATGTTTACGGACGGCATCGTCACAAAGAAGGGAGAAGTCGAACCCAACAACAAAATGAAGTAACAAAGTGAATAAAAATTAAAAAAAAATAAGAAGGGAGCCGTTGGAGTTTTGGACGGCGTCTTCGTTGATAAGAGGAGCTGCTCTGGCTGCCCGGAATATTCCTTTTTTATTCTTTTTCTTACTCTACAGGGTGCCACAACCCGTATTTGAAGCTGATTTGTTAAATTGATAACAAACAACGCGTTGGAACGGAGGAGGTAGAGAGTCTTGGCGTCAGAATTTGACGTGGCAGAAAAAAACAGAAAATAACGAATGCACAATACATACCGTATGCCAAGACCGTTATACTCCGCGCTTGGGGTCCCTATCATTTCGTCGAAACTCGTTTCGTGGAATTACGTTTCGTTGACAACTTTTCGTGGACACACGTTTCATGGACACACGTTTCGTCGACACTGTGACGTTTCGTCGACAGCACCACCGTTAAACGTTTCGTCGACATTTTTTTTTTTTTTTTTTTTTGCTGTTCCGAATGGAATGCCGGAAACTTGAGGTACAAGCGCTTGTAACAGATGACAAAGACGATGCCTAGTGCAGTTGCTCTCCAAGGGGAGCAACTGTGCTACCGTCTCGCTCTCATCCGTGTCACATGGAATAAGCAAGAGCGCGCAGGACTTCGCGCGCGGCCTATTCGGATATTTGGAAGTTCCGATGCCCGTTTATGGAACCGGAGGTTACTGGAAGAAGAAAAGTGTTGGAGAAAAAAATGCGTAGGCGCAGAGCAAAACTTCGATCCAATGGTGGGTTGAGAAAAGGGCGTAGACACTGGCCCCTAGCGGTTATTTTTAAACAAAAATACAGCTTGCAGCCTTTTATTGCA